>NW_012267347.1:3304252-3420237 GCF_000151885.1 Dipodomys ordii | reverse complement strand
CCGGGAGCGGAGTCACCCAGCTGGCGACCAGGAGTTTTCCGTTGATTTGCCCAAGTTGTTTCCTCTGGCTGCGCGGGAGAGCACAGAATTGGGGCCGCGAAGGCGGGGGTTCGAGTGAAATGCGGTCCCGAACGCTCCAAGTCTTTTACCGGAGACCTTGGGGAGTCCCCGCCCGCCCCCCTCTCTGAGGCCCGGGCAGGGGGGGGGGTGCGGGCGACGCCTGAGTCCTGGCTAAAGGGAAAGCTGGGATTTCAAATTGGGGGGGGGTGTGTGGGAGTGCGCGGAAAGCCGGGGACCTAGGCTCTAGAAGATGCCCTTAAGGGATTCTCAACTCCGTTCCTGGGAGCTCCCCCCCTTTAGTTCCCAGCTCGGCTCCAAACTGCCTGGGCCTGCCCCCCTCCAGAGGAAGCTGGGGTGCGCCCAGTACCCCTGCCCGGGAGCCTTTGGGTGAAGGAGATGGCGTTCTAAACACTGTTTCTGGTTAGGTTGATATGGGAGGGGGCACTTGGGGAGGGCGCACCCCACTTGGGAACAGGGAAGTGTTGGATCTGAGACTCGTTTGGATCTGGCCAGGGAAATACCGCGAAGTGAGGGAGGCAGTGGAGAGAGATGAGCATTGCCCGTGGAGCCCGGGGAGGGGGGGGTGCTGGGGGGTAGTGGCGAGGGGTGGGGGGGAGGCTGAGGCAACCCAGGGGCCAGACTCCAGTCATAGCTGGGGTGTGGGAATGGATTCTTGCCTGCGGGTTCTGACTCCCAAGGAAGATTTAATCCTGTTGAGCCTTCTCCCCACACACATACACACAAAAAATGGAGCTGACACACGTAATAGACACACAAACACCATAAAACAGTCACAGACACTGAGACAGCCTACTCACCCACTGAGACATAGACACAGCCACAAACATCCCCCACACGAGACAGACAGCCACGGAGACGCTGACACCTCTCAGGAAGACAGATTCCTCACTGCATCCACACCCCCTGCACCAACTCTCCCTCTCTCCCCCTCTCTCCCCCTCTCTCTCCCTCTCTCTCCTTCTCCCTCGCTCTCTCTCTCTCTCTCACACACACACAGAGGACATGCGTGCAGGCAAGCATCCACAAGGACACGACAACCCACTTACACAGAACAGCTTTCACAGACACGACCCCCTCGAGCAAACAAAGAAACTTGAACAGACATTCACATAGGCAGACACCCTAGGAGATATGTACAAAATGGAGGAGGTGGTCTTCTTTTTTTGGGGGGGGGAGGATGGGGAAGAGGGGAGATAGAGGAAGAGGATCAGTCAGCTTGATTAGAAGAGCCTCAGGCGTTTTACCTGGGTCTCAAATCCCTTCCTTGGATTGTGGATGGGTGTTTGGAGGTGGGGTGTTTCACTGGACGCCACCTCTCCTGGTCAGGCCCCTCCCCAGCTCTGAAGGCAAAAACCCTGCTGAGTTGGTGGGGGCGGGTCTTGAGTCATCTTTCCTCAGGGGGGGGGGCATGCCAGCCCAGCACACCCTTAAGGGCTTCCAACCCTGGTGTGATGTGAGAGTGGGAGGGAGTATTGGGGGGGGGGTTGTGGGGTGGGTAAGGCCTGGCCCTGGCGTTGGCCAGCCAGGCAAGCCACTTGGCAGAAAGTTGGGAAGATGACTTAAGTTCTGACTTAGTTCAGCTTGGCTCTGGAAAGGGAGGAGGGGGAGGGCCTGGGTGGGGAAGGGCAGCTGGGTCAGGGTTAGTATGGTGGTGGGGGCAGCTTATGTCTGCCCTCTCTCCTGCAGTCCTCACATGTCAGCAACATGGACACCAGCGAGCTTTAAGGAACAAAAGCTTCAGTTAGCAAACAGGAGAGAGACAGACATGTGGATTGAATCGGGGACAGGAACAGCCAGGGCGAAGTGTGTGCCGGGTGCCTTTCTGCCCCTGGAAAGGGGGAAGGGGAAAGGGGCTCGGGGAGTATCAAGCTCCCCCTTCGCTTGCTTCTGTCATAGGCGAAGGCAGGCCCTCATGAAAGTGTGCAGAAGTATTTGGGGATGGAAGGAGAAGATACCAAAGAAAGGAAAGGGGGAGAAGGAGTTAGGTAGGAGGGAAGTCTCTCAAGAGGCCTGGGGTGCCTATGGAGAGGCCAGGAAGAAGGCTGGAGGGAAGGAGTGAGGCTTTGGGGAGACTTTGATAGTGCAGAGAGTTGGGGGCTTGGCAGGCCTTCAGGCCTAGCCTACCTCAGCTTGCACCCCTGGCAGGAGGTGTAGGCCAGGACTAGGGCTGGGAGAGGGCATGCCAGAGGTTGGCAGGGGGTTGGGAGATGGTGATGGTGGGGGAACGGGGTAGGGGAAGGCGGTCAGATGAGAATTGAGGGACACAGAGAGGAGCTGGGAAGAGGAGATTCAGCCTAGGCTGAGAAATAAAAATCGTGTTTTAAAGAATTTCAATGGGCTTCATCAATCTTCATTTTTCACTAAATAATTTTCTGTATCTTATCTAAATGAAAACCATTATCCTTCCCCCCGTTTCCATCATGCGCCGGCTCCTCAGACTGATTGCGCCGAAAATTGAAATATTTATTCATTTTCTGGGAGATTTTCTCGCTCCCTAGTCTCGGGGAGGAGAAATTGAAAAAGAAAGATTATAGCTAATCAGAGCAATGTGGGATGACAGGCGGGCTGGGGTGGGAGCTGCCTCTTAGAAGGGGGTAGTTGTGGGGGTAGGAGAAAAATCTGTCCCTCTGTCTCCCCCCCCTGCTCCCCTTGGCACTCCTGCCACTGCTTTTAAGGGAGTAAGGGGTACACAGAAGAGACCCAAGGGCCTCCTAAATTCCTAGCATTTAGCTCTCCAAGCACAGTTACATCCTGGCAGAGAACAGAGGATCTGGATGAGGAGTTGGGAAAGGCTCCCCTCCCCATTTGCACACTCACACAAGCACACAGGCTCCAGATGTCCCACTTCTGCCCATAGCAGGGCACCAAGTTAGGGGGCAGGGCAGGGTTCAGGAAGCTGGCAGAAATACTGGGTTCCCCTTTCCTCTCCCACACCTTGATTGGACTTTACCTACCTTCTGCTTTCTACTCAGACCCATAGGGAGAGGCCAAAGGAGTGAATTCGTGCCACGGCCCTTGATTCAGAGCACCCAGGTAGTAATGGCAGAAGCAGCTAGGCCCCTTCCCACCTACCTGGTTCCTTACCATAGTTGGGTCCATAGCTGACCTGGCTTTATGTCTAGTGGGGCAGAGGAGAAATACTTACTATCCTCCCTCCCCCTTGCAAGCTCTGAGGAAGATCCTTTAGGAACTCTTCCTGCCCTTGGGGCCCCAAGTCTTCATTTTTCTCTTTATAGTTCTGGCGCAGTGCTGTGCCATATGGTAAGTGGCCCTTACATATCTAATCAATTGATTGTTTTGATGGGAAAGAGGCAAGCAGTAAATGCTGACCAAATCACAAGCACACAGCCAGTAGCTCTCCCCTCACCCCCAGTCATCAGGCCAGCTGGAACAGGTTATGTGCTCTCTGTGTGCCTCAGTTTACTCATCTGTAAAGTAAGGCTAGTGACAATACCACATAGGGGTGTGATGGCCACACTCTACACCCATGTGAGGAAGTGCATAGCTTGGCAAAATGATCAGTAAGTGCTGAGGGACTTTCTGTCTAGATTTTGAGTGGACAGGCAGCTGAATTTCTGTGCTGTGTCCTCTCCTTATGATGATTCTGTGTTTGAGCCCCAGCTCTTCAGCTTCTTTTTTTTTGTCGGTCGTGGAGCCTGAACTCTGGGCCTGGGCGCTGTCCCTCAGCTCTTCAGCTCTAGGCTAGCACTCTACCACTTGAGCCACAGCGCCACTTCCAGCTTTTTCTTCTTATGTGGTGCTGAGGACTCGAACCCAGGGCCTCATGCATGCAAGGCAAGCGCTCTACCACTGAACCATCTTCCCAGCCCTCTTCAGCTTCTTTTTTTTTGGTCGGCCGTGGGGCTTCAACTCTGGGCCTGGGCGCTGTCCCTCAGCTCTTTAGCTCAAGGCGAGCGCTCTACCACTTGAGCTACAGCGCCACTTCCCCTCTTCAGCTTCTTGATCATGGGCTTCAACCTATCTGTGTATTGAAGAGTAACCAGAAGGAGTAGACTCCAAAGAGAAAAACCTTTCTCCCCTGGTTGGTGACCTTTCAGGAAAGATCTGAGGAAGGGATTTGAGGGTAGGGTGAGGCAGAAGAGGTTGGGGTTGAGTGAGAAGGAGCCGAGGGTGTCTGTGAAATGAGGAAAGATGCTAGAGCCTGAGGTGGCAATATTTTAGAGTCTGGAAATAATACGGATCATTTATTGAGCCTTTGTGCTAAGTGCTTTCTATGAACTAGCTAATGTAATCTGTGTAACCACCCCCTGAGGTAAGCTCTGTAATTACCCCCATTTCATGGATGAGAAACTGAGGTTTAGACATAAGTATCTTGTCTGTGGTTTTAAGAACTAGTTGATCACAAAGCCTGCACCCTTCTCCTTGTCGAGAGACCCCCACAGGCCAGAGGGCACCGCTGATGCAAAGTGGGGTGTTCCTGGGGGTGGAATGAGAACTAGGGAGAAAAGGATTCTTTCATAGACGGAAATTCATTCAGTTTTAAAACAATCCTTTTTTATTTTTTTCCACCTTAAATTCTGCTCTACATTTTTGGGGTGTTAAATTGTTTTCCTTTGATGATATGACAGTGCTACTAAGTGATTTTTTTTAAAGGTTTACTTGTGTTTGTTTCTATATTAAACACAGCCTTACAGGTCTAATTGGAAACTTTCCCTCCCCTGTATCCTGTCCTCCAAGGCTCAATCAGAGGGGCTGAGCACTGAGCATGAGTCCAGGAAGAATCTTAGGACAAGACAGTCTCACATGTCACTTTCTAAATTAGCCCAGTCCCTGGCACACATAGAGGCTTAGAGGCTGATGTGTGTGTGTGTGAGGGGAGGGGGGGAATATGTGTGAGTTTCTGGTACTGGGGCTTAAACAGGGCCTCCTGCTCTGGCTTGGCTTTTTTCTCAAAGTCTGGCTTGGCTCCTACTTGAGCCATACCGCCACTGTCAGCTTTTTGCTAGGTAATTGGAGATAAGAATCTCAGACTTCTCTGCCTGGGCTGGCTTCAACCCTTGATCCTCAGACCACTGCCTCCTGAGTTCCTGGGATTATAGGTAGGAGCTGCCCTTGAGGCTGAAATCTTGGATGCCTTTGTTCCAGCCTGACTAGGCTAACCCTCAACCACAGTTCTGAGCCTGTGTCCTGTGACCTGCCTGGCCTAGGACAGTGCAATGGATTTATAGGCAGTCAGATCTATGTCAAGGCATCAAAATTACCTTTCATGGAATTCTTAGTGGGTGCTTCAAAGCCTACACAAGTCTGCTGCCCCCTGTAAGACAGGAAGGAAATACAGGTGTCTTCCTTTCTTCCTCCCCTACAGTCTTGCTCAGTCTTCTTCCTACTGTTTTTTTTTTTTTGGGTCCAGTTGTGGGGCCTGAACTATGGGCCTGAGTGCTGTCCCTCAGCTCTTCAGCTCAAGGCTAGTGCTCTACCATTGAGCCACAGTGCCACTTCCAGCTTTTTTTGCTATGTGGTGCTGAGGAATTGAACCCAGGGCCTCATGCATGCAAGGCAAGCGCTCTACCACTGAGCCACCTTCCCAGCCCCTTCTTCCTACTTTTTAGCACAGGAATATCCCATACACCTCCATCTCCCTCTTGCTTCAATGATCGTCTATGAGGCAAGATGTTTTAGTCAGTGGGGCTGGAAATAAACACTGCCCCTTGTCAGAAAGGAGTTTGTAAGTGTCTCTTTCTTCCTATCTTCCAGGGATTTTTACATTCTTTTATTTATTTTAGGTCCTGGGGATAGAGCCCAGGGGCTCAGGCATGCTTGACAAAAGCTCCACTCCTAGCTGGACCCACAGTTTGTGTCCTTTAGCTTTATTGTGTGTGTAGTGTTTTCAGATACTAGCAACCTTGTCACATTGCACCATTTCATTTAGTAGATCTTCCTATGTTGTAGGCAGGGTACTTATTCTCCATTTGCTGGATAAGAACACAATATTCTAGACAAGTGGAGTGGCTGGCAAAGGAGTAGAATTTGGGCCTTAGGAAGGGGCCCGGAGATAAGTTCTTAAACTACTGATGTCTCCCCAATTTCTGGAGCTGTTTCCATTCTGAGGGCAGGGAAGTTCCTCTCCATGCCCCCCCTTCCTGACCTACCAGTTCCTATCTGGTTTCTTCCCAGGGCTCTGGGCCAGTGGACTTGGCAGTCTCTTGGAGGGGACTCTGACCTGGAAAAGGCTTGGGGTGTGGCTGTAGGTCTTTAAGTGGAGGAGAAAAAGGCGGCTGTATCTTTGATCCTCCTGAAATGGGAGGCAAAGGAGAGACAATATATAGAAGTTAGGACAAAAAAGGATCTCTCCAAGTAAAGAAGGTCTGTCTCAGTTGTGGAAGGCCTACTTTGTGTTTGGCATAGATTGTCACCAATATGCTGACAATTATCTGTTAATGGTAGGTGTCGTTATTCTCACGTTACTGATGGGCAAACAGGAGCCCAAGTAAGTTAAACAGATTGCCTAAGAGGATATATCTAGTAACTTCACAGCAACTTACAATTAACTAGCCTGATAGAACCAGATATAGGCTTGATATCTAAGCCTGTGTGTGGGGTGGTGGGTAGAGATAAAACCTAAAGATTCTATCTCTACATCTCCAAAGGCTGCAAATGTACTTCTTTGGCATTACTGCTGCATACAAGCTTGGAGATACAGACTCTGTATGTGTGTGTGTGTGTGTGTGTGTGTGCGCGCGCACACGTGCGTGTGCACACATGTGTGCATGTCCATGCCTGGCTATGCTTGCACACAACTGTTTTTCAACCCCAAGCACATCTGTACAGAAGGCCTATCTCTACCCTAGCCTTTGCATTCAGCATTGCTGTACAGTAGCATTCCATTCCTCTGTATCCATTTTCCTCCTGGCTGTGTCAGCCTCATGTCCTCCTGGAAGGCACTACTTTTTGCCTTGTATACTCTGCATCTTTGATTGATGTTCATGCTGCCAGGATGAGAAAGTCCTGCCCTCTGACTCTGCTCCTTTTGCGACTTGCAGTCTCAGCTTTTAATCCATCCCAGCCCTGAGTCTCAGGCAAGGTAAGCCCCATTGGGTTCTTGGGGTACTCAGGGTGAAAGCTCTAACTCCTAGGCATACTGAAGAAGATTCATTGTTTTCTTCTCTCCACCCTACTTTCTCTCCCTCCATCCATCAACCTTCTCCAACATGGAAGGGGCTCCCAATGTTCCAATTTCTCCTCCACCCATGTTTAATTTCTTCAGCCACTTTTATTAACCTTTGTTGTCTCCAAGGGCTGCAGTCCTCATCCCTCTCTGCCCTTCTTGAGCCCATTTAACAAAATTGGGATTGTATTGAAATAAATGGGCCATGGGCCTTGCAGCCTGCCAGCCTCAGTATTGAGGATCTTAAATCCAGGGATGGAAATCTCTAGCACTCGTTAGGAGATAATGCTTCTTCTTCTTTCCTCCCAGGGCCAAACCCTGGGAAGGTGATGGGAGACCTCCCAGAAGGCTGTGGGTCCTGATTTAGCGACACAGAAGGGACAGCAGGAGTTTCTGAGTCTCTGAAGTGGCCATCTGGGCCCAGCAGGACTGTCTCGGGAGGATGTCCCATCCCAGGCCGGCCTAGAAATCAGATTCTTCTTCAGGACAGGATAATTGCTTTTTCTGTCTTCCCTGCATTTTCTTCTTCTTTTTTTTTTGGGGGGGGGTCTGGTCGTGGGGCCCGAATTCTGGGCCTGGGCGCTGTCCCTCAGCTCTTCAGCTCAAGGTTAGTGCTCTACCACTTGAGCCACAGCGCCATTTCCGGCTTTTTTCTTTTTTCTTATGTGGTGCTGAGGAATCGAACCCAGGGCCTCAGGCATGCAAGGCAAGCGCTCTACCACTGAGCCACCTTCCCAGCCCCTGCATTTTCTTCTTAGGCAATGGGAGAAATATCCAGACTGGAAGATGGTGTGGGAAAAGTACAGGATCTATTCCCTCCCACAGCTGAAATGTACAGTCATGTACCTCTTAACCATTCTGAGAAATGTTACATTACTACTTTCCTTGGTTGTATGACCATCACACTTGGTACTTGTACCAACCAAGTTTACATCACTAGGTGACATACACAGGTGTCCATCATTGACCAAAATGTCCTGGGAATGTAACTCAGGGGCAGAGCACTTGTCTAACTAAAGTGCATGAAGCCCTGGGTTCAATGGCCAGCACCACAAAGAAACAAACAGAAACAAAGTAACAAAGGAAAACATTGCTACATGGCAAATGACTATAATTGTATGTTACTAAGTGCCAGGCAGTGTGCCAGTGTTGCAAGATGAGTGAAAAACTATCCTGGCTCTTAGAGACTTTTACTTTCTAGTGCAAATGGCTCCACTTTGGCAGGCCTGTTTCCTTTTCTACAAAATGGGAACAACTTTAAAAAAAAATCAACAAACACAACATTACTATATACAAAACATATTGGTAAGAATTATGTGGGACAAAAATCCTGTCATGTGTGGTGCCTCCCCTCTAAGAAGCTAACACATATGTACACACACACACACACACACACAAACACAATTTCTGGTAATTCAGGGCAGGTGCCAGTTGGTACTGTCATAGCACATCAGAGCTACATGGGTCAGTGTTTGCTATGGACTGAAGTGATAGAGATTTCTTATGGAGCATGTGGAAGTAAGAGGGAGAGGAGCATCAGGTGGACCAAACTACTAGCATCAAGGTATGGCTGCCAGCTGGACAGCTGATCAGAAGTAAGGATGTAGACTGGGGAGAAACAGGTGAGGTGATGGAGAGCAGGGGATGGAGCCAGAGCCTGGAGGACATGATAGGCCAAACTAAAGACTGTCCTGTAAGAAGTAGTGGGCCATGGAGCCATGGATTAAGTCTCCTTCTTTCTTCTTCTTGTGCCAGTCCTGACACTTGAACTCAAGGCCTGGACACTCTTCCTAGTTTTTGTGCTCAAGGCTAGCACTCTACCACAGCTCTACTTCTGACCTTTTGGTGGTTAATTGGAGGTAAGAGTCTCATCGAATTTCCTACCTGGGCTGGCTTTGAACCATGATCCTCAGAACTCAGCCACTTGAGTACTAGGATTACAGGTGCAAGCCACTGGCACATGGCTGGACTAATTTTTTCAAGCAAAGTGCATATTAAAAACTGATATGGATGGGTTCTGGTGACTCACATCTGTAATACCAGCTACTCAGTCTGAGGTCTGAGGGTCACAGTTTGAAGCCAGCCTGGCCAGAAAAAGTCTGTGAAACTCTTCTCTCCAATTCACTAGTTATATGGAAGTGGAGGTGTGGCTCAAGGGGTAAAGTGCTAGCCTTGAGCAGAAAAAGCCAAGCACAAGTGCAAGGCCCTGAGTTCAAATTCCACACGTGTGCACACATAAAACAAAAGAGATTGTAGGCTTCTCATTTCATTCTTCACCCAGCCCTTCTCTCCCCTCAAACTGCCTGAGCTGCTGTAGAAATTTGCAGTCCCTTCAGTTTGAACAACAACAACAACAAAAAGATGAAATGGACAGATAATCAGGGTTTGGCCAGGCAGCGGTGAGCAGAAACTTTAAAGAAAGGTCAGTTCTACTGTGGGAATGGGAAGGCTGCCTGCGATCTGTGACCTGAGCTGAGCTGGGGAGTCTTTCTGAGAATTCTTGGGTGTAAGATTAAGATGCCTGGAGGAAGAGTTCAAGAGAGTTAGTGGAAAGCTGAGTTTGAGTCTAGGCCCTTTGTCATCTGCCCCCTCTAATCTCAGGCCAGGTCTATACTACACAGAATCAGAAGAAGCATCCGTTAGAGGGAAGGAAAATAGAGTGGGGTTCCCTGGGGGAGAGGGGAAAGGAGAGGGAGAGGTCAGTCCTGGTAAATATTTCCACTGGTCAGTGGCCTTAGCTATATATATGCATGTAGGGGCTGAGCCTAGAGATTCTTAGACCTTCTATAAGGAAGTGAGTTCCTATTTTTCCTAATGGAAACCTTTGAAGAGGGAGCCCATGAGGGAAGCCAGGGCCTGTAGTCAGTAAACAAGCTTTCTATTTTTTGTTGTTATTTGTTTTTTTATCTTGTGCTGGTCCTAGCCCTGGGGATAAAAAGGTAAGTGAGATTTAGTCCTGTCCTTGGGGCACTCAGCCTAGTGTGGGAGATGGATATATAAACACATATTGACAATCCTACACGATAAAGATTGTAAGCGAGGTATGTGAAAAATGCTGGGGTCTTAACTGTCCCAGTGAGGGGGAGTAGGGGAGAGAGCTGGCGGGTGGTGGAGGTGGGGTGGGGGAGGGGATCCACAAGAGCTGCCTGGCTTCTGGAATGCCGGCCCTTCAAGATAGCCCAGCTCCAGACAATCCCTAATTGTCCCCCCCCCCCCCTTGCTCCGGATGGAAGGAGCTGAGGAATCTAAAGGAGTGAGCTCTGATCTCTCCGGAGGATGAAGATTTCCAGGAACAAAGGCACACTTTCCCTAAATCTAACCTCTTCCCTTCCCCTTAACCCTTCTCCCACCCAAGAGGGCTGATTTCTAAATTAACTTTGTCCTCGTAATCAGCTTAGCACAGGTTTTATTATTATTATTATTTTTATTATTATTATTCACAGCCCCCCCCCCCTTCCTGAGTTCTCCCTGGAGCAGCCCGGGGCCCTGCTTGCTCCATTACCCAGCATTGTCAAGCCGGGAGGCACTTTTAACTGCTGCTTCCATTCGATTCGCTTAACTGGGAGGTTATTAAAAGGAAAGAAGAGATGGACTGACCAGGGCAAGAAAGAGCAAACAGGAACCAAAAAAGGCATTTTTTTCAAGGAACTCAGGGCTGGGCAGGCTGGCAGGTGAAGCCAGCCTGGGAGCGGTTTTCTTTATCTTGCTTCCGTGCTCCAAGCAGCTGATGTGTGCGCCAACCCAAGCGCTTGAACTCAAGGCTTGGGCATGATTCCATAGTTTTATTAGTCAAGGCTGGCACTCTACCACTTGAGACACAGCTCCACTTCTGTTTGTCTGTTTGTTTATTTGTTTTTTCCTGGTTAACTGGAGGTAAGAGTCTCATGGACTTTCATGCCTGGGGTTCGTTTTGAACTGGAACCCTAAGATCTCAGCCTCCTGTGTAGCTAGAAGTACAGGAGTGAGCTGCTGGTGCCTGGCATCAGTTGGCGTCTTAGTCTCTTGTACTCCCAGAAACCTGCCAGCTTCAGTGCACTGTGGGCTGAGGTGGGGCATCTCAGAGGCCCACATTGCCTGTTCATCCTCTTGTTTGTTTGTTTTGGTCCGGTCGTGGGGCCTGAACTCTGGGCCTGGACGCTGGCCCTCAGCTCTTCAGCTCAAGGCTAGCGCTCTACCACTGGAGCCACAGTGCCACTTCCGGTTTTTTTCTTTTTTGCTTATGTGGTACTGAGGAATCGAACCCAGGGCCACATGCATGCAAGGCAAGCACTCTACCACTGAGCCACCTTCCCAGCCCGCTGTTCATCCTCTTTGCCCAACTCTCAACCCACACTCATGGCTGGGTATGATGCCATATGCTGTTATGTACCTCACCTTAGCTACTTGTTTGATGATGTGGAAGCCTAGGCTGATATTGACCAGCACACAGCTGAGTCCTCTTCCCTCACTAGTCAGTGGATGAGTGAGAATGCAAACTCATTTTAATGTCAGTGCAAGCCAAATATAATTAGAAAGGAAAATCTGACTGAAAGAGAGAGAGACAGACAGAGAGAGAGAGAAAGAGAGAGAGGGAAAATCGAATGCAAAGCCAAGTTAAAATGACTTCTGGATTATCGGTACTACTGCTGCTCTCCATTTATGCAGAAAATTGAGGAGAACCTGTAAAGTCTGATCTAAGGGATTTAGTTTGCACACATTGCCTTTTATACCAGAGTCATGACGTAAGATATAACCTAGAAATGAGCAACTCCTAGAGTGACCTGGGACCCCCCCTAGCCAGGGGTCTACAGGAGGCTCAGCCTCTTGGAGGCCAAGATTTGAGGATCCTGGTTCAAATCCAGCCTAGGCAGACAAGATCAAGAGACTCTTATCTCCAGTAAACCACCACAAAGCTGGAAGTGGAGGTGTGGCTTAAGTGGTTAAGTACCAGCCTTGAGTGAAAAAGCCAAGTGACAAAGTGAGGCCCTGAGTTCAAATCCCAGTACCAGCACAAGAAAAAAAAAATGCAGACCAGTCTCATAGGGTTTAAACCATTGTGGGGATTGAATGAAAGACTATATTAAGAAACAGTATCTGGTACTCAATATAGTGGTTCTTAATAGTGCACAGTGCTTGCTTTTCACAGTTCACCTGCAAGGCCAATCTGAGGAGGGAAACAAAAGCATGAGAGATGAGGAAATAATAGGCCAAATGTATATACATCTGTGTTAATGGTGCCAAGGGAGGTGAACAGCCATGTGGGTAATCCTTGTATTGGGTTGTCTAGGTTCCATGCCAGGAAGCTGTGGTAGACAGCAGGGTGTAATGCAAAACTACCCTGTGATAGAATTAGGTCTGTGTCCTTGGTCTGGTCTTTGAGTGGCCTCTGCTCTTGGTGAGCCTCTGTATTCTCATCTGAGAAACCAATTCTTAAGTCTTAGAAAGGTACTCTCATGCCAGCTCCCAGAAGCTTGATCATCATTTTAACTCCTGTCTCTCCAGAAGGCCTGGACTCCTTTGTGTTTAGAATGAAGATTTTTATCAACTTTTAAGATGCTTACAAAGTATCTGGTGACTTGGTTAAACCCCAAAGGGCTGGGGTCAGGAGGAGGCTGCACTTTTACCCCAGCCTTCCAGGGGATGCTGCCGTGGCTGGTCCTCCGACCACATGCTGAGGGGTGAGAGGGAAGCTTTCCTCTGGGGAAACAGATCTTCAGCTTTCTAATGGGAATCAAGAGAGAATAGAATTCATTAACCGAATTCGCTTTTCAGCCAGCTTAGTTGTATAACACAGCCTTGATGCATCATTGATTTGGCAGCATTGATATGTTTGTTTTAGAGAAGCAGGTTGTGGGACCAGAGGGCCAATGGGAGATTGTCAGCGTGCCTGTTTTCAGTCTTGGGACTGACCTATTCAGCCTCCTCCCTGCCACCTCTGAAGCTCCCTGCCCAGACTGCTACAGCCAGCTGCCAGCTGCAGACTTGAAAGGCAAGCAGCCAGTGTGTTTGTGGAAACTCTTCCATGCCTGAGCCAGTCATTTCCACTCTTTTTTGTTGTTATTTTTTAATGAAAAGTCTTCATCATTCATCTTGACGAGCGATTTGGGGGGAAACAATCACTTTGACAGACCTTCTAGGCATGGCCTTGGCTCTGTTGGTTTTGGTTTGAAAATTGGGTCAAGAGCAAATGGCATGATTTGGGAAGAAATGAGAGAGCACAATTTGCAGAGGGTGCTGAGCAGTAGGGTACTATCTCTGTTCAGGTCAGCTTCTCACTTTTATGTAGACCTAAGAGTTGTTGAGCCAATACAGTGTGCTAATAACTCAGTCTCTCCCAGGAGGCAGAGGAGAGAGACTTCTGCCTCCAGGGTTTGCCTGGTTGTGGCCAGAAGCTAGACCTTCTAGGTAAGAGTCCTGTCTACTGGGGTAACAAGGACTCCCACTGATCCCTTTTCCTCCTCTCTGGCCTTCTAGAAAAGTGAGGAATATTCATCCATCTGCAAGTGCAAATGAGAACCAGCTTACAGAAGCATCAGTCCCCAGGGGTTTCTGAGTAAATAAGCAAGGGGTGGATCCATCTGATTGGGCTTCCTGGGAGAAAGAACCTAAGGTCAGAAATGAAACTGGAGCCTTAATTCTTGAAGAACCCCAGCAGTTTTAGTCTTCTTCTAGCTGGACTAACGAATCATTTTGGACCTCAGTGTTTGGTTTTTATCTGAAGAGAAAAGAATTTCATTAGCGTTCTCTGCTTACTCACTCTCCAATCTGATACTCCCTGGCACGTAGGAAGTTCTTCTTTGTGTCTAACCTCAACCTTTCCAGCTCAAGCTATCTTAATTAAGGACTGTCATTGAATATGTCTCCAGTATTCTGTATATCTGGATAAATAACATGTCCCCCAATAGTTTGGCTCATTTTCTCACACTATAAGGCAAAAGCTGCTTTTATTAAGAAGCAAGCTGTGAGAGGTCACAGGTGAAGCTGCCTTTCAGGCCCTGCAGGAGCCAAAGAAGGTCTCCGTAAGGGTCAGATATGCTTTCCAGCAAACCACTGAAACTTCCCGCAGTGTCACCTGAAAGTGACCAGAAGGATGGTGTTCACAGGAACCTGGCTGAGTTTGTCCTTATCTGTCTAGTTTCCCCTACTGTGCCGCTCAGAGCCAGTGGGGGATGTTCTTCCACCAGCTCTAGCGAGGGCCTGAGCATCCCTCTGTCTTCTTTCTTGGAGTGGGGGGTGAGGAGCAAGCAGAGAGAGATGCTGACATCCACTGCTAGAGAGAGCCAGAGCTAGGTAGGAAAGTGCACTTGAAGGGGGAGTAGGGTAGGCCTGCTCCTTCGTCTTTGGTTTGGAGCAGGTTTTCTTCTTAGAGTCAGGAATTTCTCCCTCCCAGCTTTGTCTGAGTGAACTCAAAGTGATAGCAGTGTGGGTAGAGAAGGAGAAGATGGGGTGTCTGTGGTGGTGGAATACCATAATCTGATAAATGTTAGGTTTTTAAAAAGAGGTAGCCGAGTAAGAACAGCACCACGCACGTGGTATTCAGGTAAGGGGTAGGTTTATTCATCGTTCTGGCTGGCACCAGGCCATCTTGGCCCTCCACGGGGGTGGGGGGGTGGGGAGGGAAGGCCTGGGAAAGACCTGGGAAAGAGCTAGGAAAGAACTAGAAAAAGAGAGCGTCTGGGCCTGGGCTAGGCCTTATCTAGGGTATGGGCGGAGAAAGGTGTGGCCACATCAAATTCAGATATGATCTCATCAGACGCAGATGTGACCTCTTCCAGGTGTGCCAGTTGCCTAGGTAACGCAGGTACTGGGTGGAGACTTTGCTGCGAGGAGGTCTTCTGGCCATCCAGGAGCAGACCTTACAATAAACAAATGTGTGCATTTCTCTGGGATACTGGACCTAGTTAGAGAAGTCCAGACTTCTAGCCTTAAACTTGAACTTGGGGGACAAAAGTTGGATTCTATCAGATGGCTATTTATAATAGGGGAAATGGGCTCCCCATCTTCTGAGCACATAAACACACACATAGTTCATCTAATGGTGGAGGTTGGGGGCATGAGTCCTTGTGCATCTACATGGAAGAGGATAGAAAGAGGCCCTGGAGCCTGGTGGACAAAGTCAGTTAGGGCAGGTTTCCTGGGAGGAATAGTGGGAAAGGGCAAGAATAATAATGGAAGGAGGTAGGAAGGAGTGGCAGAGTGCAATCCATGAGAAAAATGGAAGAGAAACCCCTTAAGGAGGGACTTGGTTGAAGAATATGTTGGGGAGGGGTTGTCTGTCCAGCAGAGGCTATGTAAACTGGAGGCCGTGGCGGTGAGACTTAAGGTAACACTTGTCAAGTGTGGCCCCTGCAGCATTCACACCGGCTGCCTGCCTGACACGCTCTCTCCCCATACACATGCTGAAGCCCTGCACCTCTAGAGAGGGCTGGTGTTTAGGCAGCTCCTTTGAGGGCAGGTGGAATGCAAGTCCTCCAAGAGGGAGCACCCAGGTCTCTGGGGGAAGAGGCATGTGGACAGGCTGACCTAGCAGAGGCAGTGACAGGGTTACAAGTGGACTCCAGCACGCAGCCTGCCTGTCGGGCACAGCCTGCCTATGTGGTAGGGTAGTATACGCTTTTTCAAGGGTAGGAGGATAGGACAGCCATGGCCCCAGGTTCTGGAATCACAGCCTGTGGCCTGGCATGGGACAATCTGTGCAGGCTGCTCTGTGGCTGTCCTCTATCCGCAGAGCTAGTGGCCCCCTTTCTCTGGCCTTCTCTCTGCCCTCCCTTCTCTCTACCCTCAAACAGATGCTCCCTGGACCTTCTTCCTCCTGCTGTCCTTCCCTGTCTGTTGGTCTGTCACTCGGCAAGAGTGTATAGCGGGACTGCTCCTGGAGCATTTGGTGCTTGATATTTTGTGGATTATAGCTAACTCTCGATAAAGATTCCCCTAATTGCTTGCCTCACCTCAGGTTCTATCATCAAAGCAAAGCCGTGAGGCCCCCCTCTCGCCCTCCTTTTCTTTTTATTATCTCTTAATTAATCACTCTGGCTTTCACACTTAGCAGATAATTACAGTCTCCTGGGCACGCAGCTCATTTTCATAACCTCCTGCTCCAAGCCGGCAGCGGAGGGGGTGGGGAGGAAGAGGGAGAGAAGGGAGAGTGGGCAGAGTCCCACTGGAGGAAGGTGGGGTGGCGGGTAGGAAGAGAGTAAGGCCCACAGAGCAAGAAAGGGACACGGAGGGGACGGTAATGGGACATGTGGTGTGGCGTGGTGACCAGGACCTCGGGTCTACCAAGCAGGCCCCAGGAGGCCCTGCCAGTGCTGGGAGGCTCGTAGTGCCCCCCAGGGAAAGGCCCCGGTGGGGGGACACAGTCTTTGTCTCTGTATGTAATCTAGCTGCTCTCACCTGCTCTGAGCTGCAGCAGGAGGTGCAATCAGCCTGAAAGCCTAGGGGAACACAGGAGGAAGGCCTTAGGTGTTCATTTATGGGGTGCCAGATGAAGTGGGAGGGGTGGCTGGGACAAGGAACCCATAGCAGCCTGGTCATGAAGGAATTAGGACCCAGGTTTGGGAATGCTTCTGATTTGGAAGAAGCAGAACACGAACTCACGGAAATGAATAGCCAGTGACCACAGAGGGAAAGAGCAGGCGCTTGCTTAGTCAGCTTCACCCGTGGGAGCCATGCTCAGGGGCTCACTGTATGTTCCTCAGTCACATTTTAAAGACAAGGAAAGCGAAGCTGGGTGCCTGTGGCTCATTCCTATAATCCTAGCTATTCATGAGGCTGAGATCTGAGGATTGCGGTTCAAAGCCAGTTTAGGCAAGAAAGTTCATGAGACTCTTATCTCCAGTTAATCACCAAAAAGCTAGAAGTTGAGGTGTGGCTCAGATGGTAGGGTGCCAGCCTTGAGCAGGAGAAAAAGCTAAGGGACGGCACCAACACCCTGAGTTCCAGCCCCAGCACAAGAAAGTGGGGAGAGGGTAGGGAGAGAAAACTCAGCTAGGGGAGAGGAAGTAATTTGCCTGTGTCAGGTTAAATCCAGGTATGTCTGGTTGGCTATGAGATGATGTTCTTACATTGGATCAGCCTAGCATTGGATAGGATAAAAGGGGAAAAGGGAAGGCCAGCACTGCTGGCCCCCAGTGCTCTGGACTTGACTGCCAGCAGCTCTGCCATTAGACTGTCTTTGAGCTTCCAATTCAGAGATAAGCGGAAAGGATACACGCCCAGGTGATGGATTTGAGAGGCTCAAGAGACAAAAGTTTAGCCAGCAAGTTTTTAGACAGAGTTTGGGACCTAAACTTACTGTGTGTTTCTTTTTTTTGGGGCCTGAACTCTGGGCCTGGGCACTGTCCCTCAGCTCTTCAGCTCAAGGCTAGCGCTCTACAACTTGAGTCACAGTGCCACTTCCTGCTTTTTTTCTTTTTGCTTATGTGGTGCTGAGGAATCGAACCCAGGGCCTCAGGCATGCAAGGCAAGCGCTCTACCACTGAGCCACCTTCCCAGCCCTTACTGTGTGTTTCTTATCTGTCCCTCATTCCTATTACTCAGCAACTCTGGCCTGGGCTTCTTTCTACAAGTCCCAAAGGAGGAGTTTGGGGGTGAGCAATGCCCCAGAAAAGACTTTTTTTTTGGCCAGGTACCTGTGGCTCATGCCTGTGATCTTAGCTACTCAGGAGGCTGAGATCTGAGGATCACAGTTCAAAGCCTGCCTGGGCAGAAAAGTCCATGAGATTCTTATCTCCAATTAACCACCAGAAAACTGGAAGTGGTGCTGTGGCTCAAATGGTAGAGCGCTGGTCTTACTGAAGAGCTGAGGGACAGACAACACCCAGGCTCAGAGTTCATGCCCCAAACCACCACCACCACCAACAAGTCTTTTTTTTTTTTCCTATACACTTTGAAATTTCCTTCATGACTTGAGTCTGTTGTGTTCAGTTTATAGAATGAAACCAGTGGGTTCCTATTACTTCCTTTTCCCATTAACTAGCATTGAAGGCCTGGAATATCACCTGGTTTGTTCGTTGGAAAAGGAGAATCTTGAACTAATCACTGACAGTGTAGACCGAAGTTCCCTTGGTACATGATAAGTCTTCCAATCACTATCATAAGTGAAAGCACCTAGCGGGCCTAGTAGAAGGCGAGAAGATAAGTTTGCTTCTTACAAAGCTGGCAAGTGAAAGAAAGTCCTTTTTTTTCCTACTTCCTGGGTGAGGGAAGGACTCCCAATCCACCGCTCCCCCCCACCCCCCACCCCTCGGCTTTTGGTTGTGCTGCCAAGCAGAATCCTGACAGCCAGACCACTGACCCAGCACATTTTTTCTCTTGTGCCTGAGAGAGTGATCTTTCCAGCCCAGGGTTGCCACCAGCTCAAAGTGTATTTATTATTGGCACCCAGCTTCAAGCAGGGTTGAGGTTCTTTTTGCCTATCAGGGGCTTGTGTGTGCCAGAGAGTTGGCTACATTAGAATCTCATGACTTAAAGCTTCTGATTTACTGGACAGTACAATAGGAAAATCAGTAATTGGAGGGCAAAATAGGGAGAGAGCACTAGATTGTGAGTGAGTCTAAACATATTTGTATCCCTTCAAAGAATGACCTGGGCTTGTACATCTCCAAGATTCTTTCTGCATGCATAGTTTTCTGATTCTCTGCCATCCTATCAGCTCATCAGAAGGATGCCTCTTCCTAGACAGATGGACAGATCCCCCAGGTCCTCTGGTTTTTGTGAGCTTGTGGCTTGAGGTACTGATTTCTGAGGGCCAAAGTGGTTGTCTCAGGAGAAATAGCTTTTTGCTCAGGAACTAGGGAGTTGTTTTGTTTTCAGATGTGATCTTGATTTAGGGGAAGGAGAACTAGAAATCTCCACTCACCCCATACATTGCTGCCTGGGGGCTAAGGCAGCCAGCTCTCAAAGGTGGGACCTGACCAGGGGTGTGGGTGCTTGTGTATGCATGTTGATAAGATTTTCTTTTCCTCCCTGAAGAAACATGCTCTGGCTTTGCCCTGAACTTTAGCTTTGGTCTATGAAAAGGTTTTGCAGAGTCTTGTGGGAACATAAACATTTGGCAGATTTCTTTCCCTGAAAGCTATTTCTTCTCTTTTTCTTTTTCTGGGAACTTTAGCCAACCAGATCAAGGCCCCTTTTTCTACCCTTCCCTCCTCCTTGCCCTTTGCCTGAGACACCCAACCCTCCCCTCCCAATGAAAACAAAGTTAACTGGTGTGTACAGGGGCCAGAAGAAAGGAGTGAAGCAAACAGATAGCTCTCCCAAGAGGAGAAATTACATGGGAGGGGAGAGAGAGAGAGAAAATAAGCAAATGGCATCAGTGGTGAAAAGTGAATTCCAGACATTTAAAATTCTTTTGGTTTTAATCATCTCAGAGGCCAACCAGAGCTGAGCTTGTGGGGGGCAGGGGAGAAATGAAAACCAGGGCCATCTACTCCCAGCTCCCAGGAATCTCCTGTTTGTAAAAGACTGGAAGCCTCTTGCTGCTTCTCAGCCCAAACCCACATGCCTGTGCATCTGACCACCCTGCCCAGGACCAGGGAAGGTTTACCTCCTCCAGAGGGCCCTTCCTGACTAACTGGTCCACCCTTTTATCTCGGTTTACAGGCTCAGTTTACACTCAGCTTTAAAGCATTGACCTTTCAGTTTTCTAGCCAGATTGCAAGTTCCCCAAGGCCCTGGATTATGTTTTGTTCAAAACAAAACCAAACCAACAAACAACAAACCCAGCCTCTTTCCTAAGCCCTGGCCTGGCCTCTATGTGGGTTGGGGCCCCTCAAACTAGGCCACTTTTCTTATCTGTAAAGTGGGGGCCTTTAAAAGTGTCTGAGGAGCTGATCAGAGTCTTGAAGAGACTCCAGAAGGGGTGCTGTGCAGGTCAGCACCTCAGAATCTCCTCCAGGATGGTCTTGGGGGAGGGAATGGTGGAGATGGAAACGGCCAAAGTCTGGGGAGTGTGAAGGGTCTGCTTAGAGCTTCTTCCTACCCGCCGTCCCTGATGGCTGCAGGTAGAGATGGAACCTGAATTCCAGGCTCTTCCATTTCCCTGGCCAGGTATCATGGTGAAGAAGTGAATCAGGACATCTTGATAGGCTGGGCTCACAGGGAAGGCCTGGGCAGTCTGGGATAAGGATGGTACTCGCTGCCATGTGCAGAAGCCTCTTTTTTCCAAGTCCTTTCTTCCTCCTTCCTCCCTCAGCTCTTCCTCCTTACAGCAAATATTTTTATTTATTTATTTATTTTTTGTCTGAAGGCAGCTTTTCTTACTATCACCAGCTGTTTCTCCCACTCAATATTCCCTGTTCCTCACTTGGCTAAAACTTTGATTCTTGGGCCTTTGGTCTGTTTTGGGTTGTTGTTTGTTCTTGTTGTTATTTAATAGTGCATACTTTCCATTTCCTGCTCCTACTTCCCCAAGGCCGTGTAGAATTCATTATAAAATGAGAGGTGCAGCCAGGCAGTGAAGGTTCAGGTCTGTAATTATAGCTATTCAGGAGGCTGAGATCTGAGGATCATGGTCTGAAACCAGCCCAGGAAAAAAAGTCTGAAAGACTCCCAATTCTCATTAATCATCAAAAAGCCAAAAGTGGAGGGGTTAAAGGTCCAGCCTTGAGCAAAAAAGCCAAGTGAGAATATGAGGCTGAGTTCAAACCCTAGTGCGAGCAACAAAAAAAAAGGGATGGGGGTGGGGGGGTCATGTGACCTGGATGTTACCTCTTCTTGGACTGCTTCTTCCTGAGCTAGTCATGCTCTTGTAGGGCCTCATCTGGCTTCAGCAATGAATCAAAGAGCTCACTAGTGTGAACATGCACTTTAGTTTTTAGGTGAAAAGGCAAAATCTGGAGTTCAGATCCTACCTCCTACCTCCACTGTGACCTTTGTGTGAGTCATTTCCTTTCTTTATACAAGAATGGTACGGTCCACATAGAATGATGGAAAGGCTGCCTAGTAATCCTTGTAGATCCCTTGGCATGTTATCTGAGATGCATTATGTTATGTACATGTGGTGTATGTCAGCTTTTATTGTTTAATACTAACATTATGGTGTAGAGGAATAAAAAGAGTCCTGAATCTTAAGATTGGAGACTTGGGTTTAGTTAGTATCTCCATTCTGACTTTCTTTGTGACCTTGTGTTCAGGCACCTTTATCTAACCAGAATATGAGTCCTGCTCTGCCCTGCCCCTTATTTGGGAGTAATGAATGTGCCTGAAGGTGACATCCTTGGGGCCTTTCTTTGCCTCAGAACTCAGGAAATGAGTGTTAAAGGAATGAATGAATAGGAAGTGAACATGGAAATAGGTTTAGAATGTCACAAAGATGTAAGTTGGGTATAATTAGCCCTTTCCCCCCCTTTTTTTTTGCCAATCCCGGGGCTTGAACTCCAGGCCTGGGCACTATCCCTGAGCTTCTTTTGCTCAAAGCTAGCCCTTTACCACTTGAGCCACAGCACCACTTCTGGTTTTCTCTATGTATATGGTACCAAGGATCAAACCCAGGGCTTCATGCATGCTAAGCAAGCGCTCTACCACTAAGCGAGTAGAATCCCCATTTCCAGGTGTGGTAGCAAACAATCCCTCAGACATTTCCAGATATGACCCAGGAAACAAAATCACCTCACAGGTTCTTCTAAAATACCACATGTTGTCCATTTCTCTTTACCCAAATATTCACTCTTCACTTGTATCTCAAAATCCAGCGAGAGGATTATGTTGTTGAGGAAGAAGTATTTTGTCCTCTAGCCCATGTTAGAGTAATGTTTTGATATAAGCTGTGATTTAACCTGTCTGTCTAGCCAAGACTGAGGCTAGGGGAACAAACAGGTGACAAAGAGAGTCACATGGGTAATCCATTATGTGGGGTTGGTGGGGGGCCCTGTGGTATGGAAAGATCCACTCTGTCTCAGGTGAAAGTGACTCCTGGTGATGCTGGCTGACAGTGTCAGCATTGCTGGTAGCTGCTGCGCCGCTTGCCTTCTCCCCAGGCACACCTCTCCCAACCCTGCAGTAGGTGCTGAGACTTCTATAAGATCTAGGACACTGTAGAATATAGAAATCTGTGATTTCATCCAACCCCAGAACGTTACGAACAAAAACCAGGACCTAGAGAGTAAGTGACTCACGGCCCCAGAGCAGGTACTAGAACTAGAAGTTCAATCTTATTCTCCGTCTCTCTCCCCCAAACTAACTCATACTGATAAACTCTCCACAGAGAGTCCCTGCCTTTCCCCCGTTGCACAGATCAGAAAGTCCTTTTTGGGGTTGGGGGTAGTGACTGAGGAATCTGCTGGAAGATTTGAGGCCTAGAGAGGAAGGGGATGGTCCCAGGGAATATACTCCCAGGCCTGTCTTCAGAGCCCCTCTTAACCCTCCTTCCGTCCCACCCCCACCCCCAGATATGCCCTTATCTTTCAACCTCTGCCCTCATCTCTCCTAAGGGCCCAACTCTTGCTGTCATGGCAACCAGGGGATTAGAACCAGCTTGGAAGCCCAGAGGATACAAGAGAGGGCTTAGGGAGGAGTCAGGTAGAAGGAGGAAATGAAAGAAGGAGGTGATAAGGAAACAGCTGGGTGAGGGGAGCAGAGGGCAGAGAGGAAGGTGAAGGGGGGAGGATGAGAGAGAAAGCTCATCCCTAGTAAGAGAGGAAGAAAAAAGGAGGAGGGGGGAAGAGAAGAGAGAAACCTCAACTTTTATTTAAAATCAGAGAGCAGTTGTAAGCCTGGAGTTGTTGCCATGGCAACGGCAAAGAAAAGGAGATAGAGAGCTTGTGAAGCCGTGAAAACCCAATAGGGGTAAATGTTTAAAGCCAGGAACAAAAACCATTCAGAGATAATTAAGTAACAGGCTGCAGGTTCCATACTCCTGCCCATTGTCAGGGGAGTGGGGGCCTGAAATTCTGGCCTGCTTCTGTCTCTCACCTTCTCCCACCCTTTACTCCTTCCCCTCGCACATCCCGAGGACTTCAAAGAAGCTGCTAGGACACACTAGCCCTCCCTCCAATATTCTGCCCACCTCCCTGCAGCCTAGCTCCTCAGACCGAGTAGACAATTCTCTCTTCCTCACTATTAAGGAGAATACGGTCTTTGGCCAAGTGAAAGGGAGAACTTCTGGACACGGAGTATTAGATGGATAATTGAGCTGTGGACTCTCCTCCTTGGCTCTTCTCCAGACTAAAGGTGTGGATGCCGGCAGACTCTACACTGATAGCCACCCTCGGACCTCTGGATTGTGGGGTCATTTGTGTTCCCCCAAAACAGTGATACTTGCTTGGCTGGGAGCTCTGTTGGGGATACTTAACTGTGTTTAATGCCACCTCTAATTCCTCTGTGAATGCTTCTTAACGATTTTTTCTAGGCTAATCTTCCCAGACTTCAAGATAGCCAAAGTTAAGCTGATATTTTGGGGGTTAGGTATATTCTGTAGATTTTTTTTTTTTTTTTGGTCCTAGTGCTTTGTTCTTTTTTCAAATGAGTCTCACTCAGCACCTTAGTGTTACCCCCAGACATCATAACTACTGGCTGCTGCCCCCATCCCCCTTCCCAATTTCTGCAGGGAAATAATCCTTTGTGTTCTGCCTCCCTCTGCCTTCATAGCCCTCCTAAGAAATCACAAATATCACAGAGGGCTCTGATGTGCTTTTCTTCTTCTCATCTTGGAATGCAGGACTGAGCTGGGGCTAAAATAGCTGAGTCTGAACAGTCCTGTTTTATGTCTGCAACCCTCCCTCCTCACTTATCATCCACCTCCAGTCCATTCCTGCAGATACTCTCAGTTTTATCCCTCGCCTAAGCCAGACAGTTGGGAACTTGTGAACCGCGACTGAATGGCTTTGGCCCCTTCAGGAGCTGCTTTGACTGAACTGAGCATTTGGCATGATGCCACCAGCTTACACAGAGGTGGGTTCTAAGGAGCAGCAAGACCTAGAGGACTTCTCATTGTGACGGCAGATACGGTGTCCAAGATATGGTTCAACCCATCACAGTGGCCTTTCATGAATTCCATTGGTGAAAGTTCTGTAGTGGTACCTTTCTTAAGCCATTGGTCAGTTAGTAGGTTTTTTTTTTTTAATTGTTTTCAGAGTTGGAAGTTTCCCTCTATGCGTTCGCCACATGGAAGCTCAGGGATGAATCTTACAGTACATCTCTTATGAGGCATTCAGTATTGTATGACATGAGAATTAGAATATTCCCTTTATCTCAACTCTGGTCCTTACCTATATTCTCTCTCTGTGTCTCTTTCTGTCTCTGTCTCTCTGTGTTTCTCTCTGTCTCTTTCTCTGTCTCTTGTCTCTGTCTCTTTCTCTCCCACTCCCCCCCCCCCTTCCTCTCCCTGGCCCCGGCTCTGTTTCACTTAATCACCATCATCCCAGTGTTCTCATAGTATCTTTGGTGGGGGGAGGGGTTGTGTGTTTGTGTGTACTTGAATTCAAGGCTAGGGCCCTCTCCTTTAGCTATTCTCTTTCAAGGCTTGTGCTCTAACACTTGGGCCACAGTTCCACTTGGGCTAATTGGAGATAACAGTCTCATGAATTTAACTGCCCAGGCTGACTTTGAACCTTTGTCCTTAGGTCTCAGCCTCCTGAGTAGCTCTGGGGATTACAGATGTGAGCCAGAAGCCTCTACCTTTTGTTTTGCTTCTGTTGTTTTTGCAGTACTGGGGATTGAACCAAAAATCCTCACACATGCTAGGCAAATAAATGTTCTACCACTCAAGCCATGCACCCAAGCCTTTTGTTGTTGTTTGTTCATTTATTAGCTTTGTTTATATCTGCCAGCTTTCTCTGGGCTGACCTTGAATTTATGATCTTTCTTCCTCTACCTCCCAAATAGCTGGATTTACAGGCACATACCACCATGCCTGGCTCAGTTCTGAGCTTTATTCTTTTATGTTGCTGACCAATGTGTCTGTATATGTTCCCTCAAATCTTTTATGGGACAACTAAACAAATTAAATAAGTTAAGCTATATAAAACATGTAGATAGTGCCTGGCAAATAATAAGCAATGAAAATGTCAGCCACTGTTTTAAGTAAACAAATAATACGAATTGTCTCTAATCTTCCTTTAGAGGCGCTGTAAAGATGGACCAGCGGCTGCAGGGAACTGTCCAGATTAAAAGCCCTCTGTAAATATAGTTAACACCCAGTTGACCCAGTAGGAAAGGGAGCCTTTACTTAAATAACACCCAGCCTGAATTTTTTTAACCTTTCCCCCCCCTAAACATTGGACTGCATCATGGTGATAATCATGATAATAATAATCAGTTTTGCCTTGTTTATTAGAGTTGACTTGGACTGCTATTTAAATAAGTTTCTAATTCCCTGCTCACACCAAGACAGACAACTGAAACATTCTGGGTGGCAAAGGGAATCAGTCTGCTTGAGATTAAGATTTTTCCATGGATAATCTCCGAAGTGAGGAAGTTAGGTGTGAGTAATTGAGAGCTGACAGCATTTCACTGGATCCATTTTGCCTAGCCAGCCAAGGGAGAGAATGGAGCCTTGGGAGTACAGAAGGGTAGGACAAGAAGAGATCGTCACAGTGGGACCTCTGTTCCACCTGCCCTAGCTCAGGAGGTTGGCCCTGAGGTCTGTCTGTTGTCTGTTGGGTTTCCAACCAACCTTTCATTTTGCTCTGGGGGAAAAGGAAGAAAGAAATAACCACCACAGCCCTGTTTTGTTTCACACCTCACATTTACTGAGCACTTACTAAACCATTCAGCACTGTCATGGTTGGATGTGGGAAGTCCCTGTGAGCTCTCCAGGTAATGGACCTCTTGTTGTAACCCTTTTCCTTCCCTCCAGGGATTTGCAGCCTTCCCTTATTTTCTGTTACCCTTTGCTCTTCCATCTCTTTTAAAGGTCCGTCTTTTTCTTTCACACTTTCTTTCAAGGCCTTTTTCTTTTCCTACTTAAAAATTTGAGAAAGAATATTGTTCCATATTTTTTCTCTCTCCTTTTTTTTCCCCCTTTTAAATAAAGGCCCAATGACTTTCAAGGGGGGAAAAGGCAGCCCTCCCATTCTCTCAGTTCTTTTGCTTAGGAGACAAAAGATCTTCAGAATTAGAGAGGAAGGAGGGGGAAGGGGGGGGTAAGATTCCAGTTAAAAATCTTCATCAGGGTCAAAAACCTGACAGAAAAGCTTTGTTTGAAGGGAATGTGGGGGGGGGGGTAGGAAACTGGCAAGTCTAACCTCAGAAAGCAAATATCTTGAGAGCTAGAGGAAATCTGCAGATAGTGAACATTCCCACTGAAGCATGGAAGAACTTTGATTTCCTTTTTAACCAGTCTGGTCCTTCTGAGACTGGTAGTTTGTACTGAGAGGAAGGACTGGGGGTGGGGGTGGGGGGAAGGAAGGGGAAGCAGGAAGCTTTGCCATTTCAGTTTCACCCTGGGTCAGAATTGCCCAGAGTAGGATGACGGGAAGGAAGGAGGCAGAGGCTCACCCACGTACTGCCCACATCCCCAATCTATTGCTTGTGGAGGTGGGTGAGAAGAGAATGATCAGATCAGAGCTGAGTTGTGGCACTGCTGTGGGAATCCATCTCTAGTAGTTGGGGGGCCACTGACTGGGATGGATGAGGTGGAGACCACCTGGGAATGAAGTGTGAGAGATACCAGGTGGGAGCCAGGTTCCAAGACTCACAGCAAAGACTGGTGTGGCAGTGAGAGGATTAGAATGAGAATGTAAACACTAGGTGGGACATCTGCCCTTCAGGGAGCTGGAATATAGAGAAGAGGGACGAAGAGGGATGAAGACCCCATCCTTACCCTTCCTCCAGTCCATGCAGATGCTGCCTGCCCTCTAGGAAGCCCCGCTGGTGGGGTGACCGTGGCCAGCTCGTCGACTATTTGTGGCTTTCCCCTCCATTACCTGGGATTTAGCCATTGGTAGATATCTCATGAGAGCATATGAACCAATTTTAATATAAGCATGAATAATGTAATTAAGGGAGAGAAATTTGTTCCTATGGCAGCTGTAGCATCTAAGTTATATAAGGTTCATTGGGATGGCTTGGGTCCATCTTCCCCAATCCTGCTGCCGGGGAGGCTCCAGATCCTCCAACCAGACTTTTAGAATAAGCAGAGACAGACAATGCTACTAGGAGGCCGACCTGCTTCCCAGACCTGCAACCCCAGGCCTGAAACAGACACTGAACAAAGTCACAAATAAAGAAGGCAGGGCATAGTAAGCATGTGGTGGGCAGAGGACAGCAGAGGGGGAAGGGACAAAAAAGAACAGACTGGTAGGACCCAAATAGGGAGTTGAGGCACCGCCTTCTGCAGTCCTGGAAGGCCAAAAAAGAAGAAGAATTAAAAAAAAGTACTGAGTTCTCCTGAGACAATTGCAGAAGGACAAGACGGATACAGGAAGGAATTAACTCTGTATGTCCTGCATTATTTTTTATTAATATCATGACACTCTCAGTCCGGCAAAGGAAAAGATTTAGAGCCCTTTAGCAGAGACTGGGTGATGGGTATGTGTGGGGGTGTCAGTTTGTGGGGTGACCTTCATTCTGAATTTCATAGCCACAGACATTTCCAGCTCAAGCTCCACGCTGGCTCCCTCCACCCAACTTTTCACTCTGGGCACTTAATTTGGGTGGAGGGAGGCTGGAGTGGAAACTCCAGGCCTAATTGCTAGGTCTCTCTCAGCTCTTCCAGGGAGCATGGGCAGGAAATTCCTCAAATTCCAGGCTTGTAGGATCATTGCTGAGCGCTAACCGCAGAGCTAGGGAAAGAGGCAGGGAGGCAGAGAGGGAAGAGAGAAAGGGAGAAGCGGGGAGACAGAAAGAGAAGACTGCCTCCTCTCTGTCTTCTTTTCTCTTCAGTTTTTAAAACACAGCGACTTTTAGAAAGGTTTAGAAGGGCTGCTAAGGGCTAAGACAAAGGCCTCAAACATAACAATCCCACTATAGAGAGAAAAATCCCAGGTCTGGGAATACCAGAAAAATTAGCTCAGAATTGAGTAAGTTTGACATTGAAAATAAACTGATGAGGACAGGGACAGAAAATTTTCCCCCCCAGGGTGAATTTTCTTTTCAGATCTCAAGAATAGCAACTGGGAAGGAACTGGCTTCAGGAGAACTCAGGCAAGAACTATCTTGTTGCTATAAAGGATGGTTGAGCAGGCAGTACACATTTGCTTTTACTCTAAGAGAGAAAGAAATAGATCCTTTCTTTTTAAGCTTTCCTCCTAGGACACTGGGTGAAGGTGCTATTCTATGTATCACTCGGCTCTTCTGGACAAGCCCCACACCTCCACTTAGAAGCTTCCAGAGGACTGACACCTCACAAACTATTCTCTTTTTTAGAGATCCTCAGATCTCAGCCTCCTGAGTAGCTATCATTTGCAGGCTGGAGCTATTGAGCTATTGGCAGCCAGCACACATCATTCTCTTCAGAGAGTCTCTTCAAGTTCTCTGAAGAATTAACTGCTCCTTCCTTTGTGCTTCCAGAGCAAATTGCTTGTACTTGAGCAGGTTATATACCCTCTTCATCATAGTGAGTTGTTTACCACCACCTCCTACACAAGACTGTTATGTCCATTAGGATAGGGAGTTAGGATAGGGAATAAGACTTGTTTATATTTATCACTTCCCTCTGTGCCTCTTCTCACAGCTCATAGAATGACTGCCACACAGCAAGTCTGCCTTCTCCATCTCCCCAAAAATGCTTGTTGAACGAACACCACAGTTGTTTGAGTGTGGATTATCCACTGGGTAGTCCTCTATAATGAACGTTTAATTCGTAGTCTGGTTCTTCTTCCAGCTCAGCTCCTCACACTATCACTTAATATGTGCTCAGAGAATGCAAACACTTTTTTAATATTATCTTCCCTAGAACATAATTAGGTGCTGCTAAAAATTCATTATCATGCATTGCAATGCCAAAAAAGAAATGACTTTTGCATTATCCACGCCGCTGCTTTTCGTCAGTGGAGTGGATAGACTGAGATGTGAGCAGTCTCAGTGTAACTAATGATGGGACCACCATCAAAGGCAGGTGGATACCAGGTACTGGTGGCTCATGCCTGTAATCCAAGTTACTCAGGAGGCTGAGATCTGAGGAGTGTGGTTTGAAGCCAGTCTGAGAAGAGTCCTTGAGACTCTTAGTCCAGTTAACTGGCAGAAAGCTGAGAGTAGAGTTATCTAGCTAAGTGTTAGGAGGATACCAACCTGGAGTGGAACAGCGAAGTAAGAGACTAAGGCCTTGGGTTTAAGTCCCACTACTGGTGTGCATGCACACATACAAAGAGCAGTTGGGTTGATGGTGACTGAGGAGGAAGAAACAGTGGCTCTGTCCTCTGTAATTCTTCTGGGTTGCTAAGTGTCCTGGAACTTGCACAGTACACATAGCATTGGGGGCCCACCCTCAACCAACAGTTACCTAAAAAATGACCAGTGTGGGCTGACATTAAGGAAGGATCGCAACCAAAACCTCAAAAATTTGGTCCCAGGGCTTTTTTTTTTTTAACAATGGGATTATGAAATTTTTTCTGTTCTTGAGGCTTTTGTGTCCCACCTCTTGGTTCTAGAATGCCTTTTGGGGGTGACTGGAGCTTGTTTTTCATTGCACCATAATGTAGCTCTTCCACCCCCAAAGAACAGCAGCATTTGGCTGGTTGTGTGAGGCCAATGTGACTCCTTGCTCTGCCTGCTTCAGTCCACTGGTGCAGGCTCTGATCTGGATATTGTGGCTAGGGTACTGCTGGAGGCATCACCTTTATTCCGGTTTCCTTTTTGACTCTGCTGTGCATGAGCTATGTGACTTTTGAACAGGTTGTTTAAGTTCCCTGGGCTTTGGTAACTCCCAGTTAGGAGGAAGCTGGGTAGGGCAGATGCTCTTTTTAGCTGTTACTTTTTGCAAAGTCTATAATTGAGGTTGAAAACAAATGTGCATACACATGATTTTTAAATGAATACTATTTGCTGCCTATGATAGGTTATAGGATACACACACACATACACACACACACACACACATACATATGTATAATGTTTGCAATTCTCTTTCCTCCTCTTTCCTGAGAAAGACTACTAGGCTCCCAGAGGTTCTGTGGCATGGGCGCTCTGATATGTACAGTGCAAAGGGTTTTCCTCAGTCCCCTCTGTTGGTTGCAGAGGGAAATTATGTCTATTGTTCCCAGGATATATATGCAACTGTGGATAAATATAATGCAACCTGAGGCTCTAAGTAGTGATGGGACAGGAAATAGTACTGGGTGGGGTGTGTGTGGCTGCTGCTGGTTTGGCCAGGCTTCCTTAAAGAGGTAAAGCTTGGAGCAGCCGCAGCAGGGCTCAGAGGAACAGACAGAGCTGGGGAAGGGGCGAAGGGATGCTACACTCCAGATGTGTGGGTGGGGATGGTCAGTGAGGGGATTTGGGTAGGTGCACCGGGATCCTTAGACCCCTTTTGTGGGTTCTTGAGAAATAGGTCACCATAATGCAGTTGAAGAGGCTGCATTCCAGTTTCTGGGCACAGGCAAGTGAGAAAGGAAGAAGCTAGAAGGATTATAGAGGGGCTGTGTTCCATCAAAATGAGACCTGTGGGATGGGAGGGGTGTGGAGGACATAAATATCCCTGGGAAGGGAGTCTCAGGCAGAAGTTCCTGTGCTGAACATACTGTGTTCTGGTACGTCACTTGGAAGGGACTTTAGAGGTGATCTAATCTCTGAAGTAAGATCTGAAGACCTGCTCAATCTGTACAGCTGACTTGGACCCAGCCTGGCTACAAGCCCTGACTGCAGCTTGCCATTCCAGAGCTTTTTCTGATACAGCGCAGTGCCACTCTGGCTTGAACCTCAGTTTGCCTACTGACTTTGTTCTTTGCTTAAAGTACTGTATTGAGTAGAGTGTCCTTCACACACCCTTCCAGATGCCAGTGGCCCAGGCTCTGAGATGAAGCCCCTTGTGCCGCCCCTGGAAGAGATGAGATGACACAAGAACTTAGTGGAAGGGAGGGAAGCAGGATCCAAGAGTTTGGGGCAATGCTCCTTGACCAGTACATCCATATCCTTTTCCCCAAGGTGAGGATGTCTGTAGGGTGCTAACGTATTCCGGGGACTCAGATCTGCATATGTTCAGCATGCATGCAAATGCAAAGAGACCTTGGATCAGGCCCAGGAGGAGCAGGGGAGAGCCAGTCATGACCATTCTAGGTGATGTGAAGGTCCACAAGTGTTTTCTGAGATGTTCCTTTGGGGACCCAGTATGGCCCTTGCTCTTCTCTACTGGTTGGGCTTGCAGCTATGAAGTAAGAAGCCCAAATGCAAAGTTCCTGGCCTAGAAACTTATACCTTTCTTCCTTTTGTGAGTTGCCTTTGTAGGAGTTCATTCTACGGCCTTTGGGAGTGGTGGGTGAGGCAGTGGTGGGGCAGGGCTGTGCTTCATCATCCTTGTCTACAGAGAACCTCCCTTGCTGGCTTGTTGATGGTGGAGACACTAGTTTTTGTTTTTGTTTTTGTTTTTTTTTTGGTCCAGTCGTGGGCCTGAACTCTGGGCCTGGGCGCTATCCCTCAGCTCTTCAGCTCAAGGCGAGCGCTCTACCACTTGAGCTACAGTGCCACTTCCAAGAGCATGTTTTTTATTTTGTTTTTGTTTTTCTTTAGTGCCATAGTGGAGCTTGAACTCAGGACCTTGTACTCTTACTTGGCTTCTTCTGCCCAGGTTTTGGCAATCTACCACTTGAAGATAAGCGGATCTCAGATTTCTATCTGCCCAAATTGGCTTCAAACCTGTGCTCTGCCTCCTGAATAGCTAGGATTATAGGTGTGAGCCACCAGCACCTTGGAATGAGAGTGCATTTTTGAAATCAGACATACTTGGTTATACTCATTTACTAGAATCTTGGACAGATTTCTGCACTTTAGTTTTCTTTTCTTTTTTCTTTTTTTTCGGTTGGTTGTGGGGCTTGAACTCTGGGCCTGGGCACTGTTCTGTGCTCTTCAGCTCAAGGTGAGCACTCTACCTCTTGAGCCACAGCACCACTTCCGGTTTTCTGGTGGTTTATTGGAGATAAGAGTCTCACGGAGTTTCCTGCCTAGGCTGGCTTTGAACCGTGATCTTCAGATCTCAGGCTCCTGAGTAGCTAGGATTACAGGCGTGAACCACTGGCACCCGGCTTTCGGTTTTCTATTGTACTAACCATGTACCTGTACTTTACTAAGTGGTATTTGTGCATTTTGACCTTCACAGGCATCCTGGGAGATGCATAGTTCACATTTATTATCGATTTTATGGAAGAGTAGTCTGCAGCACAGAGAAGTTAAATCACCTGTTCAAAGTCTCCTAGTTAAGAAGCTGGAGAACAGCTGGGGTTGGAGTCAGAAAGACTAGGCTGGAGATCATGTCTCTAATCCCATGCCCCAAAGCCTGTCTCAAAATGGGAATATTGTAATTAAATGCAAAGGTATGGAGAGAATTAGACCAACTGAAAGTGCTTGGCACATAGTAGGCCTTCACCATGTCTGCATTCTCTCTAAGCAAATAAATACTGAATTGCCAAGTGAATAGCATAGTGAATAACTTCCTGGCTAGGAAGTTCAAAGCAAGGTCAGATTACTTTTTTTAGGGTACCTAGAGAAACCTTCAAGAAGAACGCCGAAGGAACCAATGATAAGCTAGAGATCACTTCAAAAAGGACCCCCTTTGTCCCACCCCACTGCCCCCTGTCTCCTACCTTCCCATGAGGATTCTATTAATGCTTTTCTAATATTCCCCTTCCCACCATCAACCTAGCACAGGGCCTGGTCACCTCTGCCTCTAGACTTGTGTAGACTTTTATTTCTCTCTACCACCAACCCATGATTGGCCTGTTTTCCTACTTAGGCTCTCCTCAGTGCTGGGTCCTCAGACTGAACTCTTGCACGAGCTGGTCTGTTACTGTGTGTGTTTGTATGTGTGTGTATGTGTGTATGTGTGCATGTGTGAGCTTATGGGGCTTAAACTCAGGGTCTGGGCACTGTCCCTGAGATTTTTGCTCAATACTTGTGCCCCACCACTTTGAGCTACAACCCCCTCTGTTTTTTTGGCGATTAATTGGAGATAAGAGCCTCAGGGATTTTCCTCCTCAGATCTCAGCCTCCCGAGTAGCTAGGATTATAGGCATGGACTGACACCTGGCTCTTTTTTTTCTTTAGTTGTTTCAATAGCTGGGTGAAAATCCCACTTTTACTTGTAGTGAGCAGCTTTCTAAGGATCTCCCATTTATTGATGACTCGGTGCCAGGCCTTATGCCAGGCACTGAGGCTGTCATGAGCAAGACAAGTTCTGTTGTTGGAGATGGAAAGCCTAGGAGGCATTTTGCTGGTGATAAGCTTTGGGATGCTGCAGCAGTGAGGGGTTTGCTAAGTTGTTTGTTTTATTTATTTATCTATTTATTTATTTATTTAGTCAGTCGTGGGGCTTGAACCCTGGGCTTGGGCGCTGTCCCTGCGTTCTTCAGCTCAAGGCGAGCACTCTACCACTCAGCCACAGTGCCACTTCCAGTTTTTTAGAGGTTTATTAGAGATAAGAGTCTCGTGGACTTTCCTGCCCGGGCTGGCTTTGAACCGGGATCCTCAGATCTCAGCTCCTGAGTAGCTAAGATTACAGTCCTGAGCCACTGGTGCCCGGCTAGTTGTTATTTTTAAAATGCATTTTTCTCTATTGCTGGGCGGGGTGGGGGGTAGGAGTGGAGATAAAGCCCAGGGTTTTGCACATGCTAGGTAAGTGAGCTTTACCCTAGGCCCTGTTGTTGTTTCTCAAAACTAACTGATACATAATACTTTACCACTTACTAAGAATTCACAGCTCCTTTGTTTAATTTTCACTGCAGACCTGTGAAGTAGATAACATCTCTATCTTGGAGGTGAGCAAACTGATGGTTACTAGAGGCCAGTTGTCTTGCTCTAGATCTAGATAGAGCCAGGTAGAGCCAGGATGTGGACCCCGACCTTTCTGCCATGTTAGTGTGTGTCCCACTGTAATAACACTAATGAAAATTACCCTGCCCGGAGGTCTTGTTTCCCTTAAGTTGAAAGAAATGACCTTTATCTTTGTGATCATCAGCTCTGTTTTTGTGAAGCACCTAAGTGTTTCTGATTGTGTGGGGGTACCATGGGTAGAGATTTGTATAGCCTAGCCTTGCCCTCTAGAGGCTGCAGTCCAAGCCAGAAGCATAGACATGGATCTGCCAATATAGGGCAGGTAGGCAACACAATAAACAACAACAACAACAACAATGCCCTAAACATGAATGGACAGCAAAGGATTGACAAGACTGTGCAAGGCCAGGATATATGCATTCTAGAGGTACAACTGTGGCTAAGCTGCCTGAGCAGATCTCCACAGTGACAGACCCCAGGAGTACATTTGCAATAACCATTCTAATTCTCTCTTCCTCTAGCTATAACAAAAGGCTGTGTGTGCATGTGCATGTGCACATGTATGTGTATATGTGTGTGTGTGTATAGAGTTTGCTTCAGCAGCCAGTACACAATTGGGTTGTAAGGCAAGTAGTTATGAGAGTCCTATATTTAGATAATGATGGTGAAACTTTTAGCCCTCCTGTAGCAATATACTGCAATTTATTCTCCTCCAGTATACATCAAGTTTATCTCTTTAACACTGGGCTTTTATGAGGTAAAATGAACACCTGTAATGTATGAGAGAGAGAAAGTACCAAACAGCAACTATGCAATCAGAAAGAAACCAAGTTTAATCCTAGACCTGCTAAGTCAATTCATGACATCGGAGGGCTTTACCTGGGCTTTCTGAGCCCCACTTGCCTCCAATGCAATTGGGGAAATTATCTCTACCTTGCAGGGCTGTTCAGAGAATTAAATGAGATTCCATTCGTAAAGTACTCTGTAACCTGATGGCTTAATGTGGTTTTTGTTGAATTTTTTAATTTTAAATTTTTTTAAAGAAAGTAATGCAAATGGTATGAAATTCAAATAATGCCAAAGGGTGAGCAGTGAAGATAACTCTTCATTATTGCTGTCTTCTAAGCCATATTTCTTTTACATTTTTTGTATTTTGGACCTCGCAAAATCCTAGTGTTCTAGGCAGGGCAGGGTGATGATCCTTGTCTTTCAGGTATGAAAAGTAAAGCCCAGAGAGGGTAAATGGCTTACCCTGAGGTCACTCATCTAGTAGAGGAACATGGTGAGATTAGAATCCACATCCTCCTCTCCATACCTCAGCCTGTTATATTCTACTTCACAGTAGAAGGCAAAACGATGGACCCCAGGTTGCTCAATCTTACTACTTTGAGGCCATAGACTCTTTTGATTTTTTCCTCTACACCTTCTTCACTCCTCCCTTACACATGCTGTTCATACTCTTGCACAGAATTTTAGATGATTTGTCTGTGACTAGAAGCCTGGGTCTGAACCATCCCAATGCATTCTTTATACCTTCAGCAGCGTTTTAGCTCCACGGGACTTCCCTGGTGAGCAATGGAATGTGCTCAGTGATCTGCAAGCCTGCACCTGCTCCCCAACAAGCTCTGGGTTCTGAGTCAGAAGATCTGGGAACTGGGCGCTCGTGGCTCACACCTGTAATCTTAAATACTCAGGAGACTGAGATCTGAAGATTGGCATTTAAGCCAGTTTGGGCAGGAAGGTCTTGAGATTCATACCTCTTAATTAATGAGCAGAAAAGCCAGAAATGGAGCTGTGGCTCAAGTAGTAGAGTGGTAGCCTTTATTGCTAAGAGACCACTTAGACCCTCAGTGCAAGCCACAGTAACAACACTGAAAGAAAAAAAGATCTGGGTTCTACCTGTGGGCATGGCATAGCTTAGCTTTATAACCTGGGTGAATATTTCAATTTCTCTGAGCTTCACCTTCTTTGTCCATTCAGTAGGGTTTGTGTTCTCTGTCCTCAAGAGTTATGAACTCACATTCAGAAAGTCATTTTAGAAAGCAAACAGTGAAAGTATAAACGAATCTATGGTATTATTCCTCCCCATGAGGCCTTATGGGCGAATGAGGTGGGGAGTCCAGAAAGTAGACTCATACTTGGAATGTCTTCCAGAAGCTAGGAGTATATGACCTTGCCCTGCCTGGGGGAAGCTGTCCAGGTCTGCACCATTTCTCTGGATTTGACATCCAGAATTAAGATCCTTGGCTCTAGCTGTGTGCCAGTAGCTCACAACTGTAATCCTAGCTACTCAGGAGGCTGAGATCTGAGGACCGTGGTTCAAAGCCAGTCCGGGAAGGAAAGTCAAGACTCTTACCTCCAACAATTAACCACTAGAAAACCAGAAGTGGCACTAAAGTGGTAGAGTACTGGTCTTGAGCTGAGGAGCTCAGGGACAGGGCCTAGGCCCAGAGTTCAAGCCCCACAACCCACCAAAAAAAGAAAACAAAAAAGGTCTTCAGCTCTGGGTATGAGTGCTGACTCCTGGACCATTGAGCATTCCATCTATCTCAGCTTCATCTGCTTATTCCAGCCCAAAGTGAGCAATAATCCCATTATGAAGACATCTCTAAGATGGAGCCAGCAAACAGCCTGGAAGACTGGAGGCTGCTGCCTGAGAAAGCTTCCCCTCCCTTCCCCCATTCATTAATGATTATGGGAGTTTTATTCCCCCCAACAAAAGTGTTAATTAGACATCATTCTGAACAGGGATATTACACAAATGAATTAAACTTGAACCAATCAGCAAGCCAGCTCTGTGCTTCAGGTCCCCTGAACAAGAAGGGAATTGAAGGCTGTAATGGGAAACAAATGGTGGGATGTCTTCCCTAATAATAAGTAGGAAAGTTCCCTTCAGTTCTTCTAGCTTTGCTTCTTTGATGGCATACCTGTATCCTTCTGACTGTTCTGCCTTCTTTCTTTCTGTTTCCTGTCTCAGCCGCCCCCCCCTCCCCAGCTCAAAGAGTTAATCTATCAGTTTTTAAAAAAAATTTGTGCTAGTCCCTGGGCTTGAACTCAGGGCCCGGATGCTGCCCCTGGGTTTTTTCCTCTATCACTTTAGCCACAGCTCCACTTACATGATTTTTGTAGTTAATTGGACATAAATAAGAATCTCAAGGACTTTCCTGCCGGGGCTGACTTTGAACCTTGATCCTCAGATCTCAGCCTCATGAGTAAGTAGGATTACAGGTGTGAGCCACGGGTGCCCAGCAGATTCCTTATTATTTTTTTTTGAGGGGGGGTCCAGTCATGGGGCCTGAACTCTGGGCGTGGGTGCTGTCCCTCAGCTCTTCAGCTCAAGGCTAGCGCTCTACCACTTGAGCCACAGCGCCACTTCCGGCTTTTTTCTTTTGGCTTATGTGGTGCTGAGGAATCGAACCCAGAGCCTAGAGCATGCAAGGCAAGCGCTCTACCACTGAGCCACCTTCCCAGCCCTTTTTTTTTTTTTAAACTGAAATGCACTTGTACCTCCTTGTGACACCATCCCCCCCACAAGTACCCTCAAATTCAATGGTTATTTATCCCTCATCACCTTTTAGGTCCATTTGTTTTTCCATCTGAAAACAGGGTTCAAATCCTGCAAGTATACAGAAGTCTGTTGAGTCTGAATGGCTGGGAGACTTCTGGGAATCTTTGTGGCCTGGCAGTGCACTCCTGCTACTGATAACCCTCTCTGGGCAAAGTGGGAAGACAAGAAATTTTAGTCTTGCCGGGTACTGGTGGTTCACCCCTATAATCCTAGCTACTTAGAAGGCTGAGATCTGAGGATTCCGGTTCAAAGCCAGCCCGAGCAGGAAAGTTTGTGTGAGATTTTTTTTTTTTTTGGGTCCGGTTATGGGGCCTGAACTCTGGGCCTGGGTGCTGTCCCTCAGCTCTTCAGCTCAAGGCTAGCACTCTACCACTTGAGCCACAGCGCCACTTCCGGCTTTTTTGTTTTTGCTTATGGGGTGCTGAGGAATGGAACCCAGGGCCTCATGCATGCAAGGCAAGCACTCTACCACTGAGCCACCTTCCCAGCCCCTTGTGTGAGATTCTTATCTTCAATAAACCACCAGAATAGGGGAAGTGGCACTGTGGCTCAAGTGGTAGGGTGTTAGCCTTGAGCTGAAGAGCTGAGGGACAGCTCCCAGGCCCAGAGTTCAAGCCCCAGGACCAACAAAAAAGAAAGAAAGAAAAGAAATTTAAGTATTTTGTGGGCTTCCTGTTGACAGAGGATTGGCCTGAAACTACAGCAGGGTTAAAAAAATCAGCAAGACACACACAGAGAAAATAAAGTAAAACAAATAAAAGAAAGGAAAGGTTTTGGCTCACCATTTTGGAGGTTTTAAGTCTGGTTGGTTGGCGCCATTGCTTTTGAGCTTATGGTAAGGAGTTCATCATGGCAGGAGTTTATTGGAGAGGCAGCTGGCCAACTCATGACATCTGGAAAGAAGAGGGAGGAAGATGAGCCAATATCCCAAAACCCCCTTCAGAGACATAGCCCTTATGCCCTAACTTCCTCCTAAACATTCTAGCATTTCCCAGTAACACCACAAACTAGGACAAAGCCTTCAACAAAGGGCTTTTGAGGGACATTTCAAGTTCAAACTATAGCGAGGATCAGATGTGGGCTCAAATTCATAGTTTCTCACCAGGCATGAGACCTTAGGGCAGTCATGGAACTTCTGAGATTCAGTTTCCTAGGGCTGAGTTTTCATAGCTCAAAACATAAAGTGGTGGTGAAAGTGGTCTGTGAATTATCTACTCATCAAATGTGATTACGTAGTTAGTAGAGAAGGAGGGTTAGGGAGCTCTGTGGGTGATTTATCATTTAGGTAGCTAGAGTGAAAATGTTTTGGGATTTGGAACCTGAAATTGCAGCATGCTGAGGAAAGCTAGCATTTAAAATTCAGTATATTAGACTGATTGTATATACCCATGTGAGAATGTGTGTGTACTTGTATTTTTTTTTAAACACTTTTGTTTTTCTTGCCTTCCTTTCTTCTACTTCTTGGGGCATATCCAATTTTGGAATCTTAAGAACTGAAGCAGGAATGGGTTGGAGCCATCCCTTAACTGCCTCCTGGTTAGGTATTTAGGTACCCTTCTGGCCTCTTTTAGGGGATCAGTTACCTGCCATTCACTTGTTCCTTTTTTTTTTTTTTTCATATAGAAAGAAAATCCCTTGGGACTGGTGCCCTGGCAGTATCAGTGAGAAGGGAGGTCCAGGTGCTGTATGTTGATGTACAGTCACAATTGGACGGGTAGAGTCTGGCAGAGCTTTCTGCCTGCTTCTCTGGCATCCTTCTTCCCTTGTGTGGAGGAGCAAGGGCATTGGGACTGAGACAAAACTCTGCCCTGCATACCAAGAGGGGTGCATACAGAGTCAGGAAAGAAATCAAGGGGGGGGGGAGAATGAATATATAATGAGTATCTACAATGCTAATTATTCTATTCTACTTACTGTTGACCCACTTAATTCTCAGAGCTCTGTTAAATAAGAATTACTAACCCCATTTTCTGGGTGAGGTGTTAAGGACCAGAGAAATGAAAAGTAGAGCCGAGATCCAAACCAAGGCCTCTGACCCTAAAATCCTTGTTCTTTGTTTTTAACAGTTAGTGATCTCTCAGAGAGCCTGTCATGATTGAGACTGGCCATGTCCTCCCCAACAAGTTGATCCTGTAGCTAATGACACCTTGGCAATTTTAGCCAGTCTAAATTGAAATAGCAATGATGGCAATAATTTGGAAGAAACATATTTTTGCCCCTTAAAAAGACAGTTTACCACTCCAAAGTCCCAGTAAAAAAAAAAAAAAAAAAAAAAGCCTTAAAGAAACACATAGAGCCAAGGCACAGATTTATGCATGTGAGTCCTCAGATCTCAAGCAGTGCTGATAGCCAAGGTGTGAACAGATATTTCCCTAAACCAGCCACTAGACTGAGAGATACTAGGGATAATCCGAAAGCCTTATGGTTTGTTTGGTTTTTGATATGGAAGGGATCTTGGGCCTTGACACTACAAATCAAGGGACACCAGTCATGTAGACTACAGTACAAATGGCGCCCCCTAGAGCACAGAGTGAGAGTGAAGAATTTCAGATTGTATATTTATTCATTCCAGTTGTTTATTATTGTTTCAGACTTAGGTTCTGGTTGTGACTCATTCAGATGGGTACTGTGATGAACTTGTAGCACCAAGCAAGCAGGTCAGCTGGTGTTCTGTGGTCATAGTAGACATTTGGGGGGGGGCGTTAATGAACCATTTAGGATGAAGTATACACAGCTTCTTTAGAGACTGGTACATGATGGGGCATATTTAATGCTTTAGTGATAGAAGGAAGCCGATTGGGTAGCTTGTCTTTATTATAAAGGGTGAGGGGTATGGAGAGTGGGCACAATCAGGGAGGGATTCTGGATTGCTCAAGATTTAGGCAGGGCCTACGTGGAGAGTGACTGAGTCCATGGAAGGGATCTATGAGGCACAGCCTATGAGAGAGAGAGGTGGCTGGATGGAGGGGTGGACTCCACTAACCCAGGATTCTGTGTAGTCTTGGTCAGCCTACTAGGGCTGAGGGCTTTCATTCTCAGAGGAAGGGTTGGGCCAGTCATGTCTGAGGCCTCTTGACAGCTGACAGTTTTCCGATTCCCTGGCTTTTGAGAGAACAAGAGAGGATGATCTGGAGTAGACAGCAAGTTGTCTGGAGGGAAAAAAGGGTCAGCTAGGCATCAGTGGCTCACGCCTGTAATCCTAGTTATTCAAGAAACTGATATCTGAGGATTGCCGGTTCAAAGCCAGCTTGGGGAAGGAAACTCCTGAGACTCTTATCTCCCATAAGCCACTCGGAAAGCCAGAGGTGGTGCTGTGGTCAAGTGGTAGAATGCTCGCCTTGACCTGAAGAGCTATAAGGGATAGCGCCCAACCCCAGAGTTCAAGTCCCATGACCCCACCCCCCCCAACTACCACCAAAAAAAAGACAGTGAGGGCAAGGGGACCCAATGAGGACAGTTAAACTCAGAGCAGGGGTGACTGGCAGCTGGGCTGTGTGGCTTTGATATAGCTTAGAGGCATTGGCAGGTTTGTCTTGAACGTTCCTGAGGCCACCACTGGAGTCGGTCTCAGCTGTGTCCTTGAAAGTGTCCTGTATCTTAATTCTCTATCGTAGATAAATTCCAGAGGATACTAAGAGGCCGATGGGTGTGATGCAGTGACAAGCTCAGAACCAGAGTCCTGGATACCTGGGTTCAGGCCCCACTGATGCTGCTGACTAGTTTTGAACCTTGGCCAAACTGCTTCATCTTTCTATACTTTCCATCTGTGGAAGGGCTTCATTGTACGACTTCTCAGGGTTTTCTGAGCATGAAATACATTGATATTCATAAAGTAACGAGCAGAGTATAATAAGTGACCCTCAGCTTCCATATCCCATTTCTCCTTCTAAATGGTACGCAGCCATCCCATGGGGGCACCTTCCCGTGGACCTCACTGTACTCCACATGCTCCCCACACTCGGATAAGCTCTCCTCACCTTACTTTGTGGTTCCCAGGGAGCTGTTGCCTCTGTCATCATGAGTGTCTGAGGAAGATGCTTGTTTCTCTTCTCAGATCTTTCTCTGGGAGCCAGAGCAGATGACTGGCTACAGAGCACTAGGCTGAGCCCGGGTGACTCACTGATTGCCCCCCTACAATTCATAATCATTTCTCCTACAATTCATAATCATTTCTCCTACAATTCATAATCATTTCTTTATGAGGAAGCAGTCCTTAACTATCAGCTAGACAGGGGAAAGAACTGGTGTGCCAGCTGCTGGTGGCTACAGTTGATTTAGGACCTGGCTCTCTCTGTCCACAAACCTTCCCCTGAGGCTCTCCTCGGGCCAGCCACTGATCTGCATGGTTGATGAGGGAGGGAGGAGAACCATTTCTGTGCAGAAAGCTCACCCATTCTCTTCAGTGTGAGCTGCATCCTGTATAGTCATCCATTTAGTTCTCATCTCAACATGTGTTTATATACCCTGCACTGTTGTAGTCCTTGATATTCCAGCTAGGATGGAGGTAGAGAGCTTTGCCCTCATGTACCTGGAGGGGGTCAGGGGTGTGATGGAAGTGGCAAAGAACCTCTAATTAGGTTGCTTTTATTTTGGTTTAATTTTGATGCCAGAACTGGGGCTTTTCCCTCAAGGCTAGTGCCTTACCAATTGAGCCATGTCTCTTCTTCCAACTTTTGGCTGAAATAAGAGTCTTATTTGGGAAATGAAAGTCTTTTAGATTTATCTGCGTAGGCTTGTTTTGAATCGGGATCCTTAAATCTCAGCCTTCTGAGTAGTTAGGATTACTGACATGAGCCACTGGTGCCTGACAGGAGCCTGTAATTAGGGACATACGTGGCTTGGATGTAAAAGACAAAATAGCCCTTTGAGTTGTGTGTGTGCGTGCATGCGCGCGCCTGGTACTAGGTCTTGAACTTAGAGACTTGTACTCTTACCTGGCTTTTTATTTTTCCTCTCAAGGCTTGTGCTGTACCACTTGAGTCACAGTTCCACTTACAGTTTTTGTTGGGTTAATTGGAGATAAGAGTCTCTCAGACTTTTCTGCCCCAGGCGAGTTTTTTTTTTTTAAATATTTTCCAAGTCTTTCCATTTCCTAACAAATGGAGTGATATCATTCTTTCTGATGGAGGCATAGAATTCCATTTTATATATATATATATATATGTCATATTTTCTTGATCCATTCATCTATTGAGGGACATCTGGGTTGGTTCCATATCTTAGCTATAGTAAGTAATGCTATGATAAGCATAGTTGTACTGGTAGCTTTAGTATAGCCTTTTTTGTGATCATTTGGGTAAATGCCCAAAAGTGGGATTGCTGGACCAGGCAAGTTTTTTTTGTTTTTGTTTTTTGTCTGTCTTGGGACCTGAACTCTGGACCTGGGCACTGTCCCTTAGCTCTTCAGCTCAAGGCTAGCGCTCTACCACTTGAGCCACAGTGCCACTTTCAGCTTTTTCTGCTTATCTGGGGCTGAGGAATCGCACCCAGGGCCTCATGAATTCAAGACAAGCACTCTACCACTGAGCCACCTTCCCACCCCACCCCACCCCCACCCCTCAGATCTCAGCTTCCTTCATAGCTAAGGTTACAGGCATACCCAGCTATAATCTCCAATTTTAGGAAATGTTTTTTTGCTGTACAATAGAAGAAATTATTCCAAATTTTCAGCAATCTCACAAACTGAAGATTGAACACACATAGTGGGCCAACGGGTCTGGGCAACTTCAGAAACTATGATGGACTTTGTTTGGTTCACTGCTACAGACTCTAGAAGACCGTACATAGTAGGACCTCAATAAATAAATAGTCTCTAGTTCCATGGCCTAACCTAGGCTGAATGGATATAGCATTATGGTGATACAGACCCTAGAGACTATAAAGAATGGTTTTGTAATATCAGAGCTATGGGCAAATTGCAAGTGCTGCTTCATGAGGCAGAAAGTTCTGTTGCCCTGGAGGTTCAGGAAGAGCCTGCAGGGCCCGCATGCTGGGCACAGTGGACAGGACCTTCTGATTGAGAGGGAGGGTGGACAAGGTGACCTCCATTGTCCCTTTCCAACACTGAGAATGAGCCATTTCCCTCTCCACCCCTCCCCAGGCCCAGCCTGCCTGGTCTTGCATCTTAACTGCCCGGACTTTGCTGACAGTGCCTGTGTCTGGCTTGCTGTAGAATTGTCCATGAAGAGGAGCCCTGACGGCTCAGCAGTAAAAAGGAAAATCGCTTGGAAATATACTTCCCTTTACTGACCCTGCAGCTCTGTCCTCATTTTATTTTTCTGTATCAAATTGCCAACAGTAAAATTGCTGGATGCACAGCATGTGCTGTTCGCTTCCTTTATGGCCCCTCGTTCCCACCAGTTGGCCAGTCGAGAAAACAATTAGCAACATTGGCTCGAGGCTCAGGGCAGGAGGACATGAGAGCAGCAAGAGCTGAGTGGGCGATGGGAGCTTGGCGGGCTTCGAGCAGGGCCAGGATGAGTGTGCCTGCACGTCGTCATAGGCCCCATGCTTACACCAGGTCACCCCGCTGGGTTTTCCTCCAGTCTGTCCAGTTGTCCCCACACCTGTTGTCTGGTGGGGACCCCAGTGCCAGAGTGTGGTTGTTCCCTGACCCTCCCCACCCCTTCCTGTGTCCTCTTGGACCTCTGATGCAAATACAGTCTGGCCATGGACTGTCAGCGTCTATTTCGAGACCTTCTCTCCAGATGGTCTGGATGTTGCTACCTATGTTGGTGTGTTGGTCTCAGAGGAAGGTCCCAGAAGGCAGCACATGTGTCTGTCTTGTTCTGTACAGGGAACTGTGCTTGTCACCTGTGGATGTTGTTGTTAGGTTTATTTGGTTTGTTTTGATGTGTTTGGCTTTCTGTTTTTTGGCAACCATGCCATCTCCTTGTGGCTGTTGATGCACTTCTAAAGCAGAGCTCCAAAGAGAAGCGACAGTTGGCGCACAGAGAATTCTCCTGCTGAGAGCATGGGACCCGGCCTCCGTGGGGTATTTTCCCTCTGGATAGTTCCCCCATTCCTGCTCAGATCTGGAGGAATGATGTCATCCCTTAGTCAGTTCATTCATTCACTTGCTCACTCATGAGTTCGTTCCACTAACCACAGTTACTGAGACCCCATTATCCTGTCTCTGGGTTGGGCCTCTGGGAGTGCAGACACAAAGAAGCATCTTCTAACCCTAAGTCTGACAGGGGAGACAGAGTCCAACAAACTCCATGAGGCACAACACATAAGCCTCGTAGTACAGGTAAGAGTCTGTGAAACAGAACAGGTGAAAGGGAGGCAGAGATTTTACAGTCAGTTAGTGGGTCCAAAACCCAGTTCTATCTTTTACTAATTTTTGTTGTTGTTGTTGGTCCTGGGGCTTGAACTCGGGGCCAGGATGTTGTCCCCTAGCTCTTTTGCTCAAGGCTTCCACTGTACCACTTTTAGCCACAGCACCATTTCTGTTTTTGTTTGTTTGTTTTGTAGTTCATGTAGATGAGAGTTTCATGGGGACTATTTCAGCACAGGCTGGCTTTGAACCATGATCCTCTGATCTCAGCCTCCTGAGTAGCTAGGTGTGAGCCACTGGCACCAGACCCTTTACTAAGTTTTATGATATAACGTGACCCAAGGTTTAGTAGAATGGTAATATCCATTATTGTGGAGGGAGCACTAAATTAGATACTGTTTAATGAGCACTCTGTAGATAGGGCTCCCCCCTCTCTTTTGTGTAGTCACGCTGCCCAAATCAGTCAGGAGAGCTTCCAAGAGGAGGTGGTTCCTGCACTTGATCTTAACCACATAGGGAGCATTACAGATGGATGTAAAAATATGCCAGAAATTAGTAGCACATACGTTTAAACATTAGCTTTAGGGAAGAAAAGGCCTGACCTGAATTTGAGGAATATATGGCAGAAGGTAAGGTGGAAAGGGAAGTTGGGAACCTGGATATGAAGCGTATCGAGGATTGTGGTTTTTTTGTCAACAGCAGGGACATAATGGAGGTTTTGAAGCAATGAATTGATTTTGTATTTTAGGATAATCCTTAAGTAGGAGTGAAACAGGAAAGACAGCAAAAGTTAGGTGTGAATTGAAGAGAGACTATATGCAGTCATTCAACAAATGTTTGTGGAGCAGTTATTATACAAAGATGAAGTCAGTAGGATCCTTGGGGACGAAAGATGACTAGAGAGCACTGTGGTAAACGGTGGTGAGAGGTCTGCAAGGAAGCACAAGTCCTACAGAGGCCTCAGGAAGGATATGAGAAAGGCTGCTCATACATGGATGTGCACATAACTCCTGGGCATGTCATTCACAGAGATCGCTGTGTAAGGTAGTCCCAGCGTTAAAACTGTGAGCTAAGGGAGCGAGACAATTCAGAAGAGAAAGCATTGAATTCAAAAACATTTTCCACAGTGAGACAAGATTTGGGGTATGCTTTAAAGGAGAGGAAAGGTCCCAAGACCCCATGGGAACAGGCCTCCCAGAGGCCTGGAGTTTCAAGATCATGGGGGAAGGGCATGCTGGCAGATCCACCCATAGGAGTGATTTGAAGGCTAAGGTTCTTTTGCCCCCTGAGCCTCACTTCTATCTTAGAATCCAGAAGGGTGTTTTTTCTTCACCAGCCCCAGTGTTTTCTCACTCCCCTCTTTGAGTTTGTGCTCTGTCTCTCTGTCTCATTCTCTCTTATTCTTTACTATTCTCTCTTTCTCTGTGTGTGTATATTTTGGTACTGAGGCATGAACTCAGGGCCTAATGCTCTTACTTGACTTTTTTGAGCTACACCTCCATTTCCAGCTTTTTGCTGGCTAATTGGTAGTAAAAATCTCACTGATTGATCTGCCCTGCCTGGTTTTGAACCCTAATCCTCAAATCTCAGCCTCCTGGGTGTCTAGGGATTACAATCCTACACCACCAGCCCCTGGGTCCAGTTCTTTCTTTGGAGCCTGATTCAGGCCTCAGTTCCTTACATACAAATGCGTGCACAAGGGCAGTAGTCTTCCCCTGGTTTGTGTAGGGTGAGGGCAGGGGAGAGTGCATTACACGCTGGTTACCCTAGGCTGCTGATAGGACATATTGGCTGCCTTCCTTCTGGGATGCTGGCTAACATGGGTAGACTGGAAGGAAATCCATGAGCTGGGCCTACGAGGTAGGTCTAGATAGGCTGTTTCTGAGCTTTTTTCTGGGAAAGGGGGTAAGAGGAACAAAGTGGAGCTCAGAAGTTCAGAGCACTTGAAGCAGTACTGGATGCTTTCCAGAGTTGGTGATGATGTTAGGGGAGATGTAAAGTGAGGGCCAGAGAGACCAGAACAGAGCCATCCACAACTCTGAGAACCGAAGCCCAGGACTGTGAGGTGGCCCTTCCCTTGGGGGCCCAGTGTGTGTTAATTTGGTGAATTAATTAGTTAACAGAATTGTATAGCCTGCAGGTGGAGCCTCACCTACCTCCCTACAAGGAAGTTTAAGGCTTGGGTGTGGGTGATCTTTGATCCCTTTCATCACTTGTTTCATAGGAAGAATATTCAGAAAAAAAAACTCTCTCTCCTGGGTCCACAAGCATTTGCATCATTGGCTACACTAACACCTCACTCTGTTACCTAAGTCCTAGTGTTTGTAGGGTGAAGCTCTCCCCCTCAGGGCTGTTAGGAGACCAGATGAGATTTGGGAAATGAAAGTTCTTGATAATCTGCACGTCTCCACGGGTTTTTACAAAGAGATAGCCGAGTAAGAACTGCACCACCCACGTGGTATTCAGGTAAGGAGTAGGTTTATTCATCGTTCTGGCTGGCACCAGGTCATCTTGGCCCTCCACACAGTGGGGAAAGGCCTGGGAAAGAGAGCTGGAAAAGAGAGAAAAAAAAAGAGCTAGAAAAGAGAGCATCTGGGAAAGGTGGGAAAGAGAGTTAGGAAAGAGAAGGGAGCTGGGAAAGAGCTGAGAAAGAGCTAGAAAAGAGCAGAGAGAGGGCTCTGGGCCTGGGCTAGGCCTTATCTAGAGTATGGGCGGAGAAAGGTGTGGCCACATCAAATTCAGATGTGACCTCAGCGGATGCAGTTGTGACCTCTTCCAGGTGTCCCAGTTGCCTAGGTGACACAGGTACTGGGTGGAGACTTTGCTGCGAGGAGGGTGGAGTCTGCTAGCCATCCAGGAGCGGACCTTACACTTAGGACTGCTAACGTTTACTGAGTCTTAAGTGCTAGGTCCTGTCTGTTTGCTCCTTAAGTGACATTATCTCATTAAACAGTGTGTGTATACACACATATGTGCGTGTGTGTACATGCATGCACATGTGTGTGTGTGCCTGCCAATAATGAGGCTTGAACTCAAGGCCTGGGCACTGTCCCTGAACTTTTTAGTGCAAGGCTAGCACCCCACCTGTTGAGCCATAACTCTACTTCTGTGTTCCCCCCCCCCCCCCCCCCCCTGCCATAGGTTATTTGGAAATGAGTCTCACAGACTTTCCTGCCTGGACTAGTTTCAAACAGAGATCCTCAGATCTCAGCCTACTGAATAGCTAGGATCATAGGCATGAGCCACCCAGCTACTACCTCATTAAATCTTCACAACCACTGGGGGTGGGACTCTCAGCTTTTTACATAAGGAAATGGATGCCACACTGTGCTCTTCGACCCCTGCCATACTGTATGGGGCATTCTAACTTTTGCCTGTCACGAATTTTTAGTCATTTAGGAGGGGGCAGGCACCCCAACCCAACCTCTACTGTAAAGAAGCATACTAGAAAGCAACAGAAGCTGCATTCTGAATGGGCCATGAGGTTTACCTCTTGCAGAGGCTAAAAAAGAGAAAAGACAAAGGATAAAAAGCTTCTTAGAAATAAAAATGGTGACCCAGGTCCTGTCTCAGTGCTGGTATCTCCCCCTCCTTTGTTCTGGAGAGAGAGGAATAAGAAGGCAGACTCCCTCCCTCCCTCCTGCATTCCTGCTCAGAAGGTCCTTCCACTGGCCCTTTCTGCATGCCTCCCTTCCCCCAACCTGTGGCCTCCACCCCAGCCAGGATCAGATATGGCTTTTGTCTTTCTGCCTGGCTGCTCCCTTTCAGGGGATAAAGGCCTCTGTGTCTGTGAATGCTGATAGTCAAGGAGAGCCTGGAGGCAGCTTAGGGACCTTGCCTAGTGCTCTGTGCCCTTTTCTATCACCTTCCCCTAGCCTGGAGCTCACTGCTGTGACTCTTGGGGCTGTGGAGAAAGAAGGTCCCTGATCAGGGGAGAGAAAGAAGCCAAGAAGAAAAGGTGCCCTCCAGAGAGGCAAGGAGGCATGGGGGGGATGAGGTCCCCCTCTCTCTTCAAACTTCAGCTAAGACCAGCTATGGCCTACGGCCATGTTTGTTTGTTTTTTGGGGGGGAGGCGTGGTCGGCAATACTGGGGCTTGAACTCAGGGTTTAATGCTCTCTTGGTTTTTCCTTTCTAGGCTGCTGTACTATTTGAGCCACAGCTCTACTTCTGTTTTTGTTGTTGTTGTTGCTAGTTAATTGGAGATAAGAGGTGCCACGATTTTTTCTGCCCCAGTTGGCTTTGTGATCCTCAAATCTCAGACTCCTGAGAATCTAGTATTATACACCTGAGCTACTAGCTGCCAACTGATAGCCTTTCCGGAGTGATATAAGGTCCATTCCTGTATGGGGAAACAGGCCCCATCCAGTACCTGAGTTACCTAGGCAACTGGGACACCTGGAAGAGGTCCCATCTGAATCTGATGTGGCCACACCTTTCTCCCACCTGGTGCCACTTCCCTTTACCTGGACACACCTTTCCCCGCCCCTACCCTATATAAGGCCTAACCCAGGGCCAGACGCTCTCTTTTGCCAGCCGCATGAAGTGCCAACCTTGCCTGGTCCCAGCAGGTCTACTAAATAAACCTACCCCTTACCTGATACCACGTGCGTGGTGCTGTTCTTACTCAGCTACCTCTTTTTAAAAGAGGTGAGACTTGTGCCATGTTAGGTGTTTCTTTGAGATATAGATGACAAAAAGGCAAATGCAAGTTTGTGTCACTTTATAATCATGATTGTCACTAATTGCTACCATTTACATAGCATATATGATATATGTACATATGATATATTGTTGGAAGGTAAATCATTCCAGAAGCCACATTTTAAAATATAGAATATTGAGTTAACAAGCTGCAGGCCGCAAGTTGTTACAAAGGCCTGCAGCATGCAAATACACATAACACAGCCAGGAAACATGCTAAAGAAGAAAGAAATAACAAGAACAGTACCAACAAGCCAATTCAGCTCCAGTGGAGACGTGAATTGGCTCCATGATGATTGGAGACGAGCCAGGAGACAGGACACAGGACACGATCACAGTGGCACATGTAGCATGGAGTCCTGGCCGCTAGGCTGGTCCAGGCCTAAATAGAGTTGGCGCAAGGGGCAGATCCTCAGGAAATTCCCAGTCCCAGGCACTGGACTGACAGATTCAGTAACCCATCAGCCAAGTGCCTGCCCCTGCCTCCAGGGGCCTGGGCATGCCCATTACTGGGGGGGGGGCAGATGATGGGGGGGGAGGGGTTGTCCTTCCCCCAGCATGACGATAAGATGGCAGACCCTACCATCCACCATGTGGCCAATATGGCACCGGCCAGACCTGGCCTCCTTACTTCAATATGATAGAATACTATAGTTCAGGTAAGGTTCGCTCCTAGATGGCAAGCAGACTCCGCCCTCCTTCCAGCCAAGTTCCAATAAGTACCTGTGTTACCTAGGCAACCTGCACACCTGGAAGAGATCACACCAGCTATCTGCTGAGGTCTCCTCTGGATTTGAGGTGGCCACACCTTTCTCACACCTGGTCCCACCTCCCTTTACCTGGCCACACCTTCCTCCGCCCCTACCCTAGATAAGGCATGACCAGGGGACAGACGCCCTCTCTGCCAGCTGGGTGGAGTGAGGAAATGGAAGCTCAGAGGAGTTTTTTTTTTTTTTTATGCTGAAGCTTATAGTAATGAACAAAATGAAAACACAGGATGAAGGACTTCTCCCCTCTTGGCCCAATCTTTTCCCAGGTACATATTGACTTCAGGAAAAACCCTAAGTATGCAGGGACTTTGAAGCAAGCAGGGCAATCTAAGCTTAGCCTGGTCTAAATATTCCATTGTGGGCCTAACCGAAAGGCCCTGCCTCCCCCAGCCCTACTAGCTTTTTTTGGTAACCTCTGTCTCCTTGCTTAGACATTATAAAAGCCTAACTCCAACCCTACCTCCTTGCACAACCTGCATCCCCCATGTGAAGGTTGCTTGCTCCTTGCTGCTGTGCCTTAATAAGGAGTCCCCTCCTATTGAGATTGAGTCTGGCCTGTTCCTTTCTCCTCCAGTTTCCTAATACAGGACCCCTACCTTATGGCCTTATAAGGAAGGGAGAGAATCAGTAGACAAATACTTTGGAGAATAATAAAGCGAGAGAAAGAGAATTCAGAATGTGGGAAGGGGGGATTTTAGTAAGGAGAGTGCTTTTCAGATTTGTCTCTAGAAATACCCTAGATAAACAACTTAAAAGATGGAAAGGATTTATTTTGGCTGCTGGTTTCAAAGATTCTGGTCCATGATCCATTGTTTCTGGACCTGTGGTAAAGCAGAATATCATGGTGGAGAACATGTGGCAGAACCATGCTGCTTACCTAATAGCTGTTAGGAGACAGAGAGAAGCCTGGATCCTCCTTCAAGAGGATGTCCTTCCACCAGGCCCCACTTTTTCTTGTGTTCACCACCCCCTAGGAGCACCATGTGTTGGAGACGAAGCTTTTAGCCTACATATGGGCCTGTGACAGACATTTAAAATCCAAACCATAGCAGTGAAGAGCTTACTTAAAGGATAAATGAGAAAAGAACCAAAGGAGATAAGAGAACAGGCATTTATTAATGGGGAATACATTCCAGGGAGAGGAAACCGCAAACACAAAGGTCCTGAGTTGGAGATGTACATGGTGTATTTGAGGAAAAGCCAATAGGGATGAAGTTAAGGGAAGTACAAGGGAACAGTAAGAGAAGTATGTGAGAGTGTGTGTGTGTGTGTGTGTGTGTTTATGTGTGTACGTACTTACCACGTTCATGTATATACATTAAACAAATCACGAAGGGATACAATACTGAAATACATTTCTAGCACTAATAATCACTCACCTAGAGCTAGCATAGACTTCATGGATAGAAGTTACAGTCTCCAGCAAGACTGCTCCTACTTCAGATGCCAGCCTAAAGTTTGAAAGGACACTCTTCTGACCAGTAGATCAAATTCTGTCTCCCATGACCCTCTTAGATTTGATAATTTCATAAGTAACTCACAGAACTCAAGAAAGTGCTATTTTTAGTACAGTTTTATTATGAAGGATGCAAATGAGGACCTCAGTCAAATGAAGGAGACACATGAGATTTGAATGGGTCTGGAATGTGGAGTTTTCATAGCTTCTTACTTACCTGTGAAGTTAAGATTGTTACACCTGCACATTGGTGCATTCGCCAACCTGGACATCCTCATAATCCTGGGGTCCTGGTTTTTATTTTTGAAGGGGGTTTCACTATTACTATTAGCCATGTAATTGGATTCAGCCTCCAGCCTTCCTCCCTCTCTAGATAGTAGCAGATCAGGCTGATATTGACTTCAAACACTCCAGCACTGCCAGCTCCATTCTGTGGTTCCTGGCTCTACTTGGAGTAACAGACATTCTTACCACTAGGACATGAACCAAACAAATTCTTTATCATGTGACCTGGGCCTTGAAGGAATGCTAAAGACTTGAGCATTTACTTCAAATGATATCAGAAGTCATTGGTAGGTTTTGAGGCAAAGAGGACATGGTGTAGTTTCTGTTTGAACAGGATCACTTCTCGCTGCTATGTTGAGGTCTACTCAACACGTCTGATGTGTGAGGAAGGGGCAGGGGCAGGGAGACCCATTATTAAGGCAGCTATTGCAGTTGTGTAGGCACAAGATGATAAGATGATGGTGCCACAGGAGACTCTACAGTCCAAGAAAAGTGGTCCTTCTCTGGAGGAGAAATTAGAACCAGTGGGAATTATGGATGGATAGGATGCAGGGTGAGAGCAAAAAGGAATGAAGGACCATGCTGGAGTTTGGTCTTAAGATCCTGGAGGAATGAAATGGCCATTTACAGTGAGGTTTGGGGTGGAAGATCAGGAACTCAATTTTGCTTTTTTTTTGTCTGATACTTGGATTAAACCCAGGGTCTCATGTGTGCAAGCATGTACCCTATTACTGAGCTACACCCCAGCCTAGGAGCTTAGTTTTGGATATGTTAAGTATAGGATACAAATTAGACACCTCAGTGGAGACAGTAACTAAGCATTTTGACAGCTGCAACTCAGGCTGGAGGGATGTAATTGAGTTGGATAGATCAGAGGAGAAGGTGTTTGAAACTGTATGGTTGGATGGATTCACCTCCGAAGTAAATGGAGGGAGTACCAGGCCAAAGCAAGACTCTGGGAGCATAGGGCACTCCAACAGAAGAAGGAACAATCAAAGGAAGCTGTGGATGGGGAAGGGCTGGAGAATGGGAGGAAACCCAGAAAAGCATGGGTTCCTATAAGACCAGTGAGGAAAGTCCTTGCAAGGGCTGGGGAGTAGATCTCAGTGGTAGAGTGCTTGCCTAGTGTACATGATATCCTGGGCTGAATTCGCGCAACAACACAAAAGTAAGCAAATACAAATAAAACTTAGGCTAGGGCTGGGAAGGTGGCTCAGTGGTAGAGTGCTTGCCTTGCATGCATGAGGCCCTGGGTTCGATTCCTCAGCACCACATAAGCAGAAAAAGCTGGAAGTGGTGCTGTGGCTCAAGTGGTAGAGCGCTAACCTTGAACTGAAGAGCTGAAGGACAGAGCCCAGGCCCAGAGTTCAGGCACCATGACTGGCAAAAAAAAAAAAAAAAAAAAAATTAGGCTAGGGCACCAGTGGATCCTAGCTATCATAAGGCCGAGATCTGAGGATTTCGGTTTGAAGCCAGCCCAAGCAGACAAATCTGAGCTTCAATTATTTCTTAGTTCCAATTAGCCAGCTGAAACACTAGAAATGGAAGTGTGACTCAAGTGGTAAAAGGCCAGCCTTGAGTGAGCAAGAGCACAAGGTCTTGAGTTCAAGCCCTAGTACTGACACGCATGCGGGCACACACACAGTAGAATTATATATATATATAACTATATATATATATACATATAAAACTATAAATAAACTTTTAAAAATGATGAAAACTAAAGTCTTTGGAGGCTCCCTGTGACCTAGGTAAGGAAAGTTGTGGTGTGAGTTCATGAGAGACTAGAGTGGTTATGTATACTCCTCTGCCTGAGCATTTTGCTCTAAGGAGAGCAGAAATTAGGGGGATGCCTTTGGAAGTAGCAGTTTAAGAAATGAGGGCTATTTGGTCATGAGTAGAGGAGACTGGGGGCATAACTTTCCTCACATGCTTAAAGGACTGTCATGTTGGAAGAGAATTAGATTCATTTTATGTGGCTCTGGAGAAAATAGCTAGGGCCAGTGATAAAGCAGCTACAAAGAGACGGACTATAGTACAGCCCAAACAAGAATCCCCAAACCCCCATTATTCAACTCATTCAGGACCTCAGTGGTGCATGCCTCCTGAGGGACCTGCACTGGCCTAGGCTCTGCAGAAGTCAGGGCACAAATGCTTCCCCTTCCAGAGTGGAAAAACAAGCACACAGTCAAGCAGTGTAATTCAGCAAAGTGCTGAACTGACTAGGGTGTGAAATGGGGGTTCAGGGAAAGGTCAGGCTGAGGGGAGGCGCATAAATTGTTGGCTGAGGCCATTCTACTTTCTGATAACAGAGCCTCTTTGGCCCAAACAAATGAGGCTTAAAAAAAACACTTGAACTTCAGTTATCAGGTACATTTTCTGGATGACTAGACCATATAGATATATTCTTCATAAAAATGATGTCTGATCGATGGACACTGCTTTATCATTAATTCCTCACCACAGCCCTGCCAGATTCATTCTTCTGTCCATATCTTTTTTTTTTTTGTCGACCATGGGGCTTGAACTCTGGGCCTGGGCGCTGTCCCTCAGCTCTTCAGCTCAAGGCGAGCGCTCTACCACTTGAGCTACAGCGCCACTTCCGGTTTTCTGGTGGTTTATTGGAGATAGGAGTCTCACGGTCTCTCCTGCCCGGGCTGGCTTTGAACCGCGATCCTCAGATCTCAGCCTCCTGAGTAGCTAGGATTACAGGCGTGAGCCACCAGCGCCCGGCTTCTGTCCATATCTTATAGTTGTGTTAAACAAGGCTCAGAGCGATAAAGCTTTGCTTAAGGTCACATCATTAGGATCAAGATGGCGCTGGGGTTAGAACCAAATCCACAAGGGCCTGTCCCAGTAGACACATAGTTACAGATGTTCTGCCCATGCACAGGAATGCTTGGGATCTTGTGTTTGGGATCTTCAGGGAATTGTTGCCTACCTCACGCCACTTCTGCCCAGTCTGGCTCCCAGCAAGAGTCTGTGCTGTTTAAACCAGATTCCTGTTCTCTGCCTGGGACTTTGTCCCCTGCTCCCTTTCTCTCCTGACCCTCTCCTGCTTCCTGACCTTCACTTACATTCTCTTACTTGAAGAAATTCTTTTGAGCTTAATATGGCATTCCCTATACCATTTGAACCAGCAGTCCCCAGATTCTTGGGGACTGGACCTGTCCAGTCCAAGAGATTATGGAGTAATAGTCACCCAAAAACGTCTTCCATCTTTATGGAATGAAGACAGGGAGGGCAAAAATAATGATAAGAATTAAACATCACAATACCAATATCATCTTTTTTTTTTTCTTTTTGTCAGTAGTAGGGCTTGAACTCTGGGCTTGGGCACTATCCCTGAGCTTCTTTTGCTCAAGGCTAGCACTCTACCACTTCAGCCATAGTGCCACTTCTGTTTTTTTCTGTTTATGTGATACTGATAAATCAAACTGAGGGCTTCATGTATGCTAGGCAAGGACTACCAGTAAGCCACATTCCCAGCCCCTCATCTTCATTTTCTTAGTGAGGAAACTGAGGCACAGAACTACAAAGCACAGTGTCCCCCAAGTTGACCAGTTGAACCAGCTGCCTTGTGGAATTGCCTGGCCACTGTGTTCAGGTCTCTTCCTTGGGCGGGAAAAGGAGAAAACCAAGACAAAGACTTTGTTTCACATGACTGTTTTGAGCCTTTAGTGTGTGTAGCTTAGGAGGAGAAAGCAATAGATCTGAACTGATCTGATCCTCTGTGAACTCAGTGCTACAGAATCACAGCCCATCAAAGTGGGATGAGACCTTACTTAGACTTGTCATCCACAGTGGGACACAGAGAGGTGAAGTGAAGCACCCACCAGAATAACATGAAGCATACAAGTCAGCAGTTCCAGGCTGGCAACTGGTATAGTGAATATGAGTGCTGGGTCCTGGGTTCTGCTGCTGGTGTGAAGCATAGTCCTTGTCCTCCCAACTGGAAGGAAAGAAAAATCACAAGCAAGAGAGGGGAAAGTATGTAATAGGCTTGAGGAAATCATGATCAGTCCAGTTTGGTAGGAGCTGAGAGCTCACCTCTGAGAGAGGAGTGGAAGGTTAGATGAAGATGCTAGGGAATTTAGCTTAGACATTCCAGGAGGAGCTTACCATAAAAGGCCTCCTGGAAGAGGAAGTAGTTGTATTTAGGAAAAAGGAAAATTTGGATTTTCAAGGAGATAGAATTAGATACTTGTAGGAAGAAGTGGAAGAGGAGGAAGGGATTTGGATCCTGTTGAGTTGAACAGATATTAGTTGTAGACAGGCATCAGTGAGTTGCTCATGCCTATAATCCTAGCTACTCAGGAGGCTGAGATCTTAGGGTTGAGGTCTAAAGCCAGCTCAGGCAGGATAACCCATGAGACTCTCATCTCTGATTAACTGTCAAGAATCTGGAAGTGGAGCTGTGGCTCAAGTGGTAGTGTACTAGCCTTCAGTGAAGAAACTAAGGGACAGCACTCAGGTCCTGAATTCAAGTACCAGTACTGCCACCAAAAAGCGAGTGAGCGAGCGAGCGAGAGAGAGAGAGAGAGAGAGAGAGTTAACCTATTAAGAGTGAGATATCGTGTGTGTGTGTGTGTGTGTGTGTGTGTGTGTGTGTGTGTGTGTGAATTAAAAACTCAGTGCCTGTCATCAAGTAGCTTCAGGGAGCTTCATGGGGTGACAGGATGTGCAAAGACCATGGTAGCTCAGGCTACAGTTTAGAAGGGCTCCTGAATACCAAGCTCTTGAAGCAAGAGATGGGCCAGGAGTAGTCTAAGGCAGGGTACTGGGGGTAGGATACATGTGGGCATGGGTGGAACTCTCTGACAGGGCAGCATTTCTTAAAGGTGAAGTACACCTGCATGTTAGAGAGAGCAGGAGAGGATGCTAAAGAGGTAAATAGCAGCTAGTTTGGGCAGGACGTAACCTAATTTGTACTTTGTCTGAAATCAGTGGGGAGCAATTGAAGAGTTTTACACTGGGCGGTGATATCATTAGATTTGTGCTTTAGAAAGATCATTCTGGCAATGGTGTGGAGAATGGATTTAAGAGGAGCAGGCTGGAGGCAGGGGAACCAATTAGGAGGTTATTGCAACAATCCAGGGGAGAGATGAAGACTTCAATGGAGGCAGGAATAAAAATCGAGTCTTCTTCAGGAAGGATATTCAGTGGTACCTGCTAGGAGGTAAGAGAAGAATAGAATCTGGGTTGAGTCCAGGTTTAAATGAGCGTGAGGAGGTAGCATGATTATTGAGCAGGAGGAGTAAAGAAATGAAGCCAAGAATCCCCCTTCACAGCAGCCAGAGCCCCTGAGTGAACTAAGGAGGCCATCAGAGCTAGGTCTACAACTTGAGTGGACTGAGTCCAAGTTCAAGGGATGGTGAGAAATTCCTGGGATTTCCTGGCTGGGGACCAAGGGCCTGGCAGTTCTTCAGATTTAAAGCCAAAATCTGTTCAGAGGTGGGAGCTAGAGAGAGAGAGAGAGAGAGAGAGAGAGAGAGAGAGAGAGAGAGAGAGAGAGAGAGAGAAAGTGTAAGTCACAGCCAGTGGCACATTCCCACATTACAGCCTTCCACTGAGAAAGGATCAATCCATTTGCCTTCATGTCAGAGTTCTACAAGGTGTCAAAGAAATCAGATAAAGGACTTGGAGGCTACTGGGCAATATTGCCCATTAAAGCTAGAAGTCATTTGCTTGTGAGATCACTGAGTACTTCTGTACACTATGCTTACTGTTCACCCTCATGGTGAAAGGAACAGGAATAAGGGGTATGTATGTTTGTATATATGTATGTTTGTATATATGTATGGTGACAACACCTGATTTAGAGGAATCCAGAGAGACCAAGTTGCATTTCTGGCTTTGCTATTGATCAGCTCTGATTGACATCTGGCTTATTGTGTGCAGTAAAAATAATTGAATTAGATCACAGATATATGTGTGTCTCTAGCACTAAAAAGTGATGATTCAAAGAATCTAGTCAGATATCTACTCAAAGTTTCATTTAGTTGGCCATTCTCTGGCTGGATCTCGCCAGTTCTAGATTCTTGATAACTTGAGAGCAGGAAATCTTCCTTCATGTCTACCTACTCTTTGTCTTGCTTCATTGGAGAAAAGGAAGATCTGCTCACCCTGCTAGGGATGAAGGCTCTCTCTTCATCCTTTGGTGTTAACTAACTTGAACCAGCTATAGATAAGGTGGGCCAGGAACACCCAGGCAGCTCAGGCAGGTGGTGCGTCTACTTATATTCAGCTATATGCGGTACCTTGGTGTCCTGCCTTGGTGCCTAAGCAAATACTGTTTCCTCTACCCGGAAGGGCTTCCTGTGGTCTTGAAACAAAGGGAGACCGAACAACCCTAATCTCCACGCCTACCTCCAGCCTTTACCATCTGCAAGGACAGCTGATAAAATTATTATTTGTAATGATACATGGTCACCCAACAGATACCTAAGAATGGCAGCGTTGACATTAATGGAAGAGAAGTAGTGGCCAGTCTTTTCAACTACTATGTACAATCTCATTTAATCCTCACAACTACTAATACTGCCAACACAACAACCTGCAGGTACAGTACCACCAATACCAGAGTAGCTGATCCTGCTGCCAACTTCCAGTCATCTTTGGGAGGGACACAGTGAATGGATCCCCACCCTTTTTCCTTTTCCTAATTTATGTGCTTTCTTGCTAATTCTTTGCCTGGAAAGGGTATAAGAGTTAAATTTAAAAAACAGAATCATCCTTCACTGGCACCCTGTCATTCTCAGGGTAAAGTTTAAGCTGCTAGAATGATCTGTGATGCCTTCCAGGACACTTGTCATCCACAACTGCTGTCCACCACCACATAGCTGCATTCCTATAGTTCCTTTACCGACTGTCTGGTTACCTGAACCAAAGCCACCTCCCTCCTCCCCGACTTCCCTGAGCGTCTACATTCTTCCAACCATTAAATCCTGTTGCTCTGTCTCATTCACATATTTCATATCCCTCGCGTTTCTCTTCATCCTCGGTCTTAGTTTTATATCCTTGTAATTTCTCTCCAGAGGCCGTACAGACACTCCTCGCTGTACCTAGCCTCCCTCCAGCCACTGGCAGAGTATTCTAGCTAATCACTTCTATCTAACTACTATGATATAATCCAAACTCGTGATCCAAAATATGAGACTCTGTTGCATCTGGTCCCAGCCACCTCCTTTGTCCCCTACCCCTTTTCTCTCACTCTCTTGAAATCTAGCTCATCAGAACTACTTGTAGATACATGCCATGGCCCGCCAAACATTGTAGATGCATACCACCAAACATCCCCCCTTTGAGCCTATCCGTACCTTGATCCTGCTTGGAGAAGCTTCCCCCCTCCCCCCCCAGCCTCCCCAACCCATATACTCCCCTGTCACCTTGCTACCACCTCCCGCATTTCTAATCTCAGTCTGTATACTGTCTCCTTTGCCCAGTCTGCCTGACCACCAGCCTCACAAGTTTTTGTCTTTGCACCTACAATCCCATGTTACATTTATATGTGGAAGTCTGTATTTGCCTATCATAAGACATGTGAGATTCAACTTCCTTCTCCACCCCCAGCATAGTACATAACAATGTACATTAAAGATTTGGTGAATAAGCCAGGTGGCTCAGATTTGTTATCCTAAACACAGGAAGCTGAGATCTGAGGATTAGGGTTTGAAGCTAGCCTGGAAAGGAAAGTCTGTGAGTCTCTCATCTCCAATTAACCAGAAAAAAGCTGGAAGTGGTGCTGTTGTTCAAGTGGTAGTGCTAGCCTTAAGCACAAAAGCTTAGGGACAGAATTCAAGCCTCCAGGGCACTCTTTCCTCTTTCTCTCTCTCTTACACACACACACACACACACACACACACACACAGATTGAGTGGATGAATTCAAGAGCAGCCACGGCTATGATATGATCCCAACCTACTGGTCCTTTCTTATCTTCCATAAACAATAAAAATGCAACTCCCTATAATTGCCAACTACAAGTAGTTTGCAAGTGTATTTAAGGGGATTATCATTTTTAATCCTTGCAGTTTTAAACTGCAAATACCCAGTGCCCCAGCCATGCTAGACACACAGCACACGTGTCTGCCTTTGCCCTCCTTGCTCCTTATGTCCAAAAGGAACATGTCTACTTTACTCCCACATCTGCTGGCTCAAGGCTTCACTTGACCCCATGAAATTCTGCTGGCTCAAGGCTTCACTTGACCCCATGTAAAATTTTCAGATTCACCTTGCCTCTTCCCACCATAGAAATTAACCCTTTCTTTCCTGTACATAAGAACTGACAGTTGACCTAAGCCTTCTGTTTAACTGGTTGCTTTTTATTGTAAGATACTTACTAATACCTCAAAGGCAAGGTTATGCCTTGTTTTGTTTTTGTTTTTGTTTTTGGTCGGTCGTGAGGCTTGATTTCTGGGCCTGGGTGCTGTCCCTCAGCTCTTCAGCTTAAGGTTAGTGCTCTACCACTTGAGCCACAGTGCCACTTCCAGCTTTTTTTTTTTTTTAATTTATGTGGTGCTGAGGAATTGAACCCAGGGCCTCATGCATGTGAGGCAAGCACTCTACCACTGAGCCACCTTCCTAGCCCCAAGGTTATGCTTATCCCCTTCTGTTTCATGAAGTCTGCACATAGTAGGTCCCTAATGCTTGGTCTAGTTGATGAGAGTAGAACAGAATTGAACTGATCCAGCTGTTTAGATTTTAAAGTTCCTCCAGTGTTTGTTGCAACCACAGGCCACAGGGAATGGAGAAAGAGTGGGGGGGGATGTTTTGGTATGAGGGTGAGAGTGAGTCCCGAGGGGGGGATGGCTTAAAGTTGATAGCAACTCAGAGATTCTACGAAAGATGTCTTGTCATTATTGTCTGTGGGTATTACAGTAACATCACTGTTGCTATCATTCTGATGCTTTTAAATGGCCTACTGAGTTCTTAGTGGTGTGTTCTTGGCAACTTAAACCCATGCCAGGAACTCATCATGACACTTTGCCGTAGTGGTTTTCAGAGCTCCTCCCTGGCCTCAAAGAACCTGTACATATCCAGAGTTGAAAGCCCTTTTCCAGATCTTCTCTCCAGCTTTGCAGATGCATCTCCCTCATAGTAAGTGACAAAGTGTGAGTTCAACCCAGGACTTCTGGTTCCAATAGATGTGGTTGCTACTTTGTTTTGTTTGCAGTGCTGGGGATTGAACCCAGGGCTTTACACATGCTAAAAGCTGCTTGCTTAGCCAGCAAGCTACAGCCACAGCTCCCAGTGGACATTTTTTTGCTCTATTAGAACCTGCCCCCAGCAGGTTGTAGGGGTTCTTATGGTGTGCTCACAGGAATGAGAGCATGGGGCTGAGCATCTTCAGGCTTATTTCTGTCAATTTCTTGGTGATCCCTCAGTGCCTGCCTGTATGTAGCTGGGACTCAGAGAAGCTGAGCCTACAATTGGTAGAGCCTAAGGCCCAAGAATGCACAACTGTGCTCTGCCTTCTCTGAATGGAGAAAGAAACCTGGGTTGGCCTACCTAAAGAAGATGGAAGTTAGGAAAGACATTAAGCCAAGGAAAGAGGTAGGGGGCTCTCCTAAGCTCCTGGAGGGAGCCTGACATTTGCTGTCACCACCAACAGCTGTTCACAGCTCAGCAATTCCACCCTACTTGGTCCCCTCAGGCCCCTTCCACTTTCTTCTGGAAGAAACACATCTTAAATCTTTTACTTTTGCAGCTCTAACAGAGCTGGGAGTCTTAAGAGATAAGCCAGCATGTCTGGAGAACTTGAATCTAGGATGCCTTTGTGTGTGTGTGTGTGTGTGTGTGTGTGTGTGTGTGTGTCTGTGTGTATCTGTGTGTGTCTGTGTCTGTGTGTCTGTGTCTGTGTGAAGCGGAGAACTGTGCATGGCTTATGTTGATTCCCCCACCCTCAGAGGTAAGAGCAGCAGCCCCTACCCCTCCCTGTGCCCTGGCCATCCAAGCACCGTCTCGGGAATGCCAACCCGCCGTTAATTTGTGTGCCTTGCAAATACTTTATTGGCATCTTGTGGTGTTGAAAGTCATGTAATTATGAGCAGAATTTATATGTCGTCAGGGCCGCCTGGGCGCCCTCCCCATGTCTCCTTCCAGGCACTGCAAATATTGAAGGCTGACTTAGAAGAGAATCAAGCCTACCCGCCTTTATCTGTGCACCCTGTAGATAAGGTTTTAATTGAAAATTGGGTTGTCTGTTCCCTGTGCCTAATTACAAGCTGCCTGAACTACCAACAGAGCACAGGGACAGGAGTAGGAGCCCAACACCCTCAAGGAAGACCTGGGGTTGGGGTCCCAGATGCGATGGCTGTGACTTTGGCAGCTTTCCTCTCTTCCGCATCCTCCACCTGAGGCCTTCTGGCTTCTTACCCACGAGCAGGCAGCGGTGTTTGCAGGCAAGGGCTTTCCTTTCCCCTTCTCATCCCTCATCCTCCGCACCCCTCCTCCCTGGAGCTGGGCCTTCTCCAGTAAGGACAGGATACGGCTCACTGCCTGCTTCCTCCCTTCTGCCCTGCTTGGAATATAACTCCTCCCACCCCATCCTGCCCACTCCTTCCCTTCCAGCCCAAATGGGCACAGAGTGTTTGTGTATGTTGACACCTTTTCCCTTCACACCTCTGGGCTTGCCTAGAAACTCCTTGTCCCCATCCAGCTCTCTGCCCGCCTCCAAGAAGCCCCCTATAATAGCTATGGTAAGTCTGCGCTGTGTCTCCCTTGTGAGAACTTGTCTGTCCCACCAGACTGGAACATCTTCTACCCTCCACAGCAGCTCCTCCCAGGCCAGGACCAGGCTCTGCATCTGGGAGGTGGTTAGCAGTTCCTGTAGATGAGATGGTAGGCCAGCTAGAGCTCTTCTTTCTGCCAACAACCCTTGAAGGTTGATCACCACAAAGGGGAGAAATAGGGTCAAGTTGGCTGCAGGGTCTGCATTCATTCAGGCAGAAGAGGAGCACTTAGGAAATGCCTTGGTTAGGTGCTCATGGCCTCTATTCCTAACTGTGAACTCTCTCTCTCTCTCTTTCTCTCTCTCTCCCTCTTTCTTTCTCTTTCTCTCTCTCTTGGTCCTAGTCACATGTCATTGCTACCACATTTGGCTCCAACAATAATTCCCCTGTCAGAGAGCAGGAGGAAGAATTCATTTTCCAGCTCCAGCCGGGCGGCTGTGAAATATGATTTCTAAAGTGTTAATAATGCATCACGTTTAGATAGCACTTTACATCTTCCAGAGCAGCTGGCTGGGCTGGGGGCTGACAGCCTGGGCCTGGGCTTGGGGTTGGGGGGGGATTGACTTCTGGGTTTCATCTCTCTAGATTCCGTCACTGGGATATAGGCCTACACCTTAATGTTTTAGTTTCTCCTATTGAGACAGAGAGGCAACCCTTTAGTCTTGACCTTTGGCTAGGATATGGAGGTACTTCTGTTTGCCAACCCCAATCCCTTTCTTCCAAACTTGTACTTCTTTATTTGTCTTCTAGAAAGCTCCTAACATTCCTTCCTTTGCTTAAGTACCTATTGTGTGCCCTAGCTTAGAATATAGGTGCTCTTGCTGTTGGAGGTGTCTTGGGCGTGGCTAGATAAGATAGAGGTGTGAGGCTCCTACCCCTAGCATTGTGACCTAAAGTAAAGACAGAGGAGGGTGACACCCCCATTCTGCTTGGGTGGGATGGGGAATCGTGAGATGCTTTCTGCAGGGTACCAGGGCTCCCAGCAGAACCCAGCTTACTTACATCTGTGGGTCCAGAAAGAAAACCCCTGCCATGTCCTGGGTATTGTACTCAGAGCCTCCAAGTCTTTAGTCTTTTACTGACTGAGACCTGGAACCTTTGGAACCTTTGTCAGCCCTTTCAGCACACTCCCACGTGCCTCGTCCACGTGTGTTAAGACCCTCATCTTTTCATTGCTCACTAAGGCTCTTCTTAGATAGATCCAGAATTTCCCCCCTCATCCAGGCCTCTGGATCCTTTCCCACCATCACTCCATTTTCCAGCTCACAGCTCTCCCTCCCAGGGTGAGCTGAGAAAGAAAGATGCGTTAATGGCTGTAGATGCCCCAGCTTTACTCACTTTTTCCCACCAAAACCACAGCTGCCTTTGATATGCCACAGTACCCTCTTTGCAGCAGAGTATATGTTTATATAAGTAAAATCACATTAATTTTTAGATGACCTGGATTTCTCATTTCTAGGAGTCCTGCCTGTGCTACTCACAGTCTGAACCATCTTTAGACCTCGATGTCCTCCTCTGTAAAGCAGGCTTTTGAAAAGGTGGTCATCAGGGGCTTTCTTTCTTCAAACAATTCCATGGTGAATTATTAGGTAAAGAGAAGAAGTCCTTTGATAAGCATGTAATTGCCTTCCAGTTGGTTTATTTCACAGGGCAAGTTGGGGGCGTGGTTGTGTATTGGAGAGGTGTCTTCATAGATTGCCTGTGGGTCTTCAGCCTCATCCATGGCTGATGAGTCTGGCCTCTGAGTGGTATCCCCCTGAGGGCCAAGCCTCCAGCTCTGTAATTCTGTTTGCACTCTTTGCTGCCCCTCCAGCCAGATGCTAACTGGAAGCTCTGTGATGCCTGGAATGAGGACAATTCCTGTCTGCCCTTAGCCCTCTGACTCCTTTCATTTCCCTGGAAGACAATCCCTCACCAAGTTTTCCCAATGGATTGTGCTGCCGCTGCTGTTCAACTGACACCATAGCTGATGAGTTATTAAAAATCCTTCATTATTATTCTGTACTGTCTCTTCCTCCTCCCTCTCTGCCCTGCCCCAGGCTCCCAAGGCCCATGGCTGTCACTGAGAAATGCCTGGAGGCCCCTAGCCAAAAGCAGAGATGGGCTTTTCCACCATCACCGCCCCACCTCCTTCAGAGTGGCCCCTACAGATATTGGCAGGGGGTCAGAGGCAGTGAGTCCCACCTGGGACTGGGGATTCTGACTTTAGGGGAGTCAGAATATAACTTGGAGAGCTAGCTCAAGTGTACAAGGCTCAGTGGCTTTTATATCAGGAAACAGTTGGAAGCCAGGAGGGATTTTCAGTCTCCCTGGGATCTTGGTTAGGAAGACATCTCTCAGGTATTCAGGTGCCAGACATCTTGGGACCCAATGCTTCATCCCCTGGGGAAAGAGTGACAGCCTAACTCCATCATCCCACTCCCAGAGCTGGGGGTCCAAACCTAGCTCATCCATCACACATCTTGATAATCAGATTTAGCTGCAGCAAGAGCAGAACATAATACTCAGCTCCTCTCCCACCCGCTTTGGGAACAAGTCCTGAGAACAAGCCTTGCTCTCTGGAGATGCCCAAGGGTGGGGGGGGATGGGGCGGCAGCCATTCTCTCCCTAGGGAGAGGCCCCTGCTTCAGAGTCATATGACATATAGGAAGAACAGCTCAACAATCTGCCCAGCACCCTCCTCCATCCTTCCCAAGGAACCCTACAAAACACTCCTTTGGGTCACAGAAGGGATCAGAGCTCTCCTAACCTGGAGTCTACTGCTTAAGCTCGCCAGTACGTACCTATCTCATTTTTACTACTGTATCTCTCAAGCATCAGCTTGCTTTGTCCTGAGCTTCAGGCTCTTAGATCAAGCCTGGGTTCCATTTCAAGTTCTAGGACCCAGCAACTGGGACAGGAAATGGGACTACAAGACAGAAAGCTTGTGGGGGAGGGGGGGCGGGCTTGATTAGAGACAAGCTATAATTAGCTTGGGAGTCCAGGGGCCTGAATTTCTACCTTGATGTCACCTCCAATTGGGCTGACACCTTTTGTTTGTCTCTACCTTGATAATTGATTAATTCTGAAGACTCCATCTATCTAGAGGTGTGGTGGAGGGGGCAAAAAAAATTAAAAAGATTATAGAGTTAGAGGACATGAAATGAGGTGTGCTGAGGTCTCAGGGATTCCAATGGGGGAAGAATCAGAGCTGGGATCTGGGACTTACTACAGCTCCAGTGGGGGTATTGGGGTAGCCAGTGAGGGCCTGGACTTCTGAGGCCAGTTACTGGCCAGAGGTTATGGCTTAGGTCCTTACTTGTTTAGTGAACATCTGTTGATCCAGGCACCCAGGGGATTGGTGACACTTTGCCTTCAAGATGTTCATATTCTACTTAAGATTTTTTGGTTAGAGTGGTGTTTTTGTTGTTGCTGTTATTGGAATTAGTGTTGGGGTTCAGGGACTGCTGTGTAGATTTAGGGTTGAAGTGTGAATAAAAGTAGGCAACATGTTTGGTGTGAACTAACAAAATATTTTGTTAGTTCCTTCCTCTAAGGCTCTGTTCCTGTTCCTTAATTCTCTCCTCCCACAGCTTACCCAAGCTTGTCTGTGTTGTCTAAGGCTTCCTGGACTTATTGGAATCCTTTTAATGACAGCGGCCATCTGCCACCCCTCCTAGTGATCAGCCCCTTCCCCTTGGAAGCTCCTGTTGCCTCCTCTGCCTTTCTCAGGGGGAAGTCTTCATCCTGCGTTCTTAGACTGGTTGGGGTGGGGCGGTCAGCGCTCCTGTCCTGGGGGTTTCTGACCTTTACCCGCCTGGCATCTCTGCCTTTATTTTATTTTTATTTATTTGGGGGGGGTACAGTCGTGGGGCCTGAACTCTAGGCCTGGGCGTGGTCCCTCAGCTCTAGCGCTCTACCACTTGAGCCATAGTGCCACTTCCGGCTCTTTCTTTTTGCTTATGTGGTGCTGAGGAATCGAACCCAGGGCCTCATGCATGCAAGGCAAGCGCTCTACCACTGAGCCACCTTCCCAGCCCTGACATCTCTGCCTTTAGTCACTAAGATAACTCATTTGCCCTCACTCCTGCCCTCCTTACCTCTGTATTGACCTTCAAAGACCCCGACTCTCATAATTCTGTTTCACACAAGTGAGATCCTTCTGTCTTGGGTGAGTTTGAATTTTCACTTGACCAGGGGAACCCTGTCTCTCCTAGTTTCCCCTCTTGCCTTTAGGCAAGAACTTCTTATCTACTCCCTCTGTCCCTTTTCATTCATTTCCCAGGTCTCCTGGAAGTTGTTTTCTGCCTGTCCTACATCAGCATGACTGTTCTTTACTGTCTACTCCCTAAAGTCAGCCCTTCCACCCTAACTGCCTCTGGGTCTGGGGAGATTTCCTATCATCTCCCCACCACAGTCAGTGAGGCAGAGCCTGCGTAGAATCCCTGCCCAACAGCCAGGAGCAAGAATTCTGTTAAGAACAGTCATTGTTAAGCAATACTGTGTGGGAGAGAAATAGCCAGCACCAGTGGCTATAATCCACATCTATAATCCTAGCTACTCAGGAGGCTAGGAGCTGAGGATAGTTTCAGGGGTGGCTCAGGTAGAAAAATCTCCAATTCATCATCAAAAAGCCAAAAGTGGAGTTGCGGCTCAAGTGGTAGAGCACCACCTGGAGCAAAAAAGCTAAGGGAAGGGACAGTGCCCAGGTCTGGAAGGAAGGGAGGGAGGGAGGAAATTTGGAGGGGAGCATGAAGCAGGGAAATGTCTCTTCTTCTCCCATTCATTCCAGGTAAAGTAGCCTAATTACAGACTCATCCTTAAGCCCAGAGTGTGGGGATAGCTGGATAAAAATACCAGGATTTCGGGAGGGGTTTGGCAAAGGTCAAACTGCTCCCATCCCCACCTTCCATCCCAGAATTCTTCACGTCCACCCACTGAGAGGCTCGTTCCAGAGGCTTCTCATTGCTCTGCCCTCCTCCCCAGCCCTCCCATTGCTCCCTGAAACCTCCAGTGCTCCCAGGAGGACTCACCCACACCCATCCATTCCGGGACTGTGAGCTTGATTGGCTCTGATGTCAGGAAAGGCACAGGCTGCTCGTTGGAATGCACAGCACCCTGTGCCTTACTCCAGGAGATAATCGAGGGGGAATATTGGCTCATCCAGGAAACGAGGTGCTAAATTTGTTGTGAGATTGGTGTCACAAGCAATCAAAGGGAGGCTCTCTTCATGGAGGGCTGGGCAGCTAAATGAGAAATCATTAGGTTATTGCTGAGACCAGGGACAAGAGAGGTGGTGGAAAGAAAAAAGAGACCCCTTCATCTGTCTCCCTAGGGGGCAACAGTAGGTGATCAAAAAGGGAGGGAGAGATTCAGAGGTGCCAAGATCAAGTGTAGGGGCTGCTTTCTCAAGGTTGCTCCTATAGCTGGGTGTCTGTATTCTCTTTGCCATGGAGCTCCATCAAGCTCCTCTCTGCTCCTTTGTATGAAACATCAATGAAAACCTTCATTAGTAACATGCTTTTGGCTCCTCCCCTGGTGTCCAGCTGTCCTGAGGCTGGGATGTATGGACACAGCAGGGTTGGGTGTCTCTAGATCAGCAGAGTTTTTAGTGAGTATAAAAGTTAAGAAAGGTATTGTGTAGGTACAGGCCAGAGTAGTCGCTTTGGAGGAGAGGGATTTGAGGGACGTAGTGGGCTCTGAGTGGGAAGGCAAGCCCAGTGGCTCGCATGAATCCAAGTAGATTGTTCTTCCTTTTTTCAAATGGCTTGCCTCCTTCATAGAAATAAGGCCCTTGGGCTGGCCTGGCCTTCATATATTTTGAGATCCCAGGAAGAGCCAGCAAAGAGAAAAATCTCGGGGGGGTGGGGGGGAGGGGGAGGGGAGAGGAGGAGGGTGGGGGGGAGAGAGGAAGAATGTGTATGCTGGTAGTGGGGCTTGAACTCAGGGTGTCACACTCTTGCTTAGCTTAGCTTAGAGTGCTTAGCCTCAAGGCTAGCACTCTACCACTTGAGACACACCTCCACTTCTACCTTTTTGCTGGTTAATTGATGATAGGAAAGAGTCTCATGGATTTTTCTGGGCTGGCTTTGAACTGTGATTCTCAGATCTCAGCCTCCAGAGCAGCTAGGGTTATAGGTGTGAGCTACCAGTGCCCAACTCTCTATGGACTCCTGTCATGAACTTGTAGTCTGCAACTACCACCAAGTCTCCATTCATGTCCTGCAAAATGCTGCAAGTGGTAAGATAAATAGGTTACCTTTCCTGGTCCTCCTCTGCTCTTGTACCTTACATACAAACTGACAAACTGAGGGGAGGGAACAAAAGAAGAAAGGTCAAGAGTATCCTTAACCCTCAATCCTACCCCTGGGTCCTCCCTCTCCTGTGCAGGGTTGCTGCCTCTTGAAGGCCTCCATATTGAGCCCCTGCTCTTGGAGCTGTTAATTATGGAGCCTCAACTTCTAGGCTCCCCGAGCTCCCTGCAGCAAATTAACATTCTTTGCTCCTCGCATGTACAGAATGAACCAAGTTAGAGGGATCGATTCAGCAGCCAGTTGGAGCTGCTTTTACTTTATGCAGGATTGATCCAGATGACCCCTCAACTTAGGGCTTCTAGAAACGCCTTTGCGGGAAATCTTTTTAATGGAGATTAATTGGAAAAGCATAGAACGCCCTGGTTATAGGCAGAAAGTGCCCTGTTCTGCTGTTTGATGACTACATGCTGACAGCAGTATGCAGATGTGCGTTAACACACACAAGCTTACCTAGACAGGTGAGTGCAAATCAGGACATGTGCACCTCCCCACTTACAAACTCATACACATATGCCACCAGCCTTGGCCCTTTTGATTCTTCTCAAATCCGTCCCCAAACTTTACCAGGCAGACACATGGCTCTTTGTAACTTGGAAATGTCTAGCGGAAAGGACTGAGAAATGCTCAGAAAGTGTGAAATATCTAAAGATGTCTAATCTTGGTTCCAATTTCTTTATGCGCCTGAATCCCAGCCATTTCCAACTGCTCACCGGACTTTTATGTCTCCATGTTTTGGCTCGTGCTGTTCCCTTTGTCTGTAATGCCCTTCCCCCAGTTCTCTGGCTGTTGAAATCCTCCTCCTATTTGAGGCTCAGTGCAATTTTCATCAGCAAATGTATATTTATGGAATATCTACTGTGTGGCAAGCAAGATCACCTGGTTATAGAAAGGGTCTAGATGAACTAAAAAAGGGGCAATGAGAAGTGAGTCTTACTGAAAGGAGGACTAGCTTAGACATATGACATGGGACAAAATGCAGTTTATTTATTCATTCCACAGACATCCATGAAGATGTCCATTCAGTCAGCATCTAAGGCTGGAACACCTGCATGTCTGTGCTGACACAGGAGTGTGTAGATTATAGAGGTAACCACATCCTTGCTTCCACCAAGCCTACCCTGATTTCATCTGCTCAGCAGTAGCCACTGCCACATAGCATAGCACTGGAGAGCCATTTAGCCCTCCCCCTGGTCATTATCTCATTGGTCTCCCCTGTTAGAATGTGAGAACAGGAACAACTTCTCATTCATCCAGCTGGATCACCTGTTCCTAGGATCTTAAATGGCCATGCTTTCCCAACTTTATACTACCTCTTATGCCTTCTGTCTTTGAGGAATACTTGCTTCTTCCTTCCTTTTCTCCCTGATGACCAGGAGAACACCGACTCCTCCATCAGAGCCCAACTAGAGATCACTTTCTTTGGAATATGTTCATTAACCTTGAATACTGTCAGTTCTTCATGGCATGTAACACACTGCACTGTCTGGGTACTTAGGGGTGTTTATTGGGTGATGACAGGTTTGCATCCCAGGGCTCAGGACAAGGCCTGATAATGTCGTAGGTACTCAATAAATATTGGTTACATAAATTAATGCACATTGAATATTGAATTGAGTTGACTTCCTTTGTTTGATCCATTAATCATTAATGCAAATAACCAAACAACAAACCTTTATTGAGTACCTATGGTGTGCAAGGCTATATCCTGCCGTTCATTTCAGAAGATACATAATGCACATTTTATCTTTTGCCTCAAGGAGTTGACCATCTAGTTATCTGCACAAGGTGCCAGAATGAAATACAGACTAGATACAGACAAAAGTACACTTCAAAGTCAATATGATTATATGTGAGTATCATCACTGTTGTGCTGAAATTTCCTGGTTATTTTGACACAAAGGCTTTATCTCTGACATTCTTCTCCCACTCGCTTCTGGACTGGAATTGGGGCTTGAGCCTCCGGTCTTTAGTGCTATCTGAGCTTTTATTTATTTATTTTTTTAAATTTATTTTGGGTCCAGTCGTGGAGCCTGAACTCTGGGCCTGGTCGCTGTCCCTCAGCTCTTCAGCTCAAGGCTAGCGCTCTACCACTTGAGCCACAGCGCCAATTCTGGCTTTTTGCTTATGTGGTGCTGAGGAATCGAACTCAGGGCCTCATGCATGCAAGGCAAGTGCTCTACCACTGAGCCACCTTCCCAGCCCGCTATCTGAGCTTTTATACTCAGGCTGGCGCTCTACTACTTGAGCCATAGCTCCACTTCTGGCATTTTGGTGGTTAATTGGAGATAAGAATCTCATGGACTTATCTGCCCAGGCTGGCTTTAAACCACAGTCTTTAGATCTCAGCCACCTAAGTAGCTAGGATTACAGGCCTGAGACATCAGCAGCCAGCCATGACTTTATTTTTGACTTCCAGCCTAGACTATTTTGCTTAACCTATTCTTTTCCCTTCAGTTACCTCTGTTCAGAATTCCTTCTTTAAATTCTTAGTCTACCTTAATCAAACTGTCATCAGTTGATTTTTTTGATGGACATGTGTCAAAAGAAGAAAATATATGAGCATAGATAGAATCATACAGCACCAGAGTGGAAAGGAATCAAATATTACCCATAGCCCTCTGGAACATTGCTACCAGGGGGTCATCCAGACTTTGTTTTTGGACATCTCTAGTGATGGAAAGCTCATTGTCATGTGCTATTATAAAATTCTTATGTGAATTAAAAAAAAATCTGCTTCTAGGACTAAGTCATTAATAAGTGGCCTATAGCTTTGTATGAAGTGTGGTCATGAGTTCTAGGCCCATACCTGGGTGGTGGGAATGTTTAGTATCTGTCAGGTCACCTGTTTCTGAAGGCACTAGTAGGGAGTCAGGTGGCCCATGTGGAGAACATTAATCGGAGTCCATTGCCTTCCCGTACTGGTTGTTTGTTTCATGAACTCAGATGGTCCATCTGAACATGCCAGAGAGCCTGTAAATTCACTCGTGATGCTGGGTTCTAGATTCCAGAAGGGAATAATTTTTTTGGGGGGGGTCCGGTTGTGGGGCCTGAACTCTGGGCCTGGGCACTGTCCCTTAGCTCTTCAGCTCAAGGCTAGCGCTCTACCACTTGAGCCACAGCACCACTTCCGGCTTTTTTCTTTTTGCTTATGTGGTGATGAGGAATCGAACCCAGGGCCTCAGGCATGCAAGGCAAGCGCTCTACCACTGAGCCACCTTCCCAGCCCAAGAAGGGAATAATTTTTACACCTGGATCTGCTGGTGAGGTGAGGGTCAGAGGATGGGAATGTCAATAAGGCTCATTCAACCGAGAAGCAGAGATCGCATCCTCCAGAGCTCTGGCCTGGTGTCTTTCCTTCTGGCTCTTTCCTTTCGGGGTAAAGGAGAAAATGCTCTCCTTGCTGCTTGCTGCCCAGCCCTTCTGAATCTGAGCTGAGGCTGTTTATTCAGGAGACTGCTCCTAAAAGTGGTGGGAGATCTCTGCAGAGGGGGTCTGGGACCCAGCCTGCATTTCTTGCTGGGCTTTGAGCCTATTGGGGGGACTCAGAGGTACCATTCTGGCTCTGCTCAGGCTGTACTTTGAAGCTCTGTTCATAATAGCAGTAACTAACAATGTTCAAGCAAGCAGAGGGAGGCTTTCAGAGCAGAACTGGTGCTTGTCTTAATTACGGAGCTGCAGGGGGGCAGCATGCCCATCTGCCTGAGGGAGGGGCTGGAGGGGATGGCTTCCATACGGGAGGAGGGAATGGGTTAGACCCAGGGGGAAAAAGTATGTATCTGCCCAGGCAGAAGCCGAGATGCTAGAGATGAGGGGGTACGTGACTGACCTCCATCCTCAGAGGGCAAGGATCAGAGTCCCTCAAGGACACTTGTGGAGGCAGGAAGGCTCCAGCTGGTCTTTGTGGGAGACATAAGGGCTCTGACCTCTGGCTGTCTGTGAATTGCCTCACGTATAGCTAGCTACCTCCTCTTCTCTTCCTCTTCTTTGGCTAATCCCTCCAGAAATCCCTCCCATTTCTCAGACTTCACTCCTTTTCTTTGACCTAAAAGCACAAGACCTTCAGATGAGACCAGAAGGTAGTCATCCACCCAGATGCTCAGCCATCCTGCCATCTACCTTCTCCTCCAGGCCTCTACCTTCTCCTCCTCTCCTCCCTGGCCTTCTTTAGTTTCTTCCTTCTTGTAGTGTTGGAGAGCTTTTGGTTATACTTCTCCCCTCCTCCCTTGTCTTGTCCCACCATCTATGAGGGGCAGCAGGCGTTAGGTGTTGCTGTCTCTTCCGAGGGTCCCCTGTTACAGGAAAGTGGCTCAGGAGCCATCAGCAATTTGGAGACATTTCCACTGCTTTGCTTTCCTTCCTCACTGAGCTTCATTGCTTCAAAAAGGGTTTTAGCTGGGTACCAGTGGCTCAGATGTGTATCTTAGAGGCTAAGATTGTTGGGATTGCTATTCAAAGCCAGCTTGGGCAGAGAAAATTTCATGAGACTTCTTCTCAATACCCAGCTGAAAGCAGTGGCACATGCCTGTTTATCCTAGCTATGGGGAAGCCTAAGGTAAGTAGATTGCTCCCAAATGTGTGCCTAGGAAGCAAGCAAGCATTTAAGCCAGGTACTAGTGGCTCATGTCTGTAATTCAGATTACTCAGGAGGCTAAGATCTGAGGATCCTGGTCCAAAGTCAAGATAGAAAAAAAAAGGCGGGGGAGGGTTGGTTGGAGGGGAGGATGGGAAGGGATGGGAAGGGGAAACAAAGGAGGAGACTACAATGCTTGATAAGAAATGCACTCATTATCTTGCCCATGTAATTGTAACCCCTCTGTACAGTATTTTCACAACTAAAATAAAAAAAAAGCTATGAGCCTCTTATCTCCAATTAACTAGTTAAAAAAAAAAAGACCTGGAAGTAGATTTTTTTTTGGGGGGGTGGCAGTCCTGGGCTTGAACTCGGGGCCTAGGCACTGCCCCTGAGCTGCTTTTGCTCAAGGCTACTAGCACTTTACCACTTGAGCCACAACACCACTTCCAGCTTTTTCTGTTTATGTAGTACTAAGGAATTGAACCTAGGGCTTCATGCATGCTAGGCAAACACTGTAACACTAAGCCACATTCCGAGCCCTGGAAGTGGGATTTAACTCAAGTGGTGGAGCGCCAGCTTTGAGTGAAAAAGCCCAGCAAGTGTGTGAAGCCCTAAGTTCAAGCCCCCATAGCAGAATAAAAATAAAAGAAATAAAACCCCAATACTTCCCAAATAAATACATAAAATAGGGTTTGGGGCTTGTTTTTTACCAAGACCTTTTTCTAATCTTAACACCCCCCACCCCCTTTCTCTCTCTTTCAGTTTAACCTTTTTATCTTGCTCTGTCTGTCTTCTTCTCTGTCTCTTTCATACCACAGTGTCATCTTAGGTCCTTCCTTCCTTCCTTCCTTCCTTCTTTCCTTCCTTCCTTCCTCCCTCCCTCCCTCCTTCCTTCCTTTCCTCCCTCCTTCCTTCCTTCCCTCCTTCCCTCCCTCTCTCCCTCATCTTGAAATAATCTTTTACACTCCCCCCACTGCCTACTTTATCTCCTTTGCTCTTTTCTTTCTGCCTACAGCTCATTCCTTCCCATCCTTCCCCTGCTCTCCTTTTGTCTTTACATATGGAGGCATCACAAAGAAATGAGATTCTGTTTCTTTGGCTCCCACTCTGGAAGAGACAGACGTTTGGCACCTGGTGCATTTATTTGCTTCTGTAGGTTAGAGGCGGTGGAGGCTGGTCACAGGCTGTCCTTTCCTGTCTGCTCTCCCAGCCCTGTGTGTGTGCCGCCCTCAGCTCTTGCAGCCTGCTCTGGCCCTGTCCTACTTTCTGCTCTTCCTTCTTTCTCTGTCTTTCCTTTAGCCTCTGTCTCCCATCTGAACCCTGCCACCTGTCTCCTCTCTCCCTACCTCCCCTTCCTTGCCCGCTGAAGCCAGATGGAAATTTCAGTTTTTCAGCAAACATGTCCACCAGCCCTGCCACCCTTTCTCTGCTCCCCCCGCCTGTCTGTAGCCAACCCCACTTGGGCTCACCAGGCCTTTGTCCTTCTCATGAAACATTGTCAGGGTCCCTGCCAGGTCCCATTTGTAGAGAGCTGTCAGAGGAGGCCTGGCCCAGGTGCCTCAGGGGCTGGAAGCCCAAATGGGGCAGGTGGGAGTGTTTCCAGGCACACCTGCCAGCCTTTTTCAGTTGGAGCCCAAAAAGTCCTTGGGAGTAGGCCTGGGCTGACAGGTGGCTCAGGGACCTCGGCTTGCCACCTTCCTGTTCTCCATTTACTTAGGGTGTAAGGAGCTCCAACAGGGACTTCCACATGGAAGCAAACAAAGAATGCCCTCCTTCCCCTCCCTCTCCCTCTCTTCTTCCCCCTGAATTCCCCATTCAACCTGTTGTGGGGGGAAATGCCCCAGACACCCCAGTTCTTCTCAGTCTGAAGGTGACAGAGCCTTGGACTGAGTCCTTGGGAGAATATTAAGGCCTTGTGGGTGAGCAGGAGGCATGGATGGAGTTTTAGGATATCAAAACTGGGGAAGACCCTTGGGGTGAATTATTCAATTCCTTCCTTGTATAGTTAAGGCAGCCGAGATCCAGATGGGCGAGGCAACATAGCCAGTTGGTGGCAAAGCCAGGACCTGATGTACCCACTCCTGCTGACTCCTGGCTCAAAGGACCTCCACCTCTTCTGGCAGGGTAGTGCCTGGTCTGTCCTCTTTGCCTTTCAGAAGAGCTGTGTTCCTGCCTCTAGGTAACTAATCCATTGGGCCAGACCAGTAAGCACACTTCCTTTCACATTAAACACCACAGTCTGCCCCTGTTGTCTGCTCTAATGCCAGAATCGAGGCCAGACTGTGGCCACTTGTAAAACCCCATCTGGTCCCTGGAAAGAGTCCCCTTTGGCTGTTCTTCCTGTCCCCCAGCCTTGGAGTTGGACATTGGGGTGCTGTGGCCAAGCCAGATGGGGAGGAATGACTGGTTCCTTTGCCTGTGGCTTAGGCTTCCTGGGACCAGAAAGACTTGAAAAGGGGAAGATGGTGAAGGAAAGTCCGATGAGGGCACAAGGCCCCTGCTGCCCATTGTCCCAGGGAAATGATGCCAGAGTGCCCTGGTGAGCAGGACTGTGGCCCTGGTAATAGTCCTTGAGTACTGAACACTTGTCTGGGTTCACACTCATCACTTGGGACTCTCCATCCCATTTTCTGTAACACCCGACATCTGCTCTGTACTCCTGAGAGCGTCAGTGAAGTTTTCTGACCCCTCAGAGGGCCACCGGAGGGGGTTACCCTCCCTGAAGGCAATCCTATCAAATATAGGACTCTGGGGGCTTGCTATGTATTGGGCAAAATCAAAAGACACAGTCTTTCCTGACCAGTTAGGTGAGGGGACACGGAGCCTCTCTCTGGGAGTTTCATGTCTAAGGGTCCACCTGTGCCTGCTGTAGCTGGCCTTGGTTTCTGTTCTCTCCTGTCTGCCCTTACTCTGTCCAGCCTGCCCTCCATTCCTCTCTCCTTCTCTCCCCCCCTCACTTTTTCCCTTCTCCATCAGAAGTGCCAATTGCTCTCCCTTTCTTCTCTCCCTCCCCTTTGCTGCACAGAGAATTGAAATCCTCTTTTCTCTAAGAGAGTCTAATGTGAGGGACTGTCTGCTGTATTTTTCATGGAGTAGGAAGGAATAGCTGGGGTGGGGGAAGAAAGTCCAGTGGGGGTGGGGATAGTGAAGATGTGAGAGCAAGGGAGAGGAGGGAGAGTGCAGAGTGGAGAGATTTAGTTCCATCTGAAAGCTGTCGGTGCGAATCAAAGGCTTCCCTTTGAACCAGCAGCCTGATCTGGAGTGGAGAGCTCGGGGACTGCTCCGGCCCAGGGGGTTCATTACTGCTCGTTTGATAAATCCGGGGAGACAGGGCCCCATCCTTCACCATCCCCCTTTCCTGCTGCCTGCCTCTCTGGCTTCTCATGTACTTGGCCTCACTCCCTCTTTGGTTCTGGGCCTGGGAACCTGATGGTTGGGGACACATGTGTCAGGACAGCAGACAAGTGCCCATGGGCTCAGAGACAGATGTGCTCTGGAATGCGCGTACAGAAGGAATGTATGTGTGGGTGAGAGAGGGAATGTGTGTGCTTTTGTGCCGAAGTACATGTGTGCTCTTAAGAAGTCCATAGCTGCTGGGGACTGGTGACTCATGTTTATAATCCTAGCTATATCTGAAGATTACAGTTCAAAGCCAGCCTGGGCAGAAAAGTCTGTGAGACTCTTATCTACAATTACCCAGCAAAAAGCTAGAAGTGCAGATGTGGTTCAAGGTTCAACCTTGGGCAAAAAAGCTAAGGGATAGCACCTAGCCCTGAGTTCAAGCCCCAGTGTGTGTGTGCACGTGCACTCAAACACACACACACACACACACACACACACACACAAAGTGCATCACTGTGAGAAGCTCTATTTACCTTCTATGATGGATTTAGAGGTCACTTTTTAGTTCTCAGAAAGGGGATTTGAGGGCTGGGAGCAGCTCAGTGGTAGAGTACTTGCCTTGCATGTGTGAGGTCCTGGGTCTACTCTCCAGCACTGCAAAAATAAACAAAAAGTAGAATTTGACCTCTCTGTCCTTGCTTGGCTCAGTGGGAAAAGGAGAGGTTCATATACAAAGACTGGGCCGGGCTCTGGACCCAGGTGGTAAGGATGGAGGAGAGATGCAAAACAGAGGTGGAAGGCTAGTACCACAGCAAGGTTGTCCTTGAGAAGAGAAGGTGGAATGACACTGAGAAGGTGTGTTCCGGGTGAGGGGCAGCAGCAAGAGCACTCTGAGACACTCTGGGACAAGTTTGCGTAATGACTTAAGAATCTGAGTTGGTTGGTCCCAGAAGACAGCAGTATCTACTAAAACATCATTCCATGAAGAGCTTGGTCCTCATTGTAGTTACCGCATCTGTCCCTTATTGTGCTTCTCAATTCGGATACGTACCAGCTGAAATGACTAGAAGGAAGGCGCTTGATGCCTCTGAGCCATGGTTTCCTTATTAAGAGTAATAATTGCTCTAGCCTTATTGGGTTGTGGCATCCATTAGGTGAAATCCTATCAGTGAGGTATTTAGCACAGCAATGGGCACTTCATAAGTAGAAGCTGTTGGTTGTTACTTCCTCTCCTGCTGGCAACCATTGGTGGCTTAAAGATGGGTACTTCATTAGTTACTGAAGCCTCCCTGGATGCCTTTGACAGGTTTCCTATCCTTGACTAGCATTCCTCCCTCCTTGTCAGGATATTTGCATCAAGGGCCACACAGGCCCTTGACCAGCCCCAAAGGAGTGTAGAGTTTGGAAGTCTAAGCTGTAGAGGTTACAAATGGGCACCAATGCTATCTTTGGGACAGAGGTCACAAATCTAGTTCATTGAGAAGACTGAACCTTTTCAGAACGTAGCCTAATGCCAGGAGCAGCAAGTAAGGAGCTAAAAGAATTCAGTTCAAGCCCCTTCTGTCATGGTTGGCTATACCTTCGGCATCTTAGTTTCATTTCTGTTTTCTTTAAAATGGAGGTTGTGGCTCACACTTGTAATCCTCGCCACTCAGGAGGCTGAGATCTGAGGACTATGGTTTACAGTGCAGGCCAAAAAAAATTTGAGAATTTTATTTCCAATTAACCCAACAAAAAACCTGAAGTGGAGCTGTGGATCAAATGGTAGAATGCAGCCTTGAGTGTAAAAGCTAAGTGACAGTGCCCTTAAATAAACAAATACACAAATACTCAAATGAAATATAAAATGGTGTTAGTAACTGCCACTGTGTGGTAGCTTATAATACTAGGAATAATATCTGTAGCACATTGTCTGGTGCACAGTCAGCATCTTATCAATAGGAATATTTATTATTAAGTGGTATTGCTGGGGCTGAAGAGACAAGAAAGGTAAATCAAAGCATCTGTGTTCTCAGGGGCTCCCACAGGAGGAGGGGAGACAGAAATACACACATGAGTAACTTTTAATCCTGGGCAGGCTGTGATAAGTGCTGTAACCAGCAGCCCAAACAATGCAGTAGAGAATAGGGGAGGGAACTATTCCAAGTCTGAGGCTGAAAGGGCTTTGTGTTTTGGGGGTGATGGTGAGGAAGGCGTGGGTTAACCTGAAAGGAAGGAAATCTGGAAGAGAAGTAGAGAGACCCACTGGTAGGAGTTCTGGGTTCCCCAGCTCCCACCTCTCCCCATTTTGTCAAAGATCTTGGAGCTCTGCAGTGCCCACCTCCCCCATCCCTTCCCACTCAGGACCTCTCTTCTGCTCCCTGTACTCCATGGGCTCAGCTAGTAACCTGCCTGAAAACCCTGGCAAACCTTAGGGAATCTAGTGGGAAAGACAAAGGATCCAACACCAGAGCGGCACCAGAGTCACAGCGCTCCAGTGTGACCCCAGTGTCACACCATGGGCCTGGGTATATCCAGGTGTCCCTGGGTATCATGTTTTAAAGAAAAGGCTGAGCAAGATTTGCCCCACAAAGCACATACACCTCCCTGCCTGCCTCTCTTGGTCTCTCTTAGTCTCTGTCTCTGCCCACTTTCTCATCTACCATGGACGGAATCGTTTGTACTCCATGAATATAATTGTCTTGACAGACTTTCTTGGTGCCTTTCATCCCGAGCTGTTTCTAACCAAGAACTTCTTTCTCTCCTCTAGTCCCTGTGTGGGTGTCTGTCTTTGTCTCTAGTTCACAGCATCATTTGTGCCTCTGTCAGCCTGCCGTGTGTGTGTGTGTGTGTGTGTGTGTGTGTGTGTGTGTGTGCGCAAGCTCATGTATTCCTGCACATGTGTGTATGTCCCTCTGCCTGACTTCACAGTGGCTGCTGCTTAAGAGTTTGTCCCTTCTGTGGTAGTGCCTGAAGACTTGGGGGCCCAAAGTAGGTGAGAATTCACTTTAAAAGCCCAGATCAGAAGTGTCTGGCTCTGAGGTCAGGCTGCTGATTTCAGGCTGCAAGGGAAGCTAGTCCGTTTTCACTTGCTGTCTGTGGCCAGGCCCGTACTGGTTCCCTCTCACCTGACTCCAGGCTCCACAGCTAGCAGTTTCCCTGCATTGCTGGACATGGGTTCAGGTTCAGGGGAGGGACTGAGCTGTCACTTCCAGTTCAGGATGGGGCTCAGTTCAGCATTTATGGCGGAAGGCTAGGCACTTAGGAACTCAGAAATGTGCTCCAGTGCATATATTGCTGCTTGCTAGGCCCCCTGTTGTGGTTGTAAGTGCCTTCTTGACTCAGGACATTCCAATATTTCCTTTGTGTCTGCCCTTCCTGCTAATGAGCTGTTGTGACTTGTTGCCTTGTCTGACACGTGCACCCTCTGTTCATCTTCTAGGTGGCCTGTGCGCTGTCACTTTCCCCCACCATTCCCCACAATTGAATCAGAACCTTCCAGAATCAGCTTGTACTCTCTTTCCCAGCTCTGTTCCTCTCCCCTTTTTCAGGGAGCTTCCCAAGACTGAATCCATGTCCTGCTTACCCCACTGTCCCTCCTCCTGCTCCGTCTCTGCCTGTGCTGAAGTGATGGGGGGCGGGGGGAGGCTTGAACTCTGGGCCTGGGCGCTGTCCCTCAGCTCTTCAGCTCGAGGCGAGCGCTCTGCCACTTGAGCTACAGCGCCACTTCCGGTTTTCTGGTGGTTTATTGGAGATAGGAGTCTCAAGGTTTCTCCTGCCGGGGTTGGCTTTGAACCCCGATCCTCAGATCTCAGCCTCCTGAGTAGCTAGGATTACAGGCGTGAGCCACCAGCGCCCGGCTCCTGGTAGGGGTTTTATAAGACATGACTGTCGACTTAGGCATTAGTTCATTCGCACTCCATCCATCAGCAGACTGACATGTAACATCTGTGGTCAGTCAGGTGCTGTGCCAGTCTGCCCCTGGACCCGGTGGGGAGGAGTGGGGAGTGCACCACAGTCCCTATTAGGGCAGAAGTAAGAAGTGGGTAGATGGGCCTGTGAGGGAATGCAGGCGAGGCATGGAAGACCTCCCAAAGGAGTCTAGTCCACACTTGTCATTGTCCAGGTGAGCATGTAAAGACCCACAAGAGGAAGTCATGCACCCAAGGTCACCCCATCCCTCAGTCAAGCCACATCATGATCTCCTGACTCTCTCACCAAGTGCTTCCCACCTCTACCCTGCCACAGAGCCAGCCTCCCCCTCACTCCAAGTAGACAAGGAGCCTGCTGCTCACTGCCCTCTGGAGACTTCAGCCAGAGACCAGGGTGTCCAGGCTCCATGCAGGAAAGCTATGAATATAAATTGCATCTCTGGGTCAGGCTCAATGGCCACCTCACTCTCAAGCCCTTGACTTGGGCTCAGGAGGCTGTGGGAAGGAGAAACGTGAGTGTGGAGGGCTTGCAGCTTGTAACTGCACTTGAGAAATGCGCAAGGATATGAATAAATTTGAATAATAATGAAGGCAATGCTTGAATTAATAATGCTGGCTGCTCACCTGACCCACCCATCCCCCCTCAGGATCTCAGCACCTGTCACATAGGCACTTGAATGTGGGTGAGCCTTATCCTTTCCTTCTTTAGGAGGTATGGATGGAAAGTCAAGTCTGTAAAGTTGGGGAGCCACTCACAAGTATGGGATTGGGACCCTGTTTGCAACTTCTTGTCTACCTTACCCCTCTCCCCCTGCAGACTCAGGGCAGAATTGGTACAAGCCACATATAAAAAGGCTGTGTCATGTTATGTCATATCTCACCATCAGTCCACTCCTGGACAACTTCTCAGCTCCTTTCGAGTGCTAACCCATTATGGATAGATGTCGAACTTGCAGGAAGACTCAGAAGGAAGAGGGAGCACTTCCCCCCCCCATTCTCCCTCCCCCCCACCAAGCACACCCTGGCCAAAAGGAAAAGGTATCTATTCCAGTGGAAAGGCTAGAGCAAGCACCCCCTCCTGCAGGCTGCCTTCTGTTTCCTGACAAACAAATGTGGGCATACGCTGTGGTAGCTTCAGACAGGAAGTCCCAGGGATTGTACTGTCTTGATAGGGCTGAGTGATGCTTGCCTCAGGGAGCAGAGATCAGTCTAAGAGGGCTTCCTGGAGGAGAGCAATCTGGAGTCTGGAAGAGATAAAAGAAAGAGGGAGAGGTGAGGGCCTGGATGTCCGTACTGTGATGGAGCTCTGTGGTAGACAGTGCTTGCCTAGCACAGTCTTCAGTTCCATCCCCAGTACCAAGAGAGGGAAGAGACTAGAAAGAAGCCTCTGCAGTAGTAGTTGATGGAGAGAGGTCCTGGAATAGAGAAAAGGAATACTCTTCACTGGTAGGGGGTCAGAGAAATTTTGGAGAGCTAGATTTGGGAAAAGGTTGAATTTGGAGACCATGGTCTCTGCAAAGATTCAGGAACCTGTGCTGAAAAGAAGAGCAAAGGACTCGGGTTCTGGGGAGAGGCGATTTTGATTACCTGGGTATGACCGATGTGGAAGCCCCAGCCCTCTCCCCTTTCCTGTCCCCCAGCTACTCTACCTCCTCCCTTCCCTTTCCTCAGAGCTCAACAAAGGGAGCTGATAACCACAGCTCCTGGGCTCTGCGAGGTGCCCAGGCCTGCCCCACCTCTGGGGCCAACCAGTGATGGAATAAGCGGGTGGGTGGGAGCAGTGGGAAAGAAGAAACCCGCAATCCAATTCCCTGCTCCATTTAGGCTCCACAATTAAAGGCAATTACACTGCAGTTCTCTAATCAAATGCTCCCGGCCAAGCTGCCAGCCGGGCAGCCATGTGTAGCTTCCCACAGCCGGAGGGAAAGTGGAACAAAGTCATGTGGCCTTTCCGTTCCCAAGGTGTAGGCGGCTGAGTGTGTGCAGGTGTGTTCATGTGCACACACCCCACTCCCATGCCCTCCACACTTAGATCCAGAGGCAAAACTCACTGAGTAAGACAGTGGGCCAGGAAACTTCTATAGTCACGTGCAGACAAGTTGGGCATACTGGCCCATAGAATCTGTCCTGCTGCTCCTGCTGGGAATTGTAGCTGTGTCCTGTGTTCATGATGTGGGTATCAGCCTGAGCTGCAAGGACGGGGCGAGGATCACAGCCATCTTTGCTGAGGAGGCAATATGTGGGCATAGAGAAACAACTCAGAACTGGAGGGCAGGGGGTTGGGCTCTAATCCTCGGGTAAGATCTTCTTCTCCCTGAACCTAAGTGTGTGTGCTCCACAAAATGAGTGGAGTGAGCCAGACCCATCTCCAAAGGCCTTTACGTAACACTGCACCATTCCTGTGATTGCTGAGCACTCCAGCTCCTGAAGCCCATTCCCCTGAGCCAAGACACAGAGGGAGAATGGAGCCAAGGGCGAGAATGTGCTACCTTGGAGGGGAGGGCTTGGTACTGAACTGGAGGGCCCTCTCCCCAGCCCAAGGCGGTACCCTTGCCACCTCAGGGAGTAAAGGCCTGTAGGGACTCATAGTGGAGCCCCTCCTCACTCATATTCTTGCCTAATGCCACCTTTGGCTTTGCCAGGCACCCAGACCCGCTTCAGCCAGGAACCAGCAGACCAGACTGTGGTGGCCGGACAGCGGGCCGTGCTCCCCTGTGTGCTCCTCAACTACTCTGGGATTGTTCAATGGACCAAGGATGGGCTGGCCCTGGGTATGGGCCAGGGCCTCAAAGGTGAGTGGGGGCTTGGAGGTGTGGCTCAGTGGTACACACACACAGAGTTGCACACACACACACACACACACACACACACACACACACAGAGTTGCACACACACACACACACACAGAGTTGCCTAGCCAGGCAGCGTCCAGATGGTCCCATTTTCATACCTAATCCACATTCCCAGGTTAGAGTCCTGGACTTGCCTGCCTTAATTCCTTAGCACACATACTCCCCAGTACTCCAGCCTCCGCTTTGCTTCTGAGCTCTGTCTCTCCCGCCCAGCAGCTCTGTACTTCTATATGACTGGGTAGGCTCAAGAAAGGCTATAGGAACCTGGTTGATCAAGGGAAACAGACCTTTGCATAAGAGAACTGCAGACAGACAGGCAAACAGACAGAACCAGGTGCTGCAGGCAGATGGATCACTCAGGAAGCCCTGGGACAGCCCAGCCCCCTGCAGGGGAGTGGGAACTCAGGCACTTGTGTCCCAGGATGCTTCAGGCTGGCTTCACGTGGGCTGACTCTGCTCTGCCTTGTTGCAGACTCTTTCCTCCCCCTGCACAGGCCATATCTGCTCTAAGGCTAGAAACGTATTATAACATCATCTTAAGCACTTGTTTATTCATTCAACAAGCATTTATTAAGCCTAGGTTGATGTAGCTGGTGTTGAAGAAGACATAGTGATTTTTCTGAACAAACAAAAAATTCCAGCCTCCTATATTCCAAAGCAAGCAGAGAGACCTTGGAAGGACTGCCTAGCAGGGTGGGTGAGGAATCAGGACACCTAGTGTTCATCCTCCTTCTACCTTCTGCCCACCTGGTGATATGGGGAGAGTCAGTTCCTTCTTTGGGCCTTGGTTTGCTGATCCATCTAACAGGTGCAACATGCTGGGGCCTGCCCACCTTACCTGAGCCCCTGTGAGTTCTGCACACACGTTAGCTTGAAAGCACTGGGATAGTGTAGAACACAACAGGCTGTGTAGAATTCCAGCCTAAGTATATTTGAGGCGGTTGAGATTATTTGCTCTGGGGTCCACGTATTAGAGCTGGTAGGGGAAATCTGCATAGAATAATCTGTTGAAAGGGAAGAGATGGGTCTGGTGGATCTATTGATGATGGAGAGAGAAAGAAACTGGGAGAGAGGGAGATCAATAGATATGGAGTGAGAAGAATCGATAGCCTCTGGACAGAGGGAGATAATGGGGAACGGGAGGGAGGAGGGCAGGGGAGTGGGCGGTCGTGGGCGGAAGCCTGGAGAAGGACAAGAGAGACTGAATTGAGAAGGCCAGAGGCCCACCCCTCTGCCATCTGCTGTGGTTGTGAAGGGAACTCAGACTGGTTTAGGGGCTCCTTGAGGGAACCAGCAGACCCTTCTCATCTGCCTCCTGTGCTGAGTGGGGCCAAGGCCTTGGCCTCCCTTGATTTCCCCCTCTCCTTTGCCAGTCCCACAGAGACGCCCCAGTGAGCTCATGTCTGTGCTGAGCTGCCCTATATATTTCCCAGCGCCCACACGCTCTCCCTCTCTCCACCCCCCACTTCTCTCCACCCTGCTGGCTGCCTCCCCCCACCCCTTCCTTTGCTATCATTATGAGAGACATTTGTCTGCAAACAGCTTCAGAGATTTCATCTGCTCCTGCTTCTGCCTGGCCTGTCTGCCCCTCCCGCTTCAGTCTCACAATGGAGGTGGAGTCTGAGTCTAGGTCCCCCTGGTCTCACCTGCTAATGATACCCAGGAGAGGGTAGGAGGGCAGGGGAAGGAGTACTGGCCTGTTGTGGATGTCAGGCCTTGGCACAGTGGTGACCTGGGGCGAGGATGTGTCCTCTGGGGCAGAGTGGTCTCAGCTGTAAGATAAGACCCATGGTAAACCTCATCCTTTTCTGTCTCTGCAGCCTGGCCACGATACCGGGTCGTGGGCTCTGCAGATGCCGGGCAGTACAACCTGGAGATCACTGACGCGGAACTCTCTGATGATGCTTCCTACGAGTGCCAGGCCACAGAGGCTGCCCTGCGTTCCCGACGGGCCAAACTCACCGTGCTCAGTAATGACCCAATGCCCTGCAGTGCTCCCAGGCCCTGTCTCTCCAGCTCTCCAACTCCCTCTCTAATTCCCTGGCTTGTCCCCTCTATTCCTGAGCCCCCAAACAGCCTTGGCTCACACCCCTTCACCCCTTCCTCAGGCCCAGCCCTCCTGCCTGGTTGCGCCTCTCTCTCAGCACTCACCCCTCCTCCTCTCAGATTCAGGGGCCTCCTTAGGGAGCAGGGTAACAAGGCTGGAAGGAATGGGCATGAGAGGACTGGGGCTGGCTCCTGCTGTGTCTGCTCCCAGCTATATAGCTTGTGTCTCAGAAGCCATGCTCCCAGAAGCCCACAGGGGCACAGAGCAGATGTCCCTCTGTAGTAACCCCCAGGCTATCTGCATAATGAAGGGACTCTTCTGCACACTGAGGTGAAGCCAGCTCTGCCCTACCCCTCTCCTCTCTCTCCTCAGCCCTTGGTCTTTCTGTCCCTCCAGTTCTGTGGTTTCCAGGAGCCTTGGCCTCAGGTGTCCTGCCTGCTTGCCTCTCTCCTTCCCTCCTTTCTTCCCTCCCTCCCTTCCTTCTTCCTGCTTGCCTGTACTGGGGCTTGAACTCAGGGCTTGGGCACTCTCCCTTAGCTTTTTCCATTCAAGATTTATGCTCTACCACTTGAGCCACAGCTCCACTTCCAGATTTTGATGGTTGATTGGAGATCAGAGTTTCATGGACTTTCCTACCTGGGCTGCTTGGAACTACACTCCTCAGATCTTAGACTCCTTAATAGTTAGGATTACAGGCATGAGCCACCAGCCCCTGGCTTCAGTTGTTCTTTCTCTGTCTGGCTCCCTGCAAACCCATCTTCTCTTTTATCATTACTCTATTTCTATCTCTTTCCTGTCTTCATTTGACCTATTCTGTTCTGCCTATTTGCCTTTTCTCTCACTTGACCCAAAGAATTGGGGAACAGGAGAGGAGGAGGGAAGATTCATGAGCTTAGACTCTATATGCTTTGCATTTGTGGGGGGAAGTAGGAATGTGATAAGTTGTGCAGCTGTAGCAGAAAGACTCCTTAGCTTCTGAGGGTCCAGAGGGCTGGACTGTGGTTGTACCTTGGCCATTTGGGTAAGAGGTCACACCCCAGGCACACGTTTCCTCCCTGGTTATGGTAAAGTGACATAATGCTGCCAGCCTTTTCTTAGCAACGGCCACCTTGTGCTCATGCACAGTGAATTGCAAACTGTGAAGATCTGGGCAAATGTGAAGTGTCAGAATAAGTGCGAACGGGAGGGCCCCAGCAGCTGGTGTCTCTGGATGTGAAGGCGCCAAGGGACTGAATGATTCAGGGATGGTGGGGGACTTTGCTTTTCTTCTCTGGGACTACAATGGGAAGGCTAGCCAGGAGCAGGACTGAGGTCAGAAAGCAAGAATTAAGAGACAGCACAGGATACCAGGAACTCCTCTCCGTCCTTTGCCCAGAGTGTGTGAGCCTCCCTGGTAGGCCGGCACTGTTTGAGAGCCATGAAACCTAGGAGAACTCCTCCCCTTCTTTTTCTTCCTCGCTGCCTCTATTTTGGGTGCTATTTGTGTCCTGCAGAACTTCCACCTTCACAAAATGCCCTGAGTTTCTTCCTTTCTCTCTCTTACCTCAGTATACAGCAAAGAGGTGACTGTGGGGTGGGGGGTGGGGAGATGAAAAGCCTGCTCAATGCCAAGTGTGTCAGGAGTAAGGCCTCATAGTCCATGGCCTGGAACAGTCAGAGAAGGCCTCTTGGAGGAGGAAACGCCAATGGGAACACTGGCTAGGGAAGAGCATTGTTAGAAAGCCTGAAAATGAATGAAGCAGAGCTACGGGCATGGGGAAATGACTAGCTTGTGGGAAGACATTGTCAGTGTTGTGATGGGGCCTTCCTGCTCCGTCTTGATGATTTGAATTGAGTGGAGCAGGAGAGACCACAGAGCTGAAAGGAAGCCAGGAATGCTTCTTCCCTTGTCTCTTTGTCCTATTTTTTTTCTTGAGCACTCAAATACCCCTGCCTCCTCCACCCAAGTCACCTAAATACTACCTGAATACCTCATGTTGGTAATAAGAAGGCATGATGTAGCTGGGCACCAATGGCTCATGCCTGTAACCCTAACTACTCAGGAGCCTGAGATCTGAAGATCGTGGTTCAAAGCCAGCCCAGGCAGGAAAATCCATGAGACTCTTATCTCCAATAAACCACTCAGAAAACTGGAAGTGGCACTGTGGCTCAAGTGGTAGAGTGTTAGCCTTGAGCTGAAGAGCTGAGGGACAGCACTCACATCCAGAGTTCAAGCCCCATGACCGACCAAAAAAAAGGAAGGCATGATATTCCCGCACCCCTCCTGCCTACTGCCTGCCCTCAGCCTTGGCCCACAGCAGTCTGGGGCCCAGATAACCAGGCAGGGCAGAAATGAGCAGTGGATCCTGGGATCTGTCTCTCTGCCCAGGCCAACCTCATGAACTTCCCTCCATCCTCTCATGTTTTCCTGGCTCCATGTCTCAGGCCAGCCTTCTTCACAGAGTGGCCTCTTTCATTTTGCTCCATGTGACTGGCTTTGAGAGGAGGCTTCTGCCACCTGCAGACCCAGATGTAGACGTAATATAGATCTGTAGACTTATGGCTTGTTATTCACAGAAGTAACAAACTGGAGGGCAGCAGAAATGAGTGTGGCTTTGAGGTCAGGAGGACATGGTCTTCCTCATCCCACCCCTCAGCCACTTAACACACTCTCATTGCTGGGCATGTGGGCAGATACATCCCAGAGCCTTGGTTCCTTGTCTATGAATTAGTGATATTCCCATGAAAGGATTAGTAAATGTACTTTGTGGTCAGGATGAAATGCAATCACATTCCCAAGGCATTTTAGCTGACCGAGGTAAACCTTCATGGGAATGGTAAGGGTGATTGACTATCTCTGGATAGCTCACAATTGGCTTCACCTCCTGGATCTTGCTTTTATCTCCACAATAACAGCCTTGGGGATTAAGTATCAATGTACCTTTTGACTTTTTTTTTTTTATCAAAACCGAGGCCACAGACATGTAGGCATATTGATATACAGATTTAAGTCACCAATCATAAATATTTGTTCATAAACACATAGACTCACACTCTCTAACTGTGGCTGAACTGACATTTCTACCCCCTTTCTTCCCTTTGGTCACATATGGAGGGCGGTGATAGGCTCGTGGAGCGTGGGCAGAGAGTTTGGAAAATTCTAAAGAACCTTATACTCAGCCCGGCACTGGTGGCTCATGCCTGTAATCCTAGCTGTTCAGGAGCCTGATATCCAAGGATTGCAGTTCAAAGCCAGTGCAGGCAGGAAACTCTGTGAGATTCTTATCTCCAAGTAACCACTGGAATTCCAGAAGTAGAGCTGTGGCTCAAAGTGGTAGAGTGCTAGCCTTGAGCAAAAGAGCTCAGGGACAGCGCCCAGGCCCTGAGTTCAAGCCCCATGACTGACCAAAACAAAACAGTACTTACGCTCCAGGTGGCAGCAAGGGAAGACTTCAGAGGGGCCCAGGCAGGTCCGGAGACCCTGAGTGTCCCCTCCTTCCCTATTTGTCTGCTTCTCACATTGCCTCCCACCTCCATCCTCATACCTGGCCCCTTCTGGCATTGGAACCAGATACACCAGGGAGTAAGGAGGAGGAGCAGGAGATTCAGAGGGTAATTACCCAGGCAGGAGCTAGAGCCACTGCTGGTTTTCTTCAGGGAGAAAAGCTAACAGATTTTACACTTCACAAGTGCCCGGCATGGTACAATCTATATCCAGTACTTCACTGACCTTCACAAGGGCCCAGGGAACAGGCATTGTTAAATCTCTGATGAAGAAACAGAGACTCCGTATAGGGACTCACTGCACATCACACCACAGGTAAATAAAGTTGTCAGTGTTTGAAACCAGGGCAGCTGATTCCAAATTCCATTCTTTCCCCACCAATACCAGTCAGTGTCCTTGAGCTGGATAGCCGAGGAAAGTTGTAGGCAGCTTCTTTCTACTGGAGACCCTGGGATAGAAATTTCTCTTCACTCCTCCAACTCTAGGACAGGCCTATACCATCCCCGCCTCCAAGGGCCTCCCAGTGTCTGTCTGCCTGTGTCTCATCTTTATCAAGATATTTTTATTGTTGGTGTTTTAAACTTTGCTTTTTGCTTGGTCATGGGGCTTGAACTCTGGGCCTGCATGTTGTCCCTGAGCTCTTCATCTCAAGGCAAGTGCTCTACCACTTGAGCCATAGCACCACTTCTGGTTTTTCTGGTGGTTAATTGGAGATAAGTCTCACGGACTTTACTGCCTGGGCTGGCTTTGAACCACAATCCTCAGATCTCAGCCTCCTTAGTAGCTAGAATAACAGGCATGAGGCATGGCTCATTTTTTTAAAACCAGCTTTTTTTTTTTGGTCATGGGGCCTGAACTCTGGGCCTGTGCACTGTCCCTCAGCTCTTCAGCTCAAGGCTAGTACTCTACCACTTAAGCCACAGTGCCACTTCCAGCTTTTTCTGTTTACATGGTGCTAAGGAGTTGAACCCAGAGCCTCATGCATGTGAGGCAAGCACTCTACCACTGAGCCACCTTCCTAGCCCTCTTCTTGGTTTTATCCCATCAATTAGTTGCTCATAAATTGACTCAGGAAGTCCTGCTCTCTACCAAGCTCTGGCTAGACTCTGCGGTTCTAAGAATAGCCCCTGCCCGCAGGAAACTTAGAGTTGGGTTCACCTGTGTGAGTGCTGTAGAATGAGATCCAGAATTTGTTAGCTTGAAACATCTGATTAGTTCAATTCCTTAAGCATTTAGCAAGGGCCTACTTTAGCCACCTATTAGGCACTGGAGACTACATACAAATGTTAATTTGAGAACACCTGGCCTGCTTTTCCAAGGAGTATCAGTTGTGGTGGGGGTGGAGATTTGTAAATACAGTTGGTGCTAAATGCTCTGGATAACTGGTGAGGGATGTGCATGGCAGGCCTTGTGCATCACCTGGGCTGTGAACCAGGATGGTAACAGTACGAAAGCCATCGGCGAGACAGAAACGTGCCACAAAGTGAGATGATGAGAAACGACAGGACTTGGCCTGAGGACCAGTGTGCTTACAATGAATGTCCCGAGCAGTTGTAGCCATTAAAGGTGTTTTGATCTGGAGCATGGCATAGTTTTAACTGTGTCATGGAGAAAACCCGAGGAGGGTGTGTGTGATGGATAGCGCTGGTGACGTGGGAGGGCCCATCTGGCTGGGGTAGGGCAGCGCAAGTAGGATGCGGTGGATGTAAGAAGCCCTGTGGAGGTAGACATTCTTCCCCAGGATGACTCAGACCTTGAGATAGCCCAATACTTTCCACTTGGATAGAGGCTAGGAAGAGATTCACAGGGGCTGGAAAGTTTCTGGTCTGAGGTCCTTGGGTGAAGCCACTGTGGAAGCAATAGATGTAGTGATTGTATATAGAGAGAGAAGGGTAGATGGAAGGAGGCCTTCCCAGCAAGGTGTTTGCCACACCTGGGGCTGACTTTGCCCTCTTTCCCCCCACAGTCCCCCCAGAGGACACCAGGATCGATGGAGGGCCTGTGATTCTGCTGCAGGCAGGCACGCCCCACAACCTCACATGCCGCGCCTTCAACGCCAAGCCTGCAGCCACCATCATCTGGTTCCGGGATGGGACCCAGCAGGAAGGGGCTGTGGCCAGCACGGTGAGACCCTGCCTGATCCTCTGGCTCATCTTAAGTCTAGCACCGGGTCACCTTTTCCTTTCCCACAGGGGTCTGATCACAGACTCCAGGGGCCCAGGTGCGAGGAAGGCCCTTCAGAGGTAATCTGGCCCAACTCCTGATTAAACAGGTGGGAACACTGAGGCCTTGAAGTAGGTTTCTAACTCTACTGTACCCTTCAGTAGTGGAAATGAAACAAAACAAAAAAGCTATACAATCTAGGCTCAGGTCACTCAGGCCTGTAATCCTAGCCACTCAGGAAGTTGAGATCTGAGGATCACAGTTTGAAGCCAGCCTAGGTAGGAAAGGCCACAAGATTTCTAGAAGTGGAGACAGCTAGAAGTGGAGATGTGGCTCAAGTGGTAGAGGGGAGGAAAAAGCCAGTCTTGAGAGGAAAAAAGTAGGGATCACACCCAGGCCCAGAGTTCAATCCCCAGTACCAACAGAAAAAAGGAAAGGAAAAGAAAGGGGAAAAGGGAAAAGAGAGAGGAAGGAAGGAAAGGGAGGGAGGGAAGAAGGAAACTGGCTACATGTATTAAAATATTTTAGTGGTCAAACAAGTAGATTTGCTAATGACATACTAAGACTGGATACACTTTCACTGCTGTCCCCCAAAGACAGGGGCATGGCCGTCTAACTGTAGGACCATAATTTGGTTCATGCTTTCTCTTAGGCTATTTGCCATGTGGGAAATGGCTTGAAGATTCCTATGATCGCTTTTGGGAATCTCAGCCTAAGGGTCACTGGGCCTATCTGAATTCTTGAGACTATCTTTGTCCTTATCCTGGAAGTGTCTGTGGTCTAGCTGGAGAGTCAAGAGACACTCGTGATTGCTGTGAGCAGGGCTGGGTGAGCTTGGAGGTCAGAGGGGCAGTCTGTCTGTGAGAGACTAGGAGAGCACCCTGAAGGCTGGGCTGTCCCAAGGAGGCTTCCTAGAATGGGAGGACTTGTGAACTCTGAGAATTCCCGGAATGAAGCTCCATCCCATCCCTTGGGGGAAAACTGCTGAACACAAAAGAATGTAGCCAGAAGATCCCATTAATAATAATAAATCAGTATGATATGTCTGGTGTAGTAAGTTCTTCACTTTAATGCGAGGAGTTAAGAAGGAAGAAAACTGGAGGTGAGGAAAAGAATATATGGAGACTTGTATTTTCTGTTCTGTTTTTCTGCAGACTTAAAACTGCTTAAAAAGCCAAATCTAAGCCTGGCACTTCTGGCTCAACATCTGTAAAACTAGTTACTTGAGGAGAGATCTGAGGATCGCGATTTGAAGCCAGCCAGGAAGGAAAAGTCTGTGAGACTCTTAATCTCCAATTAGCCACAAAATGCCAGAAGTAGAGCTTGTGGTTCAAGTTTAGAATGCTAGACTTGAACAAAAGAGCTTGGGGACAGTTCAGACCCCAGTACTGGCGCGTACGCGCGCATGCGAGCATACACACACACACATAAATAAATAACTGAAAGCCCACTTTATTTTTGTGCCAGACCTAGCGCTTGAACTTGGGGCCTGGGCAATCTCTGAGCTTCTTTGGCTCAAGACTAGTGCTCTACCATTTGAGCTATAGCTCCACTTGCAGCTTTTTTGTTCTCTTAATTGGAGATTAGAGTCTCATGGACTTTCCTGCTCAGGTTTAGCTTTGAACTGCCATCCTCAGACCTCAGCTTCCTGAGTAGCTAGGATTACAGGTGTGAACCACCAGTGCCCCAGCTCTAAAGTCTACTTTAAAGGAAATGTGGAAAGGAAATTGAGAGAAGAGATTTTTTAGTTGGACCACATCATTTCTGTCTTTGTCCTACTCTAGGAGTTGTTAAAGGATGGAAAGAGGGAGACTACGGTTAGCCAGCTGCTCATTAACCCCACAGACCTGGACATTGGACGCGTCTTCACGTGCCGCAGCATGAATGAAGCCATCCCCAGCGGCAAGGAGACATCTATAGAGCTGGATGTGCATCGTGAGTGGGGCCGTGGGAGAGGAGTGAGGGGAAGATGAGATATGGGCAGCCTTTGAGAAGCATAGAATGAGTGTGGCTCTCTTCATCCCTGTCTGTCCTGGTTTGGACCGTGAGTACTGAGGGATATGGAGAAAGGAAGTCTTCCTCCATTTCTAAACCAGTGTGTGACTTGGGAGGATGGTGAATCCTTCTGGGTCTCCATTTTGAATTATGATTAGTTGCAGAAAGTAAGATGTGGGCCATCATGATTCTTTATCTATAATTCCAAACTGAAGTGATTGTTGGGTGGCAGCACCTGAGCCCAGGCACTTTGTAGATTTATTTAACCTGACATTCACACATTTCACTGTAGCTGTGTTCATGTAGTCACTGTGTAGTGTTGCCCAGAGGCTGCTGGGGGTCTCCTACAGTAGAGAGGCTGTGGAAAATGTAGAAATGCATAGTCTTTAAGGTTTCACAAGGGATTGTAGACCTATTGTAGACCTGCTTCTTGGGATTGTCAGCGTTAAATCTAGTGTGGATGGTGCATGCTTACCTGATAAATGCTCAATCAATATCCTCTGCCCAGGGAACCATGAGAGGCTGGAGGCAGAGGGGGTGGTAGGCAGCAATTTGGGGGATGCTCCAGCCCCGTGGTTTTCAGTGACCCAAATGAGTCCACACCGACGCCTAGTGGCCACAGTTGGTTACTACAGTCCTTGAATAATTTGTTCCTTGGTGATTGGTCAGCTGGGGATTGCTTATTTATTAGACGCTGTATACTGTAAACCTGGATCCCCATAGTGGAGAAGTCTGAGGGTACATGCTAGGCAAGGAAAAGGAAACTTTAGGAACAGAAAAGATCCTGACTTCCTGTCCCTTCACTTGGCAGACCCTCCTACAGTGACCCTGTCCATCGAGCCCCAGACGGTGCAGGAGGGAGAGCGCGTAGTCTTCACATGCCAGGCCACGGCCAACCCTGAGATCCTAGGCTACAGGTGAAAGGGCTGGGGTGGGACTTACTCTGGGAATGCTGCTGGAGAGTCCCTGAGACCTAAGGGGTAGAGAGGGGACAGGAGCAATCAGCGTCCCTGGGCACAGTGGAGAGTGTCCTGAGTTCTGATCCCATCTTTGTGTTTCTTCCAACACGCCACCCCCCAGGTGGGCCAAAGGGGGTTTCCTGATAGAAGATGCCCATGAAAGCCGCTATGAGACAAATGTGGATTATTCCTTCTTCACGGAGCCTGTGTCTTGTGAGGTCCACAACAAAGTGGGGAGCACCAACGTCAGCACTTTAGTAAATGTCCACTGTGAGTAGCTGGAGGGGCAGGGACAGGAGACAGAACGGGGCCTTTGAAGACCTCAGGTGGAAGGTTAGGGAAAAAAAGCACCATGCAGCCGATAGAGTTGGGGCAGGGGGCACGATGACTATGAGGGGTAGCAGGGCAGAAGAAGGAAGAGAGGGTCATTAGAGTTGGCTCGCTAGGAGCTTGAGACCCTGATAAGTTACTTCTGTCTCCTTCAGTTGCCCCCCGGATTGTAGTTGATCCCAAGCCCACAACCACAGACATTGGCTCTGATGTGACCCTCACCTGTGTCTGGGTTGGAAATCCCCCCCTCACCCTCACATGGACCAAGAAGGATTCAAATATGGTAAGCCTCTCCCTGCCTGTCCTGGGTGCTGGGAAGAAGGGCTCTGGCTATGGGTGGGGGTGGCAGTATTATTTTCCTCCTTGAATCTGGGCTATTTCTAAGGTCTTGGGATTTAGAGAAGAACATTATATGGAATCAGTCTCAACCTCTTCACCAGCCTCTGCAAGGTGGGGTGGGAGATTGGAAAAGGGTCCAAAGAGATGCTGCTACAGTGGCCAGAGATCTGGTAAAGCAATGTTGAACAGGAAGTTAAGGAAGCTACCGAGGAGAGATGGTTGGATCCCACAACTCTAGAGATGCGCATTAGACAGTAGGAGCCAAAATTGCAGGGAAAGGAATTTCTAAACAAAACTTCTGGCCTGCTTTGGCAATAAAAACACTAGAACAGATCATCGGAAGGAACTGTATCCTCTTTTATTTGTGTGTATATGGGCTGCTGGTATTGAGACTTGAACTCAGGGCTTGGGTGCTGTCCCTTAGTTTCTTTTGCTCAAGGCTAGCAACTTTATTTCCAGCTTATTGGTGATTAATTGGAGATAAGGGTCTCAAAGACTTTCCTGCCTTTCAAGGCTTCAAAACGGCAATTCTCAGATCTCAGCCTCCTGAGTAACTAGGATTCTAAATGGGAAAAACAGGCTTCTGGCTAGGAACTGTACCCTCTTAAAATTACTGTAGCCATTGCCTGCCCTCTCTCACGCCCTCCCTCCTCCGTCCCTGCCCACCCTTGTAAAGTTGGTACCTTCAAATGCCTGGCTACCTAAAGACAGGGATGGATGAATCATCCGGACTCGGGAACCTGCTTTCTTTCCTCTGGCAATTCACTTGTGGCCCTTCCTGCTTTCTTTCCCATGCCTCCAATGTGGGGCCCTCATGGACCTAGGGGCCCAGGCCTCCTGGCTCCCCACCCGAGGCTGCTCTCTCTGCCCAGGTCCTGAGTAACAGCAACCAGCTACTACTGAAGTCGGTGACCCAAGCAGATGCGGGCACCTACACCTGCCGGGCCATTGTGCCTCGGATTGGAGTGGCTGAGCGGGAGGTGCCGCTTTATGTGAACGGTGAGTGGCCTGAGTGATGGAGGCCCTGCTGGACAAGGGCTGCAGCTCCTGACTATCCTGCCTGTGTCTCCTTGCTTTGTAGGGCCTCCCATTATCTCCAGCGAGGCAGTGCAGTACGCCGTCAGGGGCGACGGTGGCAAGGTAGAATGCTTCATCGGGAGCACACCACCCCCGGACCGCATTGTGAGTATGGGGATGAGTCTCAGAACAGCCGTGCGGGCCCCCCCTCCCCTTGTCCAGCCTCCTCAGCTCATGCCATTTCCCCATCCCTTTTCTGGTAGTCTCATCTTGTGCCTTGTCTGTGCCAATCACACCTCATCCTTTATTTGTGTGACCCTGAGAAATTAGCGCCTTGTTGTGTGTGTGTGCACACGCACATGCACGTGTGCACCAGTACTAAGACTTGAACTCAGGGCCTAGGTGTTGTACCTCAGCTTTTTTTCCATTCCAGACTTACACTATCCTACTTGAGCCACAGCTACCTTTTAGCTTATTGGTGGTTAATTGGAGATAAGAATCTCATGGATAGGATGGGCTGGGAAGGTGGCTCAGTGGTAGAGCGCTTGCCTTGCATGCATGAGGCCCTGGGTTCGATTCCACCAGCACCACATAAGCAAAAAGAAAAAAATGCCGGAAGTGGCACTGTGGCTCAAGTGGTAGAGCGCTAGCCTTGAGCTGAAGAGCTGAGGGACAGCACCCAGGCCCAGAGTTCAGGCCCCATGACCTCCCCCCCAAAAAAAAAAAAATAAAAAGAATCTCAGGGATTTTCCTGACTGGATTGGCTTCAAATCACAATCCTTAGATCTCAGCCTCCTGAGTAGCAAGGTACAGGCGTGAGCCATCTCGGTTTCCTCATCTGTAAAATCAGAGGTCATAACCCCTACCTGTAGGATTTCCTTGAGGAGTCATGGTAGCTCTCCTCTCGCCTTCCTGGCAGAGGTGCTCGCCCAGCCTTTTCTTTCCTCCCTCCTCCCCTCCCTCTGCCCCTGCCTCCCTCTCCATCAATTCTTTCCCTCCCTGTTCCACTTTTCTCTCTTCTCTTGCCTTTTTCCCCACTAGCCCTTCTCCACACACCCATCCCCGCCCCATCTCCTCTCCCCCATGCTATGAGCCATTAATTCCTTCCGTGACCATTAACCGTCAAACCCCTCATCACATTTAATGACCATTTGGCTAACTCCAGGGCTGCCCAGGGACTTTTCATTACCACGGCTGCCCAGGCAGCAGGCGGCCGGGTTCCCGGGGGGCTTTCCCTACAGAGCTGAGAGAATTGATCTCTGGCAAGGAGCCAATGCTGGGCTGATACCCCTCCTTAGCCTGTGTTCTGGGTGAAGGCACGCAGGGGGATGTGTTGGCATGGAGGGCAGGGATGGGATCCTGCAGGATGCTACTCTCTGGTTCCTGGATGGGCCTCCAGAGCCAGCCAGGCAGACTTGTGTGGCTTTGGTTAAAGGTAGGATTGAAGGTGGAATTATGCATGGTTAGAATTGCAGCTCTAGCTGGAGGAAACCTTGACCACTGTCATGTGCCACCCTGGTTCTCTCATTTTACCCAAGGAAAAACTGGGATTCAGAGATGGAAAGAGAGGGGTAGAAGAGCCAGGACTGGAGTGTGTGTGGCGGGGGAGGGGATGGGGACACTGCTGGGCACTGTCCCTGAGCTCTTTCGTTCAAAGCTAGTGCTCTACCTCTGAGCCACAGCATCAATTTCCAGTTTTCTAGTGGTTAATTGGAGTTAAGAGCCTCACAGACTTTCCTGGCCAGTCCGGTTTTGATAGGTGATCCTCAGATCTCAGCCTCCTGAGTAACTAAGAATACAGGCAGGCATGAGCCACCAGCTCCTGGCTGGTGTCTTAATCCAGAACATTCTTTGCAACGTATGGGGTTCCCAAATGTCAGCTGCATCCATCATGGAATCATTATAAAAACAGAATCCTGGAACTCGTCCCTGGACATTTCTATTTAGGACATAAGTCCCAAGAATCTACCTTTATAGAATATCTCTTTGAGAGCCACAGCTTGTCCTAGACCAGAGGTCCAGTGCCAAGGGTTTGAGGTTGTGGCTGCGACACAGATGGTTACAGGGTGAACAGGGTGAGTGCAGGACTGGGCTTAGGGGACATATCAGAGGTGTCTTAAGGGTTCAGGTTACAGACACCTGGGAACTTCTGCCACCTGCCCCTTCCTTATCTGCTTCCTGTCCTCCTCACCCCAGGCCTGGGCATGGAAGGAGAACTTCCTGGAGGTGGGGACCTTGGAGCGCTATACGGTGGAAAGGACCAACTCTGGCAGCGGGGTGCTGTCCACGCTTACCATCAACAATGTCATGGAGGCTGACTTCCAGACCCACTACAACTGCACTGCCTGGAACAGCTTTGGACCCGGCACAGCCATCATCCAACTGGAGGAGCGAGGTGACTGGTTCTGCTGGTGCCCAGCTGGGGCTCAGGGCAGGCTGAGACACACTGAGATTCAGAGATGAGCCAGGATTGGAATGCAAGGTTCTGGAGTCTTCTCCCCGCTCCCCCCACCCCTCCCTTAACTCCTGGTGCTGTTCCTGAGCTCTTTCACTCAAGGCTAGTGCTCTACCACTTTGAGCCAGTTTTCTGGTGCTTATTTGGAGATATGAGTCTCACAGACTTTCCTGCCTGGGCTAGCTTTGAACCGTAATCCTCATATCTCAGCCTCCTGAGTAGCTGGGAATTCAGGCATGAGTCACCAGGACAGAGTATGGAGGGAGAGACTCCTCGGGGGCCTCCCATCCAGAACCTGCCTTCATGTTCAGCTAGGGAAATTCACTCACATTGTGAACATTGATTGATCATCTTTATGTGCCAGGCTCTGTAGTAGGAGCTACAGGGACATCCAAGAATACGATATAGTTTCTGTTCACAGGAAACTCAGCTTAGTATAGGAGCTTTTAGCATGGAAGCAAATGAACTCGGAGAAAAATCTAACAATCAGGATAAAGAATTAATACTTGTTGAGTTGTAAGGATTAAATGAAAGAATATGTATAAATACTGGGCACATAATAGGTGTTCAGAAGTTCACGTTCCCCCTCACTTCTTCAAGAACCAGTAATCTGAGCGACAATTCCCTCCTTTCAGCACCTCTGGCAGAATGAAGTCCTAAGTCTGATAAGGGAAAGACAACATTTGTTTGTTGCTGATATTTTCCTTTTTTTTTTTTTTTTTTTTTTTTTTTTTTTTTTTGCTTTTTGAGAACCATTCAGTCAGGGGGGATTTGGGGAAGCCATCTGGTCAAGTTTAGCTGAAGATGCCTGCGGGGTGAGGTATGACAGGTGGAGAGTACTTAGGGGCTCTGTGGGGAAGGTTGTCAGAGGGAAAAAGTCATTTAGTGGATCTGGAGGCAACTGGGACTGCCTGGTAGAGAAGGCCAGAAGTGGGATTCCTGTGCATCTCAGTTCTAGAAGCAGGAGGGGAAGTGGAGCTGGGGTTCAAGTGGTAGCATGCTGGCCTTTAGCAAAAAAGCTCAGGGATAACGACGAGGCCCTGGGTTCAAGCTCCAGGACCAGCAGAAAAGGAAGAAAAGAAAAAAGGGAGGACTTGGGAGGAACGTTGGAGTCCCAGGAGGCTAGTACAGATGGAGCAGGCACAGCACGAAGCTGGAGAATTTGGAGGCAGCAGACTTCAAACAAGTGCTCAGCCCAAGAAGGAAGGGGTCAAACCTTCCAGCAGGTGGGACAAAAGAGACCTGACAGACAACAAGCCAGGGCCCTGCTACAGTAAGGATAGGGCCTAATCATGACCTCAGCTTTGGTCAGGCTGGAACACAGACCCAATCCAACCACACTCCAACCTAGACTTACACATCATAAGGTTCACAAGCCATGCCAGAACTGAGCCTTGTGCGCAGCCCAGGGCTGCCATTGTAGCTTGTGGGGAACCATCAGGCAATGCTAAGCTCAGATCCCATTGTGGCTTCCTCCTCACCCCTCCTCCTTTTCCTTTCCCCATCCAAAGAGGTGTTACCCGTGGGCATCATCGCCGGGGCCACCATCGGCGCAGGCATCCTGCTCATCTTCTTCTTCATCGCCTTGGTGTTCTTCCTCTACCGGCGCCGAAAAGGCAGTAAGTCTGGGACCTGTATAAGCACCATTTCTGTCTGCCTCCCCTCTACCCTAATCCCCAGCCCAGGAGGGGCTGGAAGCAACCACTGCAGAGGCCATCAGCAAAAACATCTGGCCCAGCTGCATCTATGTCCCCGTCCCAGGTCGCAAGGATGTCACCTTGAGGAAGCTGGACATCAAGGTGGAGACCGTGAACCGAGAGCCACTGACCATGCACTCCGACCGTGAGGATGACACTGCCAGCGTCGCCACAGCAACCCGGGTCATGAAGGCCATCTACTCAGTGAGGGTCCTGCTCTCCCCAGCCTAATGCGTTCTCCACACTCCTAGAACCGGCCCCATCTGCTCTCATATCATAGCTGCAGCCCTCTCCTCCCTCAGTGAGCCCACCCCCGTCCTCTGTGTACACGCATGCACTTACACACACACACACACTCGTGCCAAGCTAATTTCCCTCCAGCAGAGTACAGGTAGGGGACAATTCTCCTTAGGCTTCCTCTGCCCTGTCCTTCCTCACAAGGGCAACATTGGAAGCCCTTAGATCTTCTCTGGCCTAACCCCCACCCCCACCCCCCGCCCCCTTAGGCTAGGATGAGGAAATCATCCCCAGAGAGCAACAGTCATACAGTGACGGTCACATTCATGTTAGCAACAAAATGACTGCCAGAACCCAGGCCCCTGGCTTCCTCCCAGCACACCCTAGAGCCTGGGCAGGAAAACAGTATAGACGCAAGTCTGCCCCTGACCCAGACCCTTCCCTTAGCAGTGGCCTTGGGGCATGGGGTTGGGGAAGGAAGACAAAAGCAAAGTCCTCATCTCCTGCCTCTTCCTGCTCTGCAGCCCTTTAAGGATGACGTGGACCTGAAACAGGACCTGCGCTGTGACACCATCGACACCCGGGAAGAGTATGAGATGAAGGTAGGGAAAGCAGGGACTGGCTGGGAAATGGAGCCCAGGCCCTGCCGTGGGGAGGTGGGAGGCTGGGAGAGGCGTCAGGCTGAAGAAACAGAGGAAGTGGAATGGCACAGGGTACTGTCGGGGGAGGGCTCAGAAAGTTGTGATGAGACCCCCGTCCTCTTCAAGAGGAAACTTAATGGTCTCCATCCTCTTCCACTGTCCCCCAGGACCCCACCAACGGTTACTACAATGTGCGAGCCCACGAAGACCGCCCGGCCTCTAGGGCAGTGCTGTATGCTGACTACCGAGCCCCTGGCCCCACACGCTTCGATGGTCGCCCCTCATCCCGGCTCTCTCACTCCAGTGGCTACGCCCAGCTCAATACTTACAGCCGGGCACCTGCCTCTGACTATGTCCCTGAGCCTACACCCTCCGGCCCTGCTGCCCCAGCCGGCACCGACACCACCAGCCAGCTGTCCTATGAAAACTATGAAAAGTTCAACTCCCACCCCTTCCCCGGGCCAACTGGGTACCCCACCTACCGACTGGGCTATCCCCAGGCCCCACCCTCTGGCCTAGAGCGGACCCCATACGAGGCATATGACCCCATCGGCAAGTACGCCACAGCCACCCGATTCTCCTACACTTCCCAGCACTCGGACTACGGCCAGCGGTTCCAGCAGCGCATGCAGACTCACGTGTAGGGGCCAGCACCCCGCTTGGGCATCTCTGCGGGGCAGAGGAGAAGGCTTTCACAGCTGTTCCCTGATATTCAGGGGCGTTGCTCCTTGCTCCCTTCTCAGACCAGCCTTCCTCCTCCCGCTATGGCAGGTGGGGAGCAGGTCTCCCAGAAACACACCCCCCCCTCCCCAATCCCGAGGATGGTGCTCTGCGCATGCCCCAGCGTCTTGGGCCTGCCCTTCCCTCTTCTTCGGGAGGAGGTGTCTCTTCTGACCTGCGTGCTTGCTTGAGACCCCAGCGTGGGGACAGGGAAAGTGAAGGCGGGGAGAGCAGAGTGGGCACTTTTTAGCATTCCCTTTCGATCCCACCCCTCTGTTTTCCCATGAGTAGACGGAGCAGTGGAGTAAAATGGACTGGGCAGGCTTTGCCCTGGGGACCATGACGTATGGGAGTCAGTGGCTCTGGCACAGTCTCTGTGGTCTGTTTTTACATCCTGGGTACATTGCTTTCCTCTTCGGAGGCCTGCAGATGGGACCTTGGATTTATTTTAGTTGTTGTCTTCAGAACAGCTCTGACAGTTGAATTCACATCCAAGCCCCTATTCTGCTGAAATCAAAATGCCAGTCATCCTGGCTGCTACTGTGGGCATTGGTCTGTCAGCTACAGAGGGATCCAGAGATTACCCGTAGCACCGCTCCCTTCCCTTCTCTGCTGAGTGGGCCAGATAAGTTCAGATTGTGGTAGAGAAAGGATAGTCAGGACCTTAACCTTAATTGACCAGAGACCACTGTGCCCTATGTGGCACTTCCCAGATCTAACACTAGAGATAGCCATTAAGCCCTCTTACCCCTTACCTACCCCACTTCTTGGCTTTGGCAAGTAGTATAGTGGGGTCAGAGTGCTACAGACTCTTTTTCAAAGGCAAGAGCAACAAAAACAGTGATAGGCTCATTTGGAAAGGAAGCTTGCAGGAGTTCCCGCACACAAATACAAATGTCAGTAGAAAGGAAGGAGGCGCCTGTTCTCCATCAGATTCCTAACCCAGCATTACTTGTCAGATTCCAAGCACTTTGAGTCCATATTTATACATCCAGGTGGTGAGACCTGTCACACCAGCAGGTGGGCTTTGATGCCTCCCAGACTGCTGTCCTATCCGAAGCCCTACCGGCTGGTCAGAGATTGCCATCCAGGAGGCGTGGATGATGTTCTCTCCAAGTTTTAGTTTTGTTTCTTTTCCTTGGACCAATCAGATTCCTTCCACTTTTAGTGCCTTGAGTATTGAGCTTTGGGTGTGGGTGTGGTTGCATACAGAGCAGGTACTCATGAGCCTCAGGCAGGCTGTCCAGTGATAGCATCAGGAGAGATAGGTGAGGGGCAGAGGGCCTGGAAATAGCCCTGAAGGAGAGCTCATGCTGATCCAAAGGAGACAGTAGCATGGAAGGGCACTGTAGGCATTCCATAGCACATGCTTTCCCATCCTCTATTTAGTGCATACCCCCCTCCATATTCCATGCCACTGCTTCTCAACCGCCACCTTCTGACCAAAGAGAATAGTAGGCATTCCAAAGAATCTGTACCTCTGCCTCAGCCTCCCCACGAAGTCGCATCTGGAGTTGGCTGTTCTCCACCTGCCCATCGCAGCCAGCCTGGTGGGCGCACACCCTCCCCCTGCACCCTTCTCCCCGCCCTGTACAATTCCCAGAATGCTCCTTGCCCTTTCTCGGTGGTCACCATCCATTAGTCATGTTCACTTTAATGAGTTACATGCTCATCAGCCACGGGCCATCACCACCCTTACAGATGGGCCTGTGGGGTGACATTCCCAGCCATCCCCTTGCTGATAAAGACCAGATAATATCCAGGAAAATGAGTAGCTTCAGTTCAGACTTGACAGTTTCTGAGATCTCTTGCACTTGAGACTTGGGGCAGTTTCTGCAGAGTGGACCCTACCTGGGGCATTACAAGTGTCCAGCTGTATTCCATCCCTAAAGATTCCCACCTCCCCCAGAGGCCTTCTGATAGCGGTGAGATCTGTTAAGAATGTAGGTTCCAGTGCAGATAAATTCATACAAATTTGTATTTTCATAGATACCAGAAACCATGGGTAATCCACTTTTTTTTTAAAAAAAAAAGTCATTTTTTGTTTTGAGTTTGGCCAAGTTTTCTTATTTCCCCATTTTGTTTCAGCAGTAGGTCCTCTTGTGTTGAAATGGTAGGAACACAGGTCACGAGGTACCTCAGCACTGCTGGGAAATGGTTGAGAAAGGACGCCTGGTCCAGACAGCTGTGCCACTGTTCCCCACTTCCCATCGCCAGGGCCCCTTCCCATTCCCCAATGCCAGTACCCCACAGCATCGTGCACTGTGCAAAGTGCCGACAACCAAAGCAGTCTGTGTCCTCTGTAACTTAGACTCTGCATGATCAGAATCAAAGTTGGGGACCCATCTGTTAGGGCCTCTGGAGAGTTGAAGGTGCTCTTGGTCTCGGGCCTTTCTCCTCTTCAGCATGGTGATGCCAGCATGGGTGATCTTGATCACCCGTGATGTTATTGTTTTAGTAGAAAGAGCAGAAGGTTGGGGGTCAGGAGATCCAGGACCCTGTTCCTGCAGCTGCTATTTGCTGAGTGACCTTGGCTTAGCCTCTTCACATTCACTGCCTCCAATTTTCTGGCCTGTGAAATGCAGAGAAAAGGTTGCACCAACCTAAAGCTATTGTTCTATTTTTACCATGTTCATTTAGAGAAGGGGGTGGGGGGAAACTTCCCATCTCTGTCAGGGAGCTGGGAGCAGTAAGCAGTCAAGGGAGGGCCAGGGAGCAGGAAGGTTCTCTCCCATTGTAAGTCTTCCCCTTGGCCTAATGGATTTTTGTCAGCTACCCCCAAACCTAAGTCTGACTTTGTGGTTGGCTATGTGATTTTGACAGGTCCACAAAGGTGTTTTTGGCCAGGACAGGACATGGTAAATTTATCATGTGCCTGTATTACTTGTTGCGTAGGAATCAAGAGCAGCCATTTTCCCACCTGGTTCTAAGGAACGTTAACCTGTCCTGGAGACAGCTCCCCTTCTTACTAAGCCAGGCGATGCCTGCAGACAAGGTGACTTGAGTTGGAGGGCAGGGGTGAGTACAGCTGATCTCTTCAGCAAGGAGAAGATCTAAAGGGGGAAGAGGGCGAGAGCAGTTTTAACAGAAGCTCTGGGTCCCAAAGAGATTTTTATGGCTCTGGGTGGCTTTGTGGTCTGTTAGTGGTGGGTCCCACCTGCATGCTCAGTTTTGGATCTCCCAAAGGCCATCCATAGGGTTGACATGAAGCAAAACCTATCCTAAGTGAGAAAGGAGGAGGCAAGGGTGGATCAGAGCCAGGCTGACACAAATGAGGAAATGTTAGCTCATCTATGCCTTCTCTGGATGATGGGCTGTCTCCTTAGACAGCAATTGCTGCTGTCCTTGCGGTTCTGAAGGGCCATCTTCCTGCCCTGTGGATGAAGCACATGGTGGGGAGTCTGACTGCCCTTATGCCCTATTGTTAACATGGGAGCCGTGCATACCAGACCCTCTATAATAGAATTGGATGGTCTCCCTGTACCCTCAACCTTCAAACAGCAAGGTCAGGCCATTTGGCTTGCGTCACTGCCTCACTACTCTGTGGACATCTCTGTTCCTGCAGCGGAACTCTAGGACCTCTGAAGACCACTCCAGGCTCAGAAACCCTCGCCTCTGACCATTTCGTTCTATGTGATCTGAGTCCAGGCACTGGTCTCTGCCTGGGCAGGTCATTCTGCATGTCAAGGGAGTTTCCAGAACTAAGTGGAGCTCCTGGCCCTGATGAGCCCCAGGAGGAGCACAGGAAGGTGCATAGACCAAGAGATGTCCTTGGAGAGGCATTTATTTTGTGAAGAGCCTATAAAATTAGCATATAAATATCTCATTCCCTTCTCCCTCTACCTTCCCCCTACTCCTGTGGTCTTTTCTCCTTAAGGCCCAACTGTTTTTGAGCCATCCGTGGCTCACATCTTAACAGCCTAGATCTGAAATTCCACCTCTGGGTTGGTGGGGAGAGGACTAAGATATATGGCCCCAGATATTGTGATTTCTGGGGTTGGGGATTGGAAAGGGAGGGAAGAACCCCATTTTTGTGCATCACTGTGAGGGAGCTCCAGGCCCTGTCCCTGGAGAGTTAATTGCTGTGCAGGAGTCACAGGCCATACTGGGCAGCTCTGGTTCAAGCCTGCCCTTAATGAGATAACTCTATGATGTGCATAGAACTATCATTCCCACCAGTCTGCTGTTTCCCCCACCCCTCACACACCAATTCCTGGTTTTTTGGAAGCTCTTACCACTAGCCTATGAGAGTTGATGGCCAGGACTCCTGTTGGCTTCTGGAGCTCTTTTAGATACAACCACCTGAACTCTGGGGAGTGAACCAACTTTGCCAACACAAACTCTTGACACAATGTCTTTAGCAATAGTAACCCAGAAGATTTTGCTGCCTCTTATTTTATCAGGAAGAGGCCCCAGGGTTCCTTGTGGTTACATTTTTCTGTGCCCAACTATTCTTGGAATTACAACCTCTATTTCTGGCTCCAGTTCAGTTTTCTCTAATTCCAAATTCTGATAATAAATGGATCCATGATGATAATTAAGAGAAAAAATTATATATATATATATTATTTTTGTTAGGACAAACCATCGTAGATTTTTAGCAATGTGTATCTGTGTCCCTCACACTTTTTCCTATTCTGCCTTTTTTTCCTTTTTTTTAAATATTATGTACTATATTTTTAGTCTCAAACACACTATATATTATATATATTTAATTTTTTATATATATAAATATAAATGTTTTAAAAAGTGCAATGGTCTGTGTCGTTAAATGCACGAGTAACTATTACCCAAAAACCTGCCTGGTTTGAGGTAAAATGGTCTATCTAGGTTTGGAACAAAAGAAGCTTGGGACTGAGACTGCAAAAGTTATGTTTGTGTCACCTCCTGGCTGTATTTCAAACACATTCACTCGTTTGTGATTGTTACAGAAACCTTAGGCCAATTACAACAGTTCAGGAACACATAGCCAGGAGGCGTGTGTGTGTGTGTGTGTGTGTGTGTGTACGCGCGTGCGCCAACTATCATTTAGGAAGTTTTTCTGCTTAGGCTTGCATTCCCCCCACCCCCATTTATTGTTGTTTTAGAGGTGATATATAGCATGGTTACCTTTACATACATCCAGAAATAAGTACATTTGGGCTGGGAATGTGGCTCAGTGGTAGAGCGTTTGCCTTGCATGCATGAGGCCCTGGGTTCAATTCCCCAGCACCACATAAGCAAAAAGAAAAAAAAATGGAAGTGGCACTGTGGCTCAAGTGGTAGAGCGCTAGCCTTGAGCTGAAGAGCTGAGGGACAGCGCCCAGGCCCAGATTTCAGGCCCCATGACTGGACCCCCCCCAAAAAAAGAAGTACATTTCCTCTCACATAGTGTCCTCTGTCCTTTATTCTCTCCCATTCCCTCCCTCCTATCTCCACCCACAAGTAGCATAGTTCACTTTCATCAATGTCCAGTACAGCCCAAGGCACTTCACTGCTCTACTTTTTTACCCTTTTTCTCTGATTCTGTGACTTCCTCCCACCCTCAGATGTGGATGTGAATGCACTGTATATGAGGTAGAGTAGAGTCAACAAAAAAAGAAAAATCAAATTAAGGAAAAAGTCTTTTGTCGGGCACTGGTGGCTCACACCTATAATCCTAGCTACCCAGGAGGCTGAGATCTGAGGGTCGCAGTTCAAAGCAGGCAGGGCAGGAAAGTCTGAGAAACTTATCTCCAATAAACCACCAGAAAACCGGAAGTGGCACTGTGGCTCAAGTGGTAGAGTGCTAGCCTTGAACTGAAGAGCTGAGGGACAATGTCTAGGCCCAGAGTTCAAGCCCCATCACTGATGAAAAAAAAAAAAAAAGTCCTTTGCTCAAGGATGAATTCTTACCATTCGAGCCACAGCTCCACTTCTGTCTTTGTGATAGATCATTGTCTCAGGGATTTTCCTGCCCTGGCTGGCCTTGAGCTACCAACTAGTAGCTCCATGTTTTGGAACATAGCACCCACATATCTGTGGAGAGAGGAGGAAAGGCTTTGAATCTGGGGTCCAGACTCCCAAGGAGTTGGAACTGCATACACAGAAGACTGGTTTCACTGACTGAAATGCTATACTTTGAGTGGAACTAAGGAAAGTGACCAGGTCTCCAACCTTTTGAACTTGAGGAACAGAATGAAGAAGCAGGGCAGCAGTGTGCACACACAGACCGTCCTGCCCAGAAAGCCTAAATCCTCCCAGTTTCGTTAAGTTTGCTGGAGTTTCACATTGCTCATTTCACAGGAATGCCTGAGGATTCCTGGACTTGCTTTCAGATAATGATTTTGAAGCTGTAAATCATTAATGAAATACAAGGACTTACTGTTTTCCTCATCCAGTTAATGACCAAACAAACTCAACGATTGTACACAAGGGACCCAGAACACAGAGCCAGAGAGGACATGAGGACTGAAACAAATACTTTAGAGATGACACAAGCCATGGCTTGGGAGTTGGAAGTTACAGCCCAGGAGCTGCAGATGAGGAGAGCCGTGGCTGGAGGCCAGGACCCAGGGCCTGTAGGTCACCTGAGGTAATTATAATCCGGATGTTAACAAGAGGGCCAGATTGCAGGATGAATCAAGTATATTGCACTGGCCCTAGAGGATCGATAAGTAGTACTGATCGTCAGGATCCAGAAGCAAAAGGAAGAGTGGAGACAGGAGGGAGAGCTGCAGCACTGAGGCCTGGATGAATTCTGTTAGTCCAGGTGGTAATGGTTGGCATCCTTTCTGTACTGTGTGGTTGTTTGTGTGGCCTGCCTTCCAATGTGTGCAACCATTTAGGACACATTCTATTCACTTTGCATCCCCAGAGCCAATAGGTATTGCCTATAAGGCTTATAGATTAGCCACCATCTGAGTTCCCAGGGCCCCAACCCACACCCTCCTTTTTATTTTGTGTCAGTACTGAGGTTTGTTTTAACTTGATGGTTGATTGGAAATAGTCGCACAGACTTTCCTGCCCAGGGAAGCTTTGAACCACGATCTTCAGAACTCAGCTTCCCGAGTAGTGGGGCTTACAGACACAAACCTCTTGCACCCAACTTTTTTTTTTGGTCAGTCATGGGGCTTGAACTCTGGGCCCGAGTGCTGTCCCTCAGCTCTTCAGTTCAAGGCGAGTGCTCTACCACTTGAGCTACAGCACCACTTAAGGTTTTCTAGTGGTTTATGAGAGATAGGAGTCTCACAGTCTTTCCTGCCTGGGGTGGCTTTGAACTGCGATCCTCAGATCCCAGACTCCAGAGTAGCTAGGATTACAGGTGTGAGCCACCAGTGCCCAGCCTTGCATCCAGCTTTAACTCTCTTTTTAGCCCTAAAAAGGCCATAGAACACACATAACCTGGTATATTAGGCCTCACCCAATACTAGGGGCTCCAGCTCTTCCTGTAGCTTACCTCCAGCCTAAGGACAAGTAATAAAGACAGAGGCCCTTATCACTAAGCATTGAGAAGACTTTGCCAATGCTCCCTCCTGTGAGATCTGCCTGAGCACAATGCTTGGCCTTGTTTTTATACTTGTACATCAAAGTATGACATCCAAAGTCCTCCTAAATCTGATCTCGAATCACCCTCTGAAAGAGATCATTCCTACACATCAATCCAGTCAAATGGGAAGATGCCTTGTTTGCTACAGGCTCTTGCACTTTCCCATTTTCATTGGTGTCCAAGGTCTTTTTTCTGCCTGGAAGGCCCACATGATCCCTGGACCATCTGATTTCTAAATTTCATTTAACTTCAAGGCCTTGCCAAAAACCTTCTCCTCCATGTGGCCTCGCCTTTCTCCCTCCTGGGAAGTCCTAAACTGACCTTCTACTTTGATGATAGGATTTTGTGTTATCATATATTAGCACTATCCCCTTAAATGAAAGTCAGAGATCATCTATTTATTTTAATATCCTTGTCATCCAACTGAGTGATTGGTAGGGAGTTACTCAATGTGTGCTGGAGAAATGCAGGGGTAGAGAGAAGAAAATGAAGAGAGCCAAATACATAAAGCACAAAACAGGAGGGGGATTTAATCTTACGGGAGTTCACATTAGATAAAGAAACACAGTATGGTGATGAAAAGCATGACTCAGGTAAATCCAACCTGACAACATGGCCAGGGCTTACTAATGCTGAGTGCTCTTTCCCAGTACCCAGGCTGCTAGACAAGGCCAATCTTATACTTGGGACCAATGTGCTATAAGTATAAGTAACCGGTTGCTTCCAAACAAAAGCATTTAATGGCCAGTTGTAAGGCTCTCCAGATTTTTTTTCCTCTGCGCTAGTGACAGATGCCCATCAACTCTAGATGGTGAAGCTTTTCTTTCTTTTCTTTTTTTTTGTGCCTGTACCAGGTCTTGAACTCAGGATCTTATCCTCTTCCTTAGCTCTTTTGCTCAAGGCTGGCTGGTGCTCTACCATTTGAGCCCCACACTTCCAATACCTAACTCTTGCTAGTCAACTGGAGATAAGCATCTCACAGACTTTCCTAAACTGGGCTGGCTTCAAATCTTGAGCCTCAGATTTCAACCTCAAGAGGCTCAGATTATAAGAGGAGCTAGGATTATAGATGTGAGCCACTGGTGCTGGGTGAGATAGTGTAGTGTTAAAATACTGACAGGTTCTTGAGTAACTATGTAAAGCAATCCCTTTGCCAATCTGTGAAATTTGAGGGAGAAATTAGTATTTGTTTTGATAATTTATTGAAAGGAGGGCATTGGGAAGCAGACCAAAAGCCTAGTACATGCTGAATAGGCACTGAACCACTGAGCTATACTTCTAGTTCCTGAGGTACTGATTTGTGTGTGTGTGAGTGTGTGTGAGAGAGTATGTGTGTGCGTGCACATGCACGCGTGCACACGCACACCAGTCCTGGGCTTGAACTCCATGCCTGAACTTTTTGCTCAAGGCTAGCTCTCTATCACTTGAGGCACAGCTCCATTTCAGCCACTTAGAGTTTTTTGCTTATTCATTGGAGATAAGAGTCTCAGGAACTTCCCTGCCCAGGCTGACTTTGAACCACGATCCTCATATCTCAGCCTCCTGAGTAGCTAGGATTATAGGCATGAGCCACTGGTACCCAACAATGGGTTTTTGTTTTGGTGCTGGTACTGGGGTTTGAACTCCTTGCCTGGCTGTTGGCCTTTAGATAGTTTTGCTCGAGGCTGGCACTCAAACCCTTGAGCTGCAGCTCTACAGCTCTTCCTCTGATAGTGAACTTTTGAGGTTGTTCATTATTGTATCAGTGTCTCCTATCCTGATTAACACAGAAAGTGGTAAATTCCAGGCTTTACTCTTTGCTTCTTGAGAAAATTATATCTTTGAGTCTCTCTCTCTCTCTCTAACTTTCTTTCTCTCTCCCCCTCCCAACCCCCCCCTCCTTGTGAAACAGACTGGTAAGAGTGCCAGTTCCACCAAAAGTGCTTAGCCCAGTTCCAGCACCTGACTCCTCAGTTAACTTAAGCTAGCTTTGCCAATCTGCCTCTGTCCTTAGAGACATTAGAAAAGATGTCAATAATTGCCAAAGGTTATTAAGGAAACATGGGAGTATGGAAACAGAAGATTTAGGTTAGCTTAAAATTACAGCAATAGGGGGCTGGGAAGGTGGCTCAGTGGTAGAGTGTTTGCCTCGCATGCTTGATGCCTTGGGTTCTATTCTTCACCACCACGTAAACAGAAAAAGCCAAAAGTGGGTGCTATGACTAGCCTTGAGCTGAAGAGCTGAGGGACAGCTCCCAGATCCAGAGTTCAAGCTCCATGACTGACAAGAATAAAAAAATAAAAATAGGGGCTGGAGGGTGGCTCAGTGGTAGAGCACTTGCCTTGCATGCATGAGGCCCTGAGTTCGATTCCTCAGCACCACATAAGCAAAAAGAAAAAAGCTAGAAGTGGTGCTGTGGCTCAAGTGGTAGAGTGCTAGCCTTCAGCTGAAGAGCTGAGGGACAGCGCCCAGGCCCAGAGTTCAGACCCCACAACCGGACCCCCCAAAAGAAATTTTAAAAAAATTACAGCAATAGCTGGGCATTGGTGGTTCACATCTGCAATACTAGCTACTCAGGAGACTGAGATCTGCAGATCCTGGTTGGAAGCCAACCCAGAGGTGAAAATGTCTGTGAGACTCTTATTGCCAATTAACCAGCAAAAAGCTGGAATAGAACTGTGGCTCAAGTGGTAAATCACCAGCCTTGGATAGAAAATGCCAGGGACAGTATCCAGGCCCTGAATTCAAACACACTCCTCAGCAATATCTCTTGTAACTGTGTGATAGATTGGCAGGTCAGCACACCTTTCTGAGTCCCTGTATCATTTTCGGTGAAATGTAGACACACAATAAGATGATGTTTACAAAAGCTTGTGTGTGTGTGTGTGTAAATTGCTAGATGTTATTCATATGCTCTAGCATTCCATTCCATCTCCATTCATCCTAGGCTGTATCTATACGTCTGCATCTGCTGCCAACGCAACACAAACACTGCTCTAGCCATGACCTGATAGTAGTAGAATGTGCTCATCCAGTTAGACCTGACTGAGCCCATTTTTCCAGCTTCTGGGTTTCTAAACCCAAAAGACCAGCTCTGCAAAGCAGGAACCTGGGGGAGGAGAAAGATTGGTTCATCGCCACTCACTTTGCCATTTTCTTTGCTCATTGTAATTAGCTACACAGAGGCAACCTCCTGGGGAGAGCAGAGCCATCAGCTCCCAGAACTGAACCAAGAAGCTTTGTCTTTTTGTTCTTCTCCACATAATACAGCTCTCTTGGTGGTCGCTAGGCAAACACATCTTGCATTCATTTGCAAACTGGGGAATATTTCATATTTTGAAGTGCAGATTAATGTTCCACCTCCCCCAAAGAGACACTAGTTGGAAACATCTTTTCAGACTATCTTGTCAACACTTGTGAGCAGTGGAACTCCCCAGAATCATGCCACAGCCTGAGGGATGATCAAGATCTGGCTCTTCTCAGAGCTCCTGTGACTCCTTCGACAAGCAGATGCTTACCTGTGGACAACAGGATCTCAAATACAGAAAGCCCTTCTGGGACCATCTGATCCAGTCATGGGCCCAAAGCATCCTGCACAGCCTCAGAGACAAGTAGGCTCTTCATATCATGTCTACCAGGGGACATGAAAGCCGGGTGGCTTTTTATTGAGTCTGGACTTTGGGATCTGATGTTTGGGTTTCCCTCAGCTCCCCTAGACTCCAACTCTGTGCCTTTGGGAAAGTTCTTTAACTTCTAAGAGCTTTGGTTTCCTTATGGAGAGAAAAAAATCATTCATTTATGCCAGAAATATTTATTGAACATTTACCACATGTTTGACACAGTTCCAAACCCTGGGGATAAAGCAGGGAACTACTGCTCTCTTGGAACCATTCTGAAACGGTGGGAGACAGGCAATAAACAAACAAATGGCCAGGCCCTGGTGGCTCATGCTTGTAATCCCAGTCATGAGGCTGTGATCTGAGGACTGTGGATCTAGCCCAGGCAGAAAAATTGGTGAGACCCTTATCTCCAATAAACCACCAAAAAGCCAAAAGTGAAGGTATGGCTCAAGTGGCAGCATGCCAGCCATTGGTGAAAAAGCTAAGCAAGAGAATGAAGCCCTAAATTCAGGCCAAATACCATTGCCACAAAAACCTGAAACAAATCCAGACTTTTTTTTTTCTATTCTTGGGGTTTGAATTGAAGTTTTATCATTTGAGCCATAACTCCACATTTGACTTTTTGATGGCTAATTGGAGATAAAAGTCTCATGGACTTTCCTGCATGGGCTGGCTTCTAACTTTGATCCTCAGATCTCAGCTTCCTAAGTAGCTAGAAATACAAGTGGGAGCCACCAGTACCCAGCTTAGAGTCTTCTGTTATTCTAGTGGAGTCATCAGAAGACATTTCTTCTTTCTACTGGCGCAAATATGCCATTTTTGCCCCGTGGCTGTAGTTCTGTCTTTAGAAAAGGTCATCTAAGTAGGCTTCCTACTCCCCAAACAGCCCTTTTGATTCTGAAACATGTTGGTTATGTCCATCTCTTCTCTGTGCTCTCTTTTCTTAGTTAAATGTTCCTGGTTCTTTGAACCATTTTTCTAGATAGGGCTTCCTAATTCTTCTCACTCTGCTCAATCTGCTTTGTGGGGAATCTTGAATACTTGCTTGGAAATAGAGCCTTTCCCACCTCATCCCGTGGGTCTGAGGGAGAGTTCGCAGCTTTGCCCATTTCCTGTCTTCTTGTCCTTCTGTGAACTCAGACCTTACCATCTGACTTTTCCTGTGGAAGTAGGAGATGGGCAGAGATTCCAAGGAGATGGATAAGAAGGCAAAGGTCCACCAGCTCAGTTAGGGTCATACCAGCAAATACAACTAGATTCTTTGACGTGTCATAAGACTCAGTGTGCTTGTGTGGTGGGTCTAGTTGGTGTGTGTGTGTGTGTGTGTGTGTGTGTGTGTGTGTGTGCTGATATTAGGGCTTGAACTCAGGGCAGCTTTTGTGCTTACGGCTGGCGCTCTACCACTTGAACAATAGTTCCATTCTTGGCTTTTTGCTGGTTAGTTGGAGATAAGAATCTCACAGACTTTCTTGCCTGGGCTAACTTCAAACCACAACCCTCAGATCTCAGCCTCCTGAGTAGCTAAGATTACAGGCGTGAGCCACCAGCACCCAGCACACTTCGCACGTTTTAGCATGTTAGCCTAACACCTACCAGATTTTCCTGCTGTCAGCATCCAGACTTGCTTTCTTTTTAGTTGGAGAATGTAGACATGGGTTCTAGCCTGAACGTGATTTTTTTAGTCATCCACACACTACTGAAACTTTCCAAGCCTTGGTTTTCTTGTTCTCTGTGACAGTCTGTGATGAGGTGAGATGCTGGATCCTTTCTCTTGAATGAAGCCACCTGAGTTTTGAGGGTGCTTAGGATGGGGCCTGGGATGGCGCAGAAACTAAACATGTTAGGGAAGTGTACTGGATATTTTCATACATGTGGTTATAAGCAACTTGCATGACGAAGGGCCTTTGAAGTTTGACCTTGGAGGAAATTCTCCAATCCTCTACCTTGTATACCAGGGGGTCAGCTGGGAGAAAAACTCAGCAAAAAATAAATAAATAAATCAGAGGAGCTTCTGGGCCCCAGAGCCTCCAGGCTCCAGTGCTCTCCTTCTAATAACCGAAAGGGCTATTAACAGACTCTTCACTTATTAAAACAATTTTTTTGATGCCTGTCTCTTTGGCCCTGGCTATGTGCCAGGGGAAGAAGCCGGAATCCCACATCCCCCTATTGAAGGCTTGCCCCTTAAAAGGAAAGAAGGAACTTCATTGCTCAAGAATCAGTCTTTTTTCTTGACACGAGTTCTCCTTGCATTTAAAATCTCCATGGGGGTTAAAAAATAAAAACAAAATCACAAGGCAAATATGGAACCACTGGGGTTTGGCCAGATGGAGGAGACAACAAACAAGCAAGCAAACCCTAGTGTTCAAGTTGGGTCTGGTGGGCTGGTTATGTTGACCTATATTCAATTCAGGGACTTGAAAGAATCAATGATATCAAAGCATTCTCAGGCAGGGCAGGGGAACACCTTCAGATTTTATTAATTGATTGATTGATTGCTGGTACTTGCTGGGGCTTGAACTCAGGGGCTGAGGTCTGTCCCTTAGCTTTTTCACTCAAGGATGGCACTCTATCACTTTAGCCACAGCTTCCATTTTAGCTTTTTGCTGGTTAATTGAAGATGTGAGTCTCGTAGACTTTCTTGCTCTGGCTGGCTTTGACCCCTAATCCTCAGTCTCCTGAGTAGGTAGGATTACAGGCTGAGCCTTTAGGGCCTGGCTTATAGGACACATTTGTTAAAAGTTTATATTATGACTTTCAGACAAACATAAAATGAATACATGTCAAAATTACAATTAAGCTAGGTGTCTGTGGTTCACACTTGTAAACATAGCTACTAGAATCTGTTTCTTTTTTTGGGGGGGGTCCGGTCGTGGGGCCTGAACTCTGGGTGCTGTCCCTCAGCTCTTCAGCTCAAGGCTAGCGCTCTACCACTTGAGCCACAGTGCCACTCCCGGCTTTTTTCTTTTTGCTTATGTGGTGCTGAG
>NW_012267347.1:3293111-3300841 GCF_000151885.1 Dipodomys ordii | reverse complement strand
GCCTCGGGCCCGGTGGCGGCCGCGGCCTCCTCCGCGCTGCTCTCCACGCCTGGTTTATTATGCACGAGGCAGGCAATTTGCCTTCTGCCCCGGGGACCCATCTCGGAGACAAGAAGGTAGTTTGTTCTCTGTAATGGCTTCTGCTGGAGTGTGGCGGGCCCGGCGTGAGCTGGAGCGCAGCGCGGGGGAGCGCGGCGGGCAGGCGGGCGGGTGAGGCGCGGAGAGGCGCCGTGCAGGCAGCGGCCGCCCGGGACCCAGACCTGCGCCGATGGCCCGCCACCCCTCCACCCTCCTCTGATCTCCTCCCTGCTTGCCCCCTGCACGTGTCTACCCTCCCCTCCTCCCCCTTTTCCCCCTCCCCCGCCTCTTCCTCCTTTTGTGCAGCTACTAGGGTTTGAACTCAGGGCCTCAGCGCTGACCCTTAGCTTTTACGCTCAAAGCTAGTGCTCTACTGCTTGAGCCACATCTCCACCTCTGGCTTTCTTTTTGGCTGGCTAATTGGAGATTAGAGTCTCTCGGACTTTCCTGCCTATGCTGACTTGGAGCTGTGATCATCCGATCTCAGCCCCCTGAGTAGTTTAGGATTACCAGTGCCACTGGTGTCCGGCTCCTCTTGGCTTTCTAAGTAATTTCCTTTGTGTTCTCCATTTCACCTGTCTTTCTGGGTTTTTGTGTTTCTTTCTGCTCTTCCACTGTTTTCCTCCCCATTGGCGTTCTTAGTGCTGAGGATCTGGAAGAGCCAGGAGGAAGAGGCAGGAAGCATGTAGGATGATTAAATCGCTTCCTGAGGCAGGAAATGGCAGCCTCCTACCCAGGGTAGACCATCTCTTTTTTTCTCTTTGGCCTCCTTACTGTCTTGTTTCCTCCCTGAGCCGGACTTTGATCCTATGCTCACAAGGACACTTCTAGCATCCATCTATTTCTTTCCAGGCAACGGGAATTCCCTGAGATTGATCCTAAGAATGAGCAACCTTCTTGCCCCAAGTCTTAACCACGCTCTATTCACCAGAAATGTGACCCTGGAGCCCAAAGTACTTCTAGTAGGAGGGAGTAGGAAGGTGAGAGGAATCCAGAGGGCCCTGCCATGCTGTGCTGCTAGCTTTCTGGAGGTAATAGACATCAGCCATAACCCCCCACCAGTGCTGCAGTGCCCAGGCAGCTCAAAACTTGGGAGGACGCCAATGGCTTCTTTTCCTAGTGGTTTCCTGGAGAATCATTCCTGGTTCTCACCACCTCTACCCTCATCCTGGCCATTGATGCTTCTTTCCCAGCCTGTGGTTTCCATGGAGTTTGTGAGCACCAAGCAGATACCTGCTATTTACCTAGGGATGCCTGACAACCCCGCTAATACCTCAATTCCTACTGCCACTTCTCTCCTATATAGCAAACTGTGATGTCCAGAGCCAGACTAGATGGTCCATGACAAACTGAATAAGTTAGTGGGCCTTGTACCAAGTAAGATCCCCCTGAGGAAGCTTAGGAATCCTTGAACTCAGGGCCTGGGTGCTGTCCTTGAGCTTTCTTGCTTAAGGCTAGAGCTATAGCCTCATCCTCTTGGAGCCACAAGATCCACTTCAGGCAATTTTTGGTGGTTAATTGGAGATAAGAGTCACATGGAATTTCCTGCTGGGGCTGGTTTTGAGCTATGATCCTCAGATCTCAGCCTCCTGAATAGCTAGGATTATAAGTGAGTGTCACCAGCATGCACCTTGAGCGCGTTCTTCTCTCTCTCCTCCCCTTCCACCCCCCGTGTTTTTATTTTTTTTGGGGGGGTGGTCCGGTCGTGGGGCCTGAACTCTGGGCCTGGGCTCTGTCTCTCAGCTCTTCAGCTCAAGGCTAGTTCTCTACCACTTGAGCCACAGCGCCACTTCTGGCTTTTTTCTTTTTTCTTATGTGGTGCTGAGGAATCGAACCCAGGGCTTCAGGCATGCAAGGCAAGCACTCTACCACTGAGCCACCTTCCCAGCCCTGAATCTTTTATTTATTTATTTATTTATTTTTGCCAGTCCTGGGACTTGAACTCAGGCCCTGGGCACTGTCCTTGAGCTTCTTTTACTCAAGGATAGCACTCTACCACTTGAGCTCCACTTCCAGCTTTTTCTGTGTATGTGGTGCTGAGGAATTAAACCCAGGGCTTCATGAATGCTAGGCAAGCACTCTACCACCGAGTCCCCTTCCTAGCTCTCTCTCTCTCTCTCTTTAAAATAAAGCTTAATATATTTATAAGTTTGATTATTAGCTTCCATGCTGGTCAACAGAAAATAATTATAAATTCAAGATTATAGTGAAAATTACTACCATTCTTTAAAAAAGAGAATAACAAGTTTAGAAGCTGTACGTGCATTGTCTTTTGGGCTTTTCCCTGGAAATATTTTTAAAAAGTGGTGTCACGCTACAGAAAAGATTTTAGTAGGAAGGAAAGGGGAAAACAGAATGATGGAAGTAGAGAGTATGAGCAGGAATTCAAAGGAGACACACTCGGTGAGGAACTGAAATTCCCATCAGCCCCTGGGCCAGAACTTGGGGATTGGGCCTGTGTATGGTTCTTCCCCAAGGGGCACCGCAAAGAAGTCTGTTTCTGGCCAGCATTGTCCTGAGTAGTCCAGCCCTAGCCTCCCATAGACTAACCCAACTTTGGACCAAGGGAAATCAGTGATTTGCTCCCCAGTCCAAACATCCATTTGTGCTTCTGTTCTAGCTCACTCCAGTTCTTCCCAGCTCCACTGTCTACCCCAGCTTATAGATGAATAATGGGTCAGCTGGCCCAGCTTTCCCCCCTCCCACTGGGCTACCCCCCCATGCCCTGCACCCTCCTCCCCTACAGAAGCTGGAGGTTGCTGTACATGGAGAAGGGTAAGGCAGGGCACCATTTGTCTTGGCATAATTATCTGTCAGGTACAGCTTGTGAAACCTCAGCCGCCTCCCCCCAACCATGCAAGAAAATAAATTACACCCATGCACACAGATACACGGCTGGTACCATCTTCCCTAACTGCCCAGTGAACCAGGGCTGCTGATGCCTGAATGCAGCCAGCCACCCACCTCCCCCTGGTCCTAACACTTATGCTTTCATCTCTGCAGCTCATGTCTCTCTGGTAGAGGGAAATGCATTTGGCTTCTAAGAAGTCCTGCATAGAGTCAGAAAGAAAACAATCAGAAACTCCTGACTATTTTGGATGAGAGGGGCTGAGGAGGGAGAGAAGCCATAGAGTTGCCTATAATTTCTAAAATGGACTGTAATGTGACTTCAGTTCCAAGGCACTGAGTCCCTTTCTCAGTAATGGTGATGACAGGTTGCTTTTAGGGTACGGCCAGTCGGTTCCTGGCACCGTGATATGCTCTTTATATGTTGCTCCACAAACCCTGCTAGGGAAACTGTATAGTGGATGTGTGTATTCTCACCGTGATGATGAAGACTTGGTGACTCAGAGAAGTGCTGTGATGTGTCCCAGTCACACAGCTGATTCCTGTACCCAACTTCTAGCCTAGCTCTTTACCCTTATGCACATGACTAGATCCAGATGCCCCCGAGGACTGGGGCAGAGGCCCTGAAGAGTTCTGTGCACAGGTGCCTGCTAGAAGTCTGGCGAGGCCCTTGACTATAGTTTCCAAGCACAAATGGAAACATTGGATAACAAAGGAAGCTGGTTTTATTGAAATACAGTTATTGAAAGAATCCACAAACAAACTTGTGACACAGTAATCTACCACCTTCTCTAACAATGCACTGAACAGGCAGATTGAGCGGCAGATTGAATAACAGTCATCATTTCCAAGTTGTGATGAATGTAAACAATATTTCAGAAGACCAGTACCCACAATAGGTTATGGCAACATTCTCATTTCTATTAGTGACAGAGACACAAGTATTGTAAAAACTACTAAAGCTTGTAACAATAAATAGATGAATACCACAGTCACTTGGAGATGTGTATGCATGTAGTAACTTCTCATCCAAGTTCTCAGAACACCCTCAAATGTAACTATGGGTCCCAGATGAACTGTACAAGCAATCCATTGAAATATTTTTTCATTTTGGTTTTGTTATTATTTTTTAAATTTTTGTTTGTGTGTGCCAGTACTAGGGCTTGAACTCAGGACCTCTCACAGCTCTTCTTCCAGCTTCTTGCTAGTTAATTAGAGATGAGGGTCTCATAGACAGTTCTGTCAGGGCTGGCTTTGAACCACAATCCTCAGATCTCAACCTCCTGAATAGGAGGATAGGTATGAGCCACTGATGCCTGGCTTTCATTTCATTTTCAAAAGATCAGTTTAGGAGTGGACATTTGGGGAGATCCAATCAAGTCTTCCTTTGGACAAAAGGTTTGAGAGTAAGTACATGGGCCTTTCCCTTGAGTGGAGCTAAGAGGTGGGCATTTTTATGAATGAACCGGCCAGGAAGCGTAGCAGTTGAGTTCCCTGCCTGGCAGGCCCCAAAGCAGAAGTGGCAGAAGCAGGGCTTGAACCCCTTTTGGCATACTTCTGAGTCTGTACCTGTGATGTCTGTGCATGGGGCAGCATCTTAGTCCCGCCCTTTTACACAGCACTGTGGTACTCCTCACATGGCCTGGCCCTGAGGTAACAAACTGCTTGGGAATGTGTGCCTGGGTGTCAGGAGTGAGCAGGGCAGCCCCTTCAAGCCCAAGAAAAATGATGCTTCATCGTGCAGTGGAGACAAGACAAAACTATAGGCCTTTACAGGGTCAGAGAAGCAGACCTTCTAGAAGCCTCTGTGGCTTTCCTTTAGCAGGCTGGATACATTGGCCAGGCAAAGCCTTTGGTGACAAGCATGCTGTCTGATGCCACTGGCAGTTGAAATGGGGTCTTTTTGGGGTTGTCCAGTGGAGAGAATGCAGGTCTCAGTCATAGAAGATTGGGGGTACCTCCAACTTGCTTTGAGACCTTGAGCAAGTTACTGCACCTCTCTGAGCCTGTTTAGAGAGAACTCCCATGAGAGATTTCTGTGTGTTCTTAGGAGTCAGGAGATTATATAAAGGCACTTTGAAATGCTATAGTGTTACGCAGCTTTGACGACTATGAACAGGAAAGTAAAATAAGGGATTCGCAGGACACATGGGTGTGGTGGTCTTCTAGTACCCCCTTACTTGTACTGAGCAATCATTAAATCAGGGAGACTCCCCCTTCCCCTTCCCCCCCTCCCCCAACTCCCAACAAACTTGCTGTTGCTTAATTATGGCTTCTTTGGGAACCAGAGCGAGGCATTTATATTTTTCTGCCTACAAGAAAGAGGACTGACCCATTCAGCTTTTCCTAAGATATAAACCACAAGAAACTGCACCTGTCTTCACAGAGCTCTTTTATATTTCTTTCTTCAGTTCTAGGAAGTGGGTGTATTTATTTCTCCATCTTCATTCATTAAGAAATGGAGACTCATTTATGCAGAGATTTAGTGGCCAGGCAAGGTGAGAAGTCCAACTTCGGACTCCTTCCAGTTTCTAATTGTAGTTGGATAGATTCATGCTGTGTATGTGTGTACGTGTGTGTGTACGTGTGTGTGTGTGTGTGTGTGTGAGTACAGGCAGTAGTGGTACACGTGATGCAAGGGAAGGTGATACTGAAATCCTTGTTTGAAGAGCCAGTGATATGGGGTGGGGGTGGGGGGAGGGCACGTGTCACCGATGCTTCTTACCTTTGTGTAGGGACTCAACCTCCTGTGGTCAGGTCAGCTGCCATAGCTTGTTAAAGGGAAGCGTTCTCTGCAGTGACTTTTCCTGCTTTTTTGTTTTGTTTTGGTCCTACCAAGCAATCCTCTGATCTACTGGTGGGAGACTTCTGCCCTCAGGTGGTGAGAGAGGAGATGTACAGATGAGCCAACAGATTTCTGGGCTTGGCTGTTCCCAGCAGGCCCCTATGTTAACATGGCACCTCTGATAGGACTATTACTTGCTGCACAGTGCTTTTTCTTTTCTTTTCTTTTCTTTCTTTCTTTCTTTCTTTTTTTTGTGCTGGCACTGGAGCTTGAATTCAGGCCATGATGTTGCCTCTCAGCTCTTTTTATTCAAGGCTAGCATCCTACCACTTGAACCATGCCTTCGCTTCTGATGTTAATTAGACAGGAATCTCCGATTTTTCTGCCCAGACTAGCTTTGAACCATGGTGCTCCTGAATAGCTAGGATCACACATGTGAGCCACCGCAGTTGGCTTGTACAGGGCTCTTAACAGGATGTACCCCAGGCACAGACGGGACTCAGAGACCTTGAAGGTTTTGCCACACCTCACAATTTTTCATTCCTTAGATCCTGCACTCTGTTCACTGCACCCCAGAGAAACGTGGACTTGCTCAGGTGACGGTGGGGAGGGCCATGCTTCAAGATCCAGGGTACCCCATCTTAACCAGGCACTAATTTACCTGGACCAGACATGTGGCAGGAGGTATCTTCCTTAAGTCTCAAAACTATCCTGTGAAATAAATTCAAGGTGTATTTGCAGATAATAAAGGCTTAGCACATTTCAATCTGTGTATTTTCAAAGCTCTCTCTTTCAAGACTATAATCTTGGAAATGATGAAACATCCCAAAGAGCTTTTGTTATGTGGGTTATATTTACTTACATTAGAGCAGAGAGAGGGGGGAGAGAGAGAGAGAAAGAAAGAGAGAGAGAGAGAGAGAGAGAGAGAGAGAGGGAGGGAGAGGGAGAGGGAAGGAGAGAGCTTAAAATATTATATGAATTTATTAATTAATGTGGAAATAACAATACAACTCATATGTTATCATAAATAACCTATCTAGACAGAATCATGGTCATATTTAGATGATTGCAAATCTCTTTACTATGCACAATGCAGGCTCTCAAAAACTCCTCTGTATACCCATGAGAGAAGCAACGTGAAACGGGAAAATAACACCTTGTATCTTATGGAGAATCCCCAGGGATCCCAGGAACATATTTTGAGCACCACGGTCTGAGATAATTTGCTTGTGGGTTTACAGCTGAGGTAAAGCAGTGGGGACAAGATGCCACCCCAGGCCTTCGCGACCTTCAAGGGTCCTCTAGGCTACCCCTCCACATGCAGTGCAGCCCTCACTTAACCTCGAGGCGTCAGGGGCCTCCTTGGTAAGATGAGAGGGGAAGGAAGCGTGCGTGGCCTGTGGTGCTCTGGCGCTGACACTTTGCCAGTCTGTCTGAATGATGACAGGCTGGCAGCAGTGATTTTCAGGCTTAATCTTGTCCTGGGAATCCATGGCTGGTGTGCTTCAGTGGGCTGGAACAGTGAGACAGCAACCAGAGGACTGGAGAAAAAGAAAGGGGGAATCTTTTCCATTCTATGGCCTCCAGAGAAGTCAGCTTTGCAAGTCCCAACCTTTTCTGGAAGCCTTTTCTGGAAGGCTGGCATTCTATCATTTGAGTCACACTTCGACTTACTGCTTTCTTCTGGTGAAATGGAGAAAAGTGTCTCAGACTTTCCTGTCCTGGTTGGCTTCAAATCTTGATCCTCACATCTCAGTCTCCTGTGTAGCTGGTGTGAGTCTGGCTCTCCTAGTCCTACTGATTGCCTTCAGAAAGAGTTCTGAACGTGGACCTCTCTACATTCTACTCTTTCTACCCATTTTGCTTCACTCTGTTGAGCGGAGAACATCTTACCAAAGAGCATTTCAGGTGAGCAGAATAGAGTAGATGATGTCACAGAAACAGGCAGGAACAGGAACAGAAACTTTGGATTGTAACAAATCTAGCTTAAAATATATATATATATATTTTGGGTCCAGTC
>NW_012267347.1:3283019-3286451 GCF_000151885.1 Dipodomys ordii | reverse complement strand
CTTGGTAAGAAATGTACGCATTATCCTGCCCATGTAATTGTAACCCCTCTGTACAGTATGTTCACAAATAAAATAAAATTAAATTAAAAAAAGATGCTAGCCTATGTGCTTTGATGTGTTATTTTATGTATGTATGTTTGTATTTTATGTATGTATGTTTGTATGTATGTATGTATGTATGTATGTCAGTTGTGGGGCTTGAACTCTGGGCTTGGGTGCTGTCCCTCAGTTCTTCAGCTCAAGGCTAGTGCTCTACCACTTGAGCCACAGCTCCACTTCTAGTTTTCTAGTGGTTTATTGGAGATAAGAGTCTCATAGATTTTCTTGCCCTGGGTTGCTTTGAACCGGGATTTTCAGATCTGAGCCTCCTGAGTAGCTAGGATTACAGACGTGAGCCACCGGGGCCCACCATGTTATTTTATTTATAACAACAGCCATGAGAGACAGTAATAACAATAATTTGTTACATTATTTCTTTCTTTCCACCAGCTTACTGGCCTATCTGTTTTACATGAATCAGCTTACTTTGTCCTCTCAGGTAACAGATTCCATGAGACTGAGAAAATTGCTTCAGGTCATGGAAAAATTAGTTTTGGAATTAGGCATTTAATTTAGGATTAAAAACCAATTCAAGGCTCTTTTTCTTAATGCGCTTTCTATTATAGGGTTATTTTATCTCTCAGAAACCTAAGGTAATTAGTTGTCCTAGTTTTATTTTTAAGTAAAAGTTATATATGTATGTGTGTTTATACATAAATATATCATAAACATTTGCTGTTTAGGGGCTGGGAAGGTGGCTCAGTGGTAGAGCTCTTGCCTTGCATGCCTGAGGGCCTGGGTTTGATTCCTCAGCACCACATAAGCAAAAAGAAAAAAGCAGGAAGTGGCGCTGTGGCTCAAGTGGTAGAGCGCTAGCCTTGAGCTGAATTGCTGAGGGACAGTGCCCAGGCCCAGAGTTCAGGCCCCACGACCGGACCCCCTCAAAAAATTTGCTGTTTAAATATGTATAGATATACACACACACACACAAATGATTACTATCGTCAAGCAAATGTACATATCTACTTCCTTAAGTAGTTACCTTTCCCTCCTCCCCCCCAATGCTAAGAGAGTATGGAAATCTATTCTCTTAGCAAAGTTCCCCCATAGTGTGTGACATTAATGTCAGCTTATTTTGATCAGCAAAATCCCATTCTTAGGTGCCTGTAATGATTCTTAGACCCTCAACTAATTACTAGCTCAGTCTTTCACTCAAGGGGAAAATATTGACCCCTCTATACTTGTTTGCACTTCTGTCTTTCCCCAAACCGCTGAAGAACTTTCCCCTCTCCTCTTCCCTTCCTCCTTGTGGTCTGAGCGCTGCTGATGCAGGAGGTGTTCTGCGGGCAATCTTCCCATCAAAGCTGCCATGTCCTCATCATCTCAATCAATATTCTCCCAGCCCACTGCAGTTGTTCTTTCATTCATTTATTCACGTAGTCCTCCCAGCACATTTATTGAAAATCCGTTTGCAAAAGAGATGGAGCTCAGAGCTCTGGGAGAAACCACTATACATCAGAGATGAAATCTGGAGGAGCTTATAGGATAATGTGTGGTGGGGTTGTCAGGCTGAAGTGGAGACAAAACCATGATTCTTTACCAGTACAGGGGATAAGGGAGGAAACAAACGCATAGTGAATGCTTCATTTTGATGTGATTGAGATCTATGAGTGTATTATCTCACTTAATGTTCAAGGTGCCGGCGTTCCTCCCTGAAGCTGTGTTTTGAACCTTATCCCTTTTGGTTTAGGGAGTCTTCTTTCTCTATGTTTTTAATCTTTTTCCTCTTCCCCCCTATTCCTCTTCTCCTTCTTTCTCCTCCTCTTCTCCTTCTTTCTCCTTTTCCTCCTTCTCTTCTCATTTTCTCTTCTTCCTCCTCCTCCTCTTCTTCTTCTTTCTTCCTTCTCCTCCTCTTCTTTTTTTTCCCCCTGTTACCAGGGCTTGAACTCAGAAATTTGCATTTGCTCAGCTTGTTTGTCCACTTTTGTTTTTTTTTAACTCAGTGCATTGCATTTGCTCAGCTTATATGGCATTTGAACCATTCCTCCAGCCTGGCTTTTTATTTACCTAAATTTTTTTTCTTTATTGAAATTAAGAGATTACATAAATGTTACAGTATTGTGGTATAGTGATACTTAGCTAAAGCCACAAACACATTTTAACCTTCACAAGGTGAATTGTCATTATCATGGTCTATAAAGCTTATCGACTCTACAAATTTTAACACTACAACTATTTTTTTTCAAACCAGGTGATATGTACATTTCTTTCCTTTTGCCTAGTGTAAGCTGTTCCCTTTCTCGTTCCCTCCCTCCCATCGCTGCCCTTGAGTTGCTTAGTTCACGTTCATCAATGTCTAGTGCAGCTGATGAGCTCCTCTATTGTATTTTTGTATATTTTTTACCTGTTTTCCTCTGATTCTGTACCCTTCTCCTAGCTTCCCTTAGATGTGCACATGTGTATACCATATGTGAGGTCAAGAACATGGAGTCATCTAAAAATGATGAGACAAATTAAGAAGTGGTCCTCTGTTCTTAACTCCTGTTTGCTTTGTCATATTTCCTTGCATTTTGAATTTAACATCTACGTATTAGGGAGACCATGTGCCATTTGTCTCTCTGACCTTGGCTTGTTTTGCTCAACATGATTTGTTCTAGTTCTGTCCATTTCCCTCCTAATGCCATTATTTTGTCCTTTCTAATGGCTAAATAATATTCCATTGTATATAGGTACCACTAGTATTTGTTCTGGTCTGAATTTAGGATATGTGCCATTCTGACTGGGGTAAGGTGGTATCTCAGGGTTGTTTTTATTTGTATTTCTTTTACAGCCAGGGCTGATAAACATTTCCTCATGTGTTTCTTTGCAATTTTTATCTCTTCTTCTGAGAAGTGTCTCTTTATCTCCCTTGCCCATTTAATGATTGGTTTGTTAGATTTGGGAGGGATTAGATTCTTTTTTTTGGAGGGGGGAGTCCAGTCGTGAGGCCTGAACTCTGGGTCTGGGCACTGTCCCTCAGCTCTTCAGCTCAAGGCTAGCACTCTACCACTTGAGCCACAGCGCCACTTCCAGCTTTTTTTTTCTGCTTATGTGGTGCTGAGGAATCAAACCCAGGGCCTACCCCAGGTAGGCAAGCACTCTACCACTGAGCCACCTTTCCAGCCCCGGCATTAGATTCTTGAGTTCCCTGTATATACTGGATATTAGGCCTTTCTCTGATATATTGCTGGTAAATATCTTTTCCCAACTGGTTGGTTGTCTTTCTAGTTCGGTAGCTGTGCAGAAACTTTTTTTTTTTGGGTCCAGTCATGGGGCTGAACTCTGGGCCTGGGTGCTGTCCCTCAGCTCTTCAGCTCAAGGCTAGCATTCTACCACTTGAGCCACAGCGCCACT
>NW_012267347.1:3268818-3281509 GCF_000151885.1 Dipodomys ordii | reverse complement strand
AAAAAAAAAAGAAAGAAAGATCTGTATCATCTCCTCTCTGTCACCTGCTCCTAAACACACACTGATCTCCTTCCATTCCCACCCCGCCATCACTTTTCCCTAAGACCAATGACTTATTTTTTATTTTTGTCAATCCTGGGGCTTGAACTCAGGGCCTGGGCAATGTCCCTGAGCTTTGTGTTCAATGATAGCACTCTACCACTCGAGCAACAGCTCCACTTCCAGATTTTAGGTGCTTAATTGGAAATAGAGTCTCATTGGCTTTCCTGCCCAGGCTAACTTTGAACCAAGATCCCTAGATCTCAGCCTTCTAAGAAGCTAGCATTATAGGTGTGAGCCACCAACACCCAGCTACGTCTAACAACTTCTTTATCAGATTTTGCTTTAATTTTTTACTTTGTCTTCAATATTGTCCAAATCCTCTTCCTTGAAATCTGCACAATTTTCCTTCTACCATCTCCTTAGCTAACTTATATGCAGCTGTTCCTTCTCTGTGTCTGATATTCCCTAGAGTCCTCCCTCAATTGCTCTTTCTAAATCTTCTGAGTAATCTCACCCATTTTTATGCATTCAGTTGCAGTCTATGAGCCAATGGCTGTCTAATCTGCACCTCTTCCTAGATTTCATTCCTAATTTCAGAGGCATACATTCACCTTCATTAATCTTCAACTGTTTATAAGCATATCATACTTACCAGATCCAAACTCATTCGAATTGTATTTTGATTCAGATCTGCTTCTCCCCCATCATCTAACCCCACAGCTAAGAATCTGCTCTTTCTTCTTGACTCAGCTTCAGTGTCCTGCCAACTTCCCTTCTGAAATTTCCTTCTCCTTATCTGCATGGCTTCTACCTACCTCAAGCTTTCATTTCTGGTCTTCGTTAGTTCTTTCTTGGCTCATTGAAATAGGAACTTGAACTGGGTACCTGGTGCTTTCGCTCATTGGCTAGTGCCCTACTACCTGAACCTCACTTCCAGCCCCACCTCAAGTAGTCTTAATCCCTTGTAGTTTACCCCACTTGGTGTTAGCAGAGTAATAACCATAAATAAATCATTCCACTTCACTCCTCAGAATCCGTCATTTGGGCCCCTGTTACTCTTGAGATTAAAGCCTTCACTTTATACAGTGCTACATTCTGATGCTATTTTCATTTCCTGTCTTCCTGCCTGCTCTCCTTCTGACCTGCTTCCTCACGCATCAACTTTAAGTCCCAGGTAGCAAAGTAATAAAGAGGAGAAGCTCTAGATTTAAACTTCCTGGTTGGAGACTTTTGAAAAGATCACTGTCTAAGACATTGATTTCACTTCTCCATGCCTCAGCTTTCTCAGGAGCTTTCAAAGGGTTGCTATGAGGAGGAAATGAGGTAATAGTTGTTAAGTTCTTACAGCAGTAACCAGCCAAGAATAAGAACTCAATGAGGCTTTTTCTGTATTATCTTCAGGCTTCGGTATCTGGTATTCAATCAACCTTCCATTCTGCATGACTTCCTCTCCTCTTGGTCAACTCCTACTCCAAAATGAACTGGTTTTATTTTCCTTGGGACATTTCCCTTGACTACTTCCAGGTCTATCATAGTGTTTGTACTGAATCTTTTTTTTTTAAACCCTCTCCTTACTTCTTGAGAGCAAGAAGACTATCCTATTTTGTTTGTTTTTGTTTTAGGTTTTGGGGATTGAATGGAGAGACTTGTATATGCTAAGCTAGCACTCAGCATTGAATTACACACCAAAGCCCAGCCTTATACCACAAGCTTGTGGTACGACTACCACAAGCAGAATGGTCAGACATGTTTGAAGCAGTGACCTATCTAGGTAAGCAGTTGCTAATGAGGTCAGGGAAAGATCCTTCAAACCACTCACTGTCAGCAACCGGAAGGCTTGCTTCCACACCTCTTCTGCCTTTGTCTCTAAAATGCCTGAGGTTTTTACTTAGGTACAAGCAGGAAGTGATATCTACAACTTTCATCCTTCCTTGCCAAAGGGAGTCTAGAACAATTCTGTTGTCTGAAACAACATTCCGAGGGAGGCAAGGGATGTCTTCATGGGGGACAAAGCAGTCTACCATGGTTAGAACAAGTGTCTTGCTGTCTTTTTGTGAACACTGACTTTTAAAAAAATATATATATTTTATTGTAAAGATACTGTACAGGGGCTGGGAAGGTGGCTCAAGTGGTAGAGCACTAGCCTTGAGCTGAAGAGCTGAGGGACAGCGCCCAGGCCCAGAGTTCAGGCCCCACGACCGGACCTCCTCCCCACCCACCCCCAAAAAGATACCGTACAGAGGGGTTATAGCTACATGAGTAGGATAATGAGTATATTTCCTATCCAGCATTGTTACTCCCTCCTTTGTTTTTCCCCTACCATCCCTTTCCTCCTCACCTCCCAACTCCTCCCTCCTCCCTCCCCCCTCCAAAGTGGTAAAGTTCATTTTCAACATAGTGTCTTGTATATCTCAATGCTACAATGGGTCAACCTGTATCCTTATTTCAGCATTTTGTTATATCCCTTCCCCTCCCCAAATTAGAAAAAAATGTATATACAAGATGCAGAATCATATACAGTGAAAACAGGGGTGATACTGTGGGGGAATAACATACAAAAGAAACAAAAGAATCACATAGTGCATTATAAGTACATTAAAAACAATAGCAAGCAAGAAAAAAAACCACTTGTGTCCCTGTCTTGGGGTTCATTTTGTTTAATATCATCTTATATGGTCATATGTACATAGCTTTTGACCTTTTCTGCTTGTCTTAGATATATACTAGTTATTGAAAATAAGGGAAAACATGAAACCTATGTTTATTTGGGCCTGGCTTACTTTACTTAATATAATTTTTTTCCAGGTCTTTCAATTTCCTAACAAATGGGGTGGTGTCATTCTTCCTGATGGAGGCATAGAATTCCATATACATATCACATTTTCTTGATCCATTCATCTACTGAGGGGCATCTGAATTGGTGCCATAGCTTAGCTATGGTAAATAATGCTGCAATAAACATAGTTGTGCTGGTAGCTTTAGTATAGCCTCATTTGTGATTTTTTGGGTAAATGCCCAAAAGTGGGATTTCTGGGTCATAGGGTTGCTGTATGTGGAGTCTTTTGAGGAAACTCCATACTGTTTTCCAGAGTGGTTGAACAAGTTTACACTCCCACCAACAATGCCACATCCCTTCCTGCATCTGTTATTAGATTTCTTGATTATAGCCATTCTAACTGGGGTGAGGTGGAATCTCAATGTTGTTCTGATTTGCATTTCTTTTATGGCTAGAGAAGTTGAGCATTTCTTCATGTGTCTATTGGACATTCTTATTTTCTCTTCAGAGAAGTCTCTCTTTAAGTCTTTATAGCCCACTTATTAATGGGACGGTTGTTTCTTTGAGAATTTGTTGTTGGGGGATTTAATTTTTGAGTTCTAAGTATATTTTAGATATGAGGTCCTTGTCCATTGTATAGCTAGTGAAGATATTCTTCCAACCCATGGGTTTTCTATTGATCTTGCTAGCTATGTCCTTTGCCTTGCAGAAGCTCTGCAGTTTCATGCAATCCCATTTGTCCAACCTTTCTTTGATTTGTTGTGTTTCTGGGTGTGAGCACTGACTTTTTATGTGAGGTGTCAAAGATCTCATATCACAATCTGTTACTCCTCTTTCATGTCCCTGGGAAGCCTGAGGCACAACGTTTGGCTGCTGTCACAATGGTCACCTAATTCCTAGAGGTGATATCTAGGGGCACCGCTGGCATACACATTGTCTCGAATCCCATCATACCATGGCTTTCAAGGCATGATATTGGGTATCTTGTATTTGGTTCACTTCCAGCTACCCTCAGAGAGAGAGAGAGAGACAGAGACAGAGACAGAGACAGAGAGAGACAGAGAGAGACATACAGCCCCAGACAAACAGAACAAACTTTCCTGCATTTGATCGTTTAGTGATCCATTTGTGGTCATCGAGGCACTGGAAGCTTCCAGCCAGACCTCATTAACTACATAGTTGCATAAGCTCAGTGGTCTATATATATACTGGTCATAAAGCTTCTCCAGAGAAGACCAACATTCATCTAGTCTCACTCAAATAGTCAAAGGATGTGAACTGGTGCTCCCTTAAGGGGATCTAAAAATATTGTCACATGGGTTCTGATATGCAACAGTTCCAGAAAAATCTGAATTTCCTTCCTCAAATACAGACTTGGAAATCTTGGCTCTCTTCTGACTGTGCTATTCTGCCTCAGTGGTGAAGACCCAGAAGTCGAGGTCATGAGACTTCTCTGGCCTTCCTCCTCATTCATCCCACCATGTGTCCCATTCTTCGGTTTCCAAATCCCATTCTCCCTGTCTCCTATGCTACTAGCTCATTCACAGCTATGGGGCTGAGGAGAGGTAATCTAAATCCCACCTAATGCTCTTCCTCCCCCCCTATTTCATACTCATCCAGCTTCAGGTTCATCTCCTCCACCCCCAAGCTGAGGTTTTAGCCCTGGGCTAGATCCTGGAGTGTATTTCCTTGCTCCCACTACACCCAGAAAATCTTGGTTTTGTGAGACTTAACCTTGCTCATAGCACCAATTTCATAAACAGGCTTATCAATAACCAATTCTAAAGAAGGACTCCCATAGTGAAGAGAGCAACAGAGACATCACCACAACAACCACTAGAAATAGGGCACTTCTGCACCCTGCATCCTGGGATGAAGTGTTACTAATGCCTGTGTCCAGGATATCTAGTGATGTAGAACACACTCATATAAGTAATACGAAACAAGTATATTAGATATTAACAGGCAGTGAAGGACAAAAGAAGCCTTTTCTATTTCAAGCTGGCCCTCCAAGGCTCAAGAAAGCTGCTGCTATGGACAGATGGCGTTTTGCCTGTGTATGTCTCACTTGTGCCGCAGCTGGGAACCCTAAAAGGAATCCAAGGTTATGTTCCTCATGGCAGTGTGACTTAATGGGAAATACTTTGAAGGATGTCCTGCTTCTAGGGGAGTAGAGGAACAAGTACCAGGATGTCTTAGTCAATTCTCTCTAGCTCAAGATGCTAGGTTCACTAGGAGAGACAGGAAGGAGGCATAGGCTGATTCAGCACTTGCTTTAGGTCTTAGCATATTGCATTCTCAGCACTTTCTTCCTTTTTTTCTTTCTTTCTTTTTTCGGTGCTGGTCCTGGGGCTTGAAATCAGGGCCTGCCCACCATCAATGAGCTTTTCTTGCTTAAGGCTAGGGCTCTATCACTTGAGCCATAGCTTCATTTCCGGCTTTTTTGTTGTTGTTGTTGTTATTTTTTTGTCCAGGCTGGCTTCAAACTGTGATCCTCAGATCTCAGGCTCCTGAGTAGTTAGGATTACAGGCATGAGCCACCAGTGCCCAGCTTCTTCTACAGTTTTTCTTGAGAACTATAAACAAGAAAGGAGGGATATTTGGACTGATCTCAGGAGAATTACACTAACAATGTAACAAGTGTCATGAAAAGGTGGAAAGGCCAGTGATCTGAGGAGTGATCTCAGGAGGCCGAGATCTGAGAATTGTGGTTCAAAAATCAGTTCAGGCAGGAAAGTTCATGAGACTCTCATCTCCAATGATAACCACCAAAAATCTGGAAGTAGAGCTTTGGCAATACCCACAGCCCAAACCTCAGTACCAGTACAAAAATATTAAAAAAAAAAAAGAGGTAGAAGGTTATTTTTGTCTAAACCAACCATACCCCCATACTCTACATTCTATCTACACATGATATAAATAGAAAATGGTGTGATATGAAAATGCAAAAGGAATTTATAAGGTCATATGTCTTCAGCCAAGGGAGCAAATGTTGTGTCTTTTGTCCTCCACGTGACAGGTCTTCAAGAGAAACCCTCAGAAATTAGTGGCTGGCAAGGGGAAACTAACATCTCAGTCTCTGGTTGGCTATTTGCTGATAAGCTTGTTGATCTAGTCTCTGTGATCACTGGAGCAGCGAAAGAGGGCTGACAGGGAAAGAGTCACCATTCTTACCCTTTGGTTTAGAAAGAATGTGGGAGGCAAATCAAATAAACAATGTTGAAATCAGTATGAGATTCTTGTAAATAGAATAAACTGGGGAACTCAATAGGAGTTGAACTATTATATTGGTTCTCTTCTCTCCCCCAAAAACCCTGGAAGCCAAGCCAAGGAGACTACTTATACTGTAAAGGGCAGGAAGTGAGAACAAACTTAAGGTGGAACATATTAACCATCAGGAGATTGTGCACTGGGGACAGCTCCCAGGAAACTAACTCACATGTCTGTAAGCATGAGTTTTTGGGGACCTTATTGATTGAGGGTATGTATCCATGACCTTGGCCTTTGCCTGAGAGGCAGAGAATGACAGATAACTGCAATTACAAACCCAGTTAGACAAAATGATTTTTCTTAAAAAAAAACCAAACCCCAAAACAAGCTTCCTCACTCTCTCTAATTTTTACTCCCAGTCTCAACAGTATTTTAGAACTTTAATAATTAAAGAATACCTTTTAATTAAAGGATAGAACACATCACATCTCTAAATCAGTCTCACTGCTGAAGTCAGGCTGATGATGAGGGAAAGAAGGGTAAAGCTGGATATGAGCTTGAAGTTTTAAGTGGATCACACTAGACTGAACCCCTAACAATTAATGAGACAGGAAACTATAGAATCTCTCAGGACTGGAAAGGGAGAACTGAGAGCTTGGTGACAGCACTAATTAATACCACAGCCAGATCATGTACAATTGACATTAGAATATTCATTAATTGTTTTTAATATGCAAAAGGCCCTCAAGGTAAGAGGCACTCCGGTGTGTTAAAAGAACAAAGGATTGGACAGTATCTGAAGATAACAGAGGGAAAAGGAAGGAAAGCTGGAGGACAAGGAAGAGGCCAGACAATGACAGCTTATTTTAATCTGGGGGCAAAGGGAAGTCATGATATGTTTTAATGACCAAATTCACATTTTACAAAGACCCATGACACATTGAGGTAGAGGCCAGATGTGGAGTTTAATCAAGCAAGGTGGTCTGTGAATGGCTGATGAGACATGTGGGTAGAATTCTGGTAACCATTAGGCATTTGAATGATGAGAGAAGTCAAGGAAGCTTCCTTTGTCCTGTCTGTCCTTCTTTCTAGCTGTCTCAAGAATTGCTGTCCCACCTGGTGCCAGTGCTAGTGCTGGTGGCTCATGCCTGCAATCCTAGCTACTCAGGAGGCTGAGATCTGAGCATTGCGGTTCAAAGCCAGCCCGGGGAAGGAAAGTCTGTGAGACTCCTATCTCCAATAAACCACTAGAAAACCAGATGTGGCACTATTGCTCAAGTGGTAGAGCACTCGCCTTGAGCTGAAGAGCTGAGAGACAGCGCCCAAGTCCAGAGTTCAAGCCCCATGACCGACCAAAAAAAAAAAAAAAGAGAAATGCTGTCCCCCTTTTTGGTCTCTTCATTCTGGCTTTTGCGTCTCTGGAGCACTGACTTGGGGAGGCAGTTTGGCCTAGACACAGCTGCCTTGGGACCTGGGTGGCTGTGGGCCTCTAGAATCCTTTTGGCAGAGGGAGGAAGCAAGAAGCACTTTCTGTGTCATATGGCTTCACAGATGAGAAGTCTTGAGCAAAGGTCCTAGGAGTTGTCCCTAAGCTAGCTCAAGGCTAGTGGTTTAGCATGTGAGTCACAACTCCACTTCCATTTTTAAAAATTTTTATTTCTGGTGGTTAATTGTAGACAAGCTCCTCAAAGAGTTCCTTGCTTGGGATGGCTTTGAACCACCTCTTGAACAGCTAAGATTACAGGCACGAAGCACTGGCTAATGGCTAGGTCCTGATTTTTAGGTGACTTCCTTAAGACCCCACAGCTGGTTTGTTAGAGTCTGACTTTCATCCACAGCTTTTGGGCACTTTAAACAATACTTCACTGCAGCTTCCTTAAGTTAAACATGGGAAGGAAAATAAAGTTAGCACAGAAATGATGGAACAAAGGGTGATCTAATTCAGCAGTCATACTCACTAGATACTGTTGGAAATGAACTATACAACTTGGGAAGGGGGACTTGGAGGGGAAATACTGGGGAAAAATGAGGGAGGGGGTGACACTGTTCAAAAAGAAATGTACTCATAACCTGACTTATGTGACTGTAACCTTCTGTATATTACCCTTACAAAAAAAAAGTCTTGAGAACTGAAAATAAATCAATGAAGGAAGGAAGGAAATGCTGAAGTAGAAAGCCTAGAACATAACAGAGGAAATGACCAGAAAGCCAAGCTGTGCAGCTTGGTGCACAGGCGTAGTTATCCTGGGAGGGACGACGGGCGCATGCGCTGTGTGGAGGAACGCCAGAACTTGGGGAAGGGCTCACATTGTCCCTAGTTTGAGGCCTGTCCTGGAAGAGGCAGGGAAAGAACTTCTTAAATAAGTCTGTCAAAACAACCTGTTTACGGAACCTGCTTCTCGTTTTTGGAACTCAGGCCCTGTGAAACCCTTTTTATTAGACTAAGAGAGGATGTTATCACTGTAAGCTTTGTACCTTGGAGTTCCCGAGAGTCAAATGCTTCTCTGGAGCGGAAGCGACAACATTCATTGGACTTTGGCCATGGGACTTGGCTAGAGATGACCGGAAGAGGCATTGAACACTCGGCCAGCGCTGGGCACTATGGGCATTGTAGTTCTTTAGTCTGCAACCTAGTCCTTGGAGATTAAATGTAACACTCTGTGTGTGGGCAGGGACTGTCTTTTTAACCATTATGTTCCTTATCCCTGGCATATAGTCATTGCTAAAAACATATTTTCTGAAGAAATAGGTGAGGGAACGTGACATGTGTCTCCACCAAGTCCCATTTAAGCCTTGCTTCTTTTTTCCTCATCATTTCCCCATAGCATGCTGCTGTCACCCATAAATGCAAAGTTATTTCTTAGTGAAACCTCATATACTTGCTGTGAAAAGTTACTGAATATGGGTGACTTCTTTTGGTAAAAGGATATATTAGAAATACCTAGCTGGGAGCTGGCTCACACCTGTAATCCTAACTATTCAGGAGGCAGAGATCTGAGGATTGCTGTTTGCAGCTAACCTGGTTAAGGAAGTCTGTGAGACTCTTATCTTCAAGTAACCACTGGAAAACTGGAAGTGGAGCTGTGACTCAAACTAGTAGAGTGCTAGCCTTGAAGGAAAAAGCTTAAGGACAGAGCCCAGACCCTGAGTTCAAGCCCCACAACTGACAAAAAATCAAACAAACAAACTTAGGCATTTTTTTTCTTTTAGCCTTACAGTAAGCCCAAAGACTATATTATTTGAATTAGTATTATTTGAAGATGGAATTTCCCTGTACAATAGTTTCTTGATCACGGTTGGTATGTATATACAGTAGGTTTTGTAAAGATGACTGAAAAAAGAGAAGAGGCTTGATAATAGACACGTCTCAGAGCTGGGAAGGTGGCTCAGTGGTAGAGCGCCCAGGCCCAGAGTTCAGGCCCCACAACCAGACCCTCCCCACCCCCCCAAAAGAGACATGTCTCTAGTTGGGAGCCATGTTTTCATCTAATTATATCTACTGTGAAGTCCCAGCATGTCAAAACACTACAATGTGAAGTCCCAGTTCAGGAGACACTAAAAATCTTCCTCTTTTTGCTCCCTGCTCAATTTCTGTCATCTTTCCAGGTATATTAATTTTGACACATCTTCTCTGATATGTGTAGTTGCCCTGGAGCAAGGACTATTATAAATCATTCCTTGTTTATGTTTTTAATTTTTTGTAAAATCACATTCTTTGCAACGGCCTCTATTTTTGTCTCTTTTCCCTTTTTACATTTTTTTTATATCTGAAAAACTTCTCTGGGACTCAGGAACTTGAATTTAGATTCTTTATCACTAAATAGTCCCCATCTGTATATTTCGTTTTCAGCTAAATGCTGAAGTCAGTCACTCCCAGCTTGTGTAATAAGAGCTGTTAAGTCTTGCTATCTCCCTCATATTGGGAATTCCTGCGGGTTATATATTGAATCATCCTTGAGTATTCCCAGGTGATTCACACAGCCCTATTTAAGAAAAAAAAAAAAGAAACTCTATAGTAGAAGTAGAAGCAAAATGAGAATAATGGTTTTACTCAAAATGGTATTTTCTAGGTTGGTTTCCTTTTCAGATTTCCTACAGAAAGTAGCCTAATTTTTTTTCTTGTGTATTAATTTCATTCTCTTCTTTAGGCTAAGGGATTCTTTGAGGGTGGTGGGATAGATCACTAGCATTTCTGGTACATTTCTTGAAACCCTCATTGATGCAATGTGAAGATGGGTAATGGGGAGGCACCTACCAAGTGAGTACTATGCTGGTTGCCAGTGGCTCAGGACTATAATCCTAGCTACTCAGGAAGTGGAGATTAGGAGGATAATAATTCCAGGCCAGTTGAGACAAAACGTTTCCAAGACCCTATCTCAACCAGTAACTGGGTACAGTGGTTTGTATTTGTCATCCCAGCTATGGTGGGAAAAAGGGAGATTCTGTTTCAAAAAACAGAGAGCATTGGGAGCTGGTGGCTCACAACTGTAATCCTAGCTACTCAAGAGGCTGAGATCTGAGTATAACCATTTGAAGCTAGCCCAGGCAGAAAAGTCCCTGTGAGACTTTTATCTCCAAAAACTGGAAGTTGAGCTGTGGCTCAAAGTAGTAGAGCTGAACAAAAGAGCTCAGGGACAGTGCCCAGGCCATGAATTCAAGCCCCACAACCAAAAAAAGTGAGAAAGCTGGGCACCGGTGGCTCATGCCTGTAATCCTAGTGAAGGGTTAAAAATTAAAAACCTCACTTTACCATTACCATTACTAACTTGCTAACTGCTGATTTTGCTTCTGTAAATATGCTTGCATTCAGACCCCCTTTTAGCCTGGGAAATAAAATTGGGCAGTGACTCAAGGATATTGGCCGGCCCAGATGTCCGGATATCAGCCCACCCAGGACAAGGACAGCGGTTATAGATAGTATATGTTCTTCAGTTCCAGATTAATTAAGCAATCCCTGGGACAAATCTTGACAATGACCACCTGGCCAGACCACAAACTGGGCCAAATGTCAACCAATTATAGACCAACCATGAGCCAATTATGGTTTTTGCCTTTAAAAATGTCTGTAACCTCTGCTCGGGACTCCCTGCCTGCTTGGGACAGAGAGTCCGTTTGCGCAAACGTCAAATAAACTCCTCTTGCTTGTTGCATCTGCTGGTTTGGAGTCTTGGTTTCTGGGGCGCTCTCCCATTGAAGAAAGTGTCCCAGTGAGTCTGGGGTCTTTCACTAGCTACTCAGGAGGCTAAGATCTGAGAATCGTGGTTCAAAACCAGCCTGCGCAAGAAAGTACATGAGACTCTTATCTCCAATTAAGGATCAGAAAACTGGAAGTGGTGCTGTGGCTCAAGTGGTAGAGTGCTAGCCTTAAGCTGAAGAGCTGAGGGACAGCTTCCAGGCCCAGAGTTCAAGCCCCATGATTGACCAAAAGAGAGAGAGAGAGACAGAGACAGAGACAGAGAGACAGAGAGAGAGACAGAGACAGGGAGAGAGAGAGAGAGAGGGAGAATTAAAGGCAATGGGATGCAAAGGAAGACTGCCTAATGAAGAGGCCATTGCAGTAGTCTGAGTGAAAAAAGTCCAGAAAATTAATGGTGATATGGACCAAGGAAATGATGAGCAATGTAAGTTGATGGATGAATTATAAAGGTGGGGAGTTGATGGGTTTCCTGACAAACTATGATGGAGGTTGGAGAAAAGAAATGAGAAAAGGATGCTTCCAAGTTTTTGGCCTGAACAATTGTAGGAATGGAGACGGCAGTGATTCCAATGAGAAAACTGGTGTAGGGTAGGTCTGAGGATTGGACAAGGATTCAGAAACTCCATTATGGACATGTTGAATCCTTTTGACCAGTACATGTACCAATTATATGCACCACCAGGATCAATCCAAACATCATAACTCTATGAGGAGGAATTAATTGTCTCCACTTCCAGATAAGGAAATGGAAATTCAGGGCAGTTAAGAAGCCTGTTCAAGTTAACATAGTTGTTGTGAGAAGGCACTGGTGTTGATACAAGGGCTTTTTGGGTGGCTCTATATTGTCTCTCTCTCTCTCTCTGTGCTGGTACTAAGACTTGAACTTAGGACTTTGGCTTTTGCACTCAAGGCTGGTACTCTAAAAATTGGGCTGCAGTTCAAGTTTTGGTGTTTTGGTGGTTATTTGAAGAGTTTCAGACTTTCTTGCCTGGGTTGGCTTTGAGCTGTCTTTCTCAGATCTTAGCCTCTTGAATAGCTAGGATTTTAGGCCTCCCTCCCTTACCCCACCACCCCAGGTATAATCTCTTAAACTCTTTGTCCTCAGCTTTCCCACAGTTTGTAGTAAAACAAAAGAGCCAGAAAAATAGAGAAGGCTTCATTGCTCATCAACATGAATGTGTAATATACTTTATAAAATATATAGGGTTTTTATATTCATATATTTCCTTGGAATATATTACCTTCTGACAGTCTTGGAAAAGGTGGGAAAGAAAACCCTCAGTTAATGTGTGTATACATTTTATCCACCTAGCCATTTTATACTCACATGAAAGTACTATCTTTTTTATCTTTTATTTACTTATTTATTTTTGGGTCCGGTTGTGGGGCCTGAACTCTGGGCCTGGGTGCTGTCCCTCAGCTCTTCAGCTCAAGGCTAGCACTCTACCACTTGAGCTACAGCGCCA
>NW_012267347.1:3264171-3265500 GCF_000151885.1 Dipodomys ordii | reverse complement strand
CGCTGTCCCTCAGCTCTTCAGCTCAAGGCTAGTGCTCTACCACTTGAGCCACAGCGCCACTTCCGGCTTTTTTCTTTTTGCTTTTGTGGGGCTGAGGAATTGAACCCAGGGCCTCAGGCATACAAGGCAAGTGCTCTACCACTGAGCCACCTTCCCAGCCCTGTGATGGGGATCTTGCTCCCTTCCTGCCCAGGCTGGTTTGGACTGTGATCCTCCTGGGCACTACTTCCCTCCTTCCTGGTATAACATGTGTGAGCCACTGTGCTGGACCTCTGTTTTTCTTCAAAAGACATTTGCTTTGCAAATTGAGGATCATAATGGGAAAAGGGGAAGATTACAGAATGACCTCTTTCTCTCTCTGAAATCCAACTTGGAGGTTCTGAGGAAGCAGCCATTTAGGTACATTTTTTTCCCCTGCCATCATTAAGCTACTGGGTGAATTTTGTTCTGTTTCACTTGTGGTAAATTGCCTGGCTCCCACTTTCCAATATGTCTCAGTTATAAACTTCCTTAGATTTCTAGGCTCCCCAAGCCCCAGATCATGAAAGGTAGGCACAAAGTTTCCTGCGTAGGAAACTCCGTAAGACTCTTACCTCCAATAAACCACCAGAAAACCAGAAGTGGTATTGTAGCTCCAGTGGTAAAGTCCTAGCCTTGAGCTGAAAAGCTGAGGGACAGGGCCCAGGCCCAGGCCCAGAGTTCAAGCTCAACAATCAGAAAAAAAGAAAAAAAAAGATTTCTATGGTATTTCAAACTCTTTTTGTGGGGGAGGGGGGAGACTGGAAATGAAATAAGGTAAGATGGGTTTAGGGCTACCTCTAAAATCCTAGTCGAAAGCAAGAAGCAGGAATTTATTCTCCAGGACTCTTACTACAATGGGATGCCAGGGGAGACAAGCATTAATGTTGGCAGAATGGGAGGAACCAGAGTCAGGGTCACCATGCGCTGGGACGAGAGGTTCCCAAAGCTAGCTGTGAGCAAGGAGTAGAGATGGAGGCTGGCCTAGCTTTCTTGGTTTGCACGGCCAGGGAAGACTCACTGTAAAGAATTTTAGCTTTTGTTGGGGCTGGTGGCTCAGGCCTGTAATCCTAGCTACTCAAGAGGCTGCGGTCTGAGGATTGAGGTTTGAAGCCATACCAGGCAGGAAAGTCTATGAGACTCTTATCTCCAATTAACCACCAAAAAAGCAAGAAGTATAGAGGTGGTTGAAGTGGTGGAACACAACCTTGAGTGAAAAAGCCAAGCGAGAACACAAAGCTCTGGGTTCAAACCTCAGTACACACACACATACACATACATGCATACACACACACACACACATCTTGTCCA
>NW_012267347.1:3261939-3263432 GCF_000151885.1 Dipodomys ordii | reverse complement strand
GTTGTGGGGCTTGAACTCTGGGCCTGGGTGCTGTCCCTCAGCTCTTCAGCTCAAGGAGAGCAGTCTGCCACTTGAGCCACAGCGCCACTTCCCATTTTCTGGAGGTTAATTGGAGGTGAGAGTCTCACGAACTTTCTTGCCTCGGCTGGCTTTGAACTACAATTCTCAGAACTCACTTTTCTGAGTAGCTAGGATGACAGGCTTGTGCGCCATCAGCACCAGGCTTCCTTTGTGGGTTTTTTTCCCTTCTTCTTTTCTTTTAATTATCTTTAAGTAGTTGTACAAAGGAATCACCACTGGATAAAGCTTATGAATACAATACATCTTGATCTGACTTTATATCCTGCTTGCATTTCAACTTGCATGGTGGTTGGCGAAGCCGCCCACAGCCATCCTCAAACCCTTGCATCTCCGAAATAGTAGGCTGGGACAAGTTGGCTGGAAACATACAGATGCAGCCGAGTCTCCAGGACTTCTGGAGCCCCAGACTGCAGCTGGAATAGCTGGGACCTAGACGCCGGCAGCCAGCCAGAGCAGCGGCGCTGGTTGGCAGAGGAGCTGGCGAGGGCGGAGCTGGCTTGGGCGGGGCTTGCTCGGGCGGAGACCCGAGCGCTGAGGGCTGAGGTCGGAGCCTGGGTCTAGGCGGAGCTCGGGCGAGGTTCCCAGGTCCCAGGCCATGGGTTTTCTGCGGTGCTGGTTGCTTTGGGTGCTCCCTCAGGTTTGGGGAAGTTCTAAGGGTGAGTGGGAGGAGGGCGAGCGGGTGCGTGCGGAGGTAGGCGCAGAGAAGGAGCGGGGCGATTCGCACACCCGCGCCTCTCCCCTGACTCATCTACTGATGATTTCCCCACCCTCCTTCCCCTCTTTTTTCTTTCTCCGGTGCTGCTGGCGCTCTTTGGTACCGCTACCTTCGTTCACCGTTCACTGCCGCCCCAGTCCTGGAAAGCCGGCTCCCTTTGCGTGCCCTCCAGATCTCCTCCTTTGTCAACAGCAGCTGGATGCGCACCGATTGCTCGGCATGGCTAGGGGATCTGCAGACGCACCGCTGGGACAACGCCTCGGACACCATTGAATTTGTGAAGCCTTGGGCTCAGGGCAAACTGAGCCTTCATCAGTGGGAGAATCTACAGCATATATTTAGGGTTTTTCGAAGCAGTTTCACCAGGGACATACAGGAATTTAGCAAAATGCTACAATTCGACTGTGAGTGGAGGGATGGGACGCTCTGGGCAGGCGCACGGGCGGTGGGAGGAGTGGACACAGAGCCCCACTGGGAGACCGTCCACCAGGCACGCCACAAGCGAGTTTTGCTTTCTCCTTTTGCCTGGAGAGGTCCCTTTTTTTGGGTCTGGTCATGGGGCCTGAACTCTGGGCCTGGGCGCTGTCTCTCAGCTCTTCTGCTCAAGGCTAGCGCTCTACCACTTGAGCCACAGCGCCACTTCCAGCCTTTTCTGCTTATGTGGTGCTGAGGAATCAAACCCAGGGCCTCATGCATG
>NW_012267347.1:3260062-3261797 GCF_000151885.1 Dipodomys ordii | reverse complement strand
GCGCCACTTCTGGCTTTTTTCTTTTTGCTTATGTGGTGCTGGGGAATCGAACCCAGGGCCTCATGCATTGCAAGGCAAGCGCTCTACCACTGAGCCACCTTCCCAGTCCTGATTATTGTTACTTCACTTATTTAACCTGATATTATCAAACAAAAAATAAAACGTGTCAGATGCTAAAAAAATTATACTAGGTGATCATTTTTGATTAGAAGAAAAGTTTAGCCACTAAGTTAGTCCTTTGATAGGAATTTTTTTTTCCTACAGATGAGTGTTTGATATCAGATCCTTAGAAACCAGGCAGAAAAGTCATTAGGCAACATAATCCAAAGAGAAAATGAAACTCTGCCAGTAAAGGTCAATCTGAAAGGCAAGCCCCAGGCTTCCTGAAATGGCAGGGTGCAGGCTGAGAGGTAATACCCAAACTAATTAAGTTTTCTGTAAACAAGACTCCTTAGTCAACGAAGAGTACTTGTTCCTAAGCACTACTACATTTTGCTGTTCTCTCATTCAATAGTGCTAGGTGTTGTGTGGAGTACTGGGTGATGGATGAGTTAAAAAAAAAACACCAACTGATCTCTGTCTTCACAGAGAGTCATCTCTAAGGAGAAGTAAAAAGTACAGCAAAGATTTAGATCAAGAGCTGCTAGGTCCAGACAAAAGAGGACGCGTCTGACAATGGTTGGGATTCTGTGGTAGGAAGCTGTGAACTATGGCAAGGGACACCCAGGTGTTAAAATTAAGTTGTTGAGACACAGAATGAAGGCGGAAGGGAGGTAACCTTGGGGGTGGAGGAAGGAAGTGCTAACCCTGAGAACCTAGTTCAGTGGGAAACAGAACTTAAGAATTGAGAAAAACTAATTTCCTTCTCTATACTTAGAGAACTTACTTTATTTTTATTGTATTAAGGACATAAATAAGATTCTGCAGAGCCGGGTGCCGGTGGCTCACGCCTGTAATCCTAGCTACTCAGGAGACTGAGATCTGAGGATCGAGGTTCAAAGTCAGCCTGGCAGGAAAGTCTGTGAGACTATTATCTCCAATAAACCACTAGGAAAACCACAAGCGGTGCTTGTGGCTCAAGTGGTAGAGCGCTCACCTTGAGCTGAAGAGCGCAGGGACAGAGCCCAAGCCCAGAGTTCAAGCCCCACAACCGACCCCCCCCCCCAAAAAAAAGATTCTGCAGGAAGAGGGAATCCTTAGAATCTTGGAAGGTACTTCTGTTACAGTGAGAAGACTGGTTATAGACAACAAATACAGAACAGATGAGTGAATACTCTATACTCTTTGAATGTGGAAGGATAGATTTCAGGTATTTCTTTTCTTTCTTTTTTTTTTGTCGGTCATGGGGCCTGAACTCTGGGTCTGGGCTTGTCCCTCAGCTCTTCAGCTGTAGACTAGCACTCTACCCCTTGAGCCTCAGCCCCACTTCCGGCTTTTTCTGCTTATGTGGTGCTGAGGAATTGAGCCTAGGGCCTCATACATGCAAGGCAAGCGCTCTACCACTGAGCCACCTTCCCAGCCCCAGATTTCAGGTGTTTCTGACAGTCTTGAGGACAATTGATGATCACAACCACTCTATTCTAAGATCTGTTTCTCTGGACTGTCTTTGAGCCTCAACCTTCAGATCTAGCTCAGTTTCCTAAGTGCCTGTGGTTATAGGTGTGAGACACTGGCTCCCAGTCAGATTCATCACTCTAAAAAAGTATTGTAAGGGGGCTCTTGCCTTGTATGCCTG
>NW_012267347.1:3241390-3254597 GCF_000151885.1 Dipodomys ordii | reverse complement strand
TATGCACATTTCTTTCCTTCTTTCTTTCTCCTCTCTCTGTCTCTCTCTCCCTCTCTTCCCTTCCCTCCGCCCTCCTTTTTTGTGTATGTGTGCTGGTAGTAGGACTTGAACTCATGGTCCAGGCTTTTTTTTTTTTTTTTGCTCAAGGCTGGCACTCTACGACTTGAGCAAACTTTCCATTTACAACTTTTTGTGGTTAACTGGAGATAAGAACTTCATGGACTAACCGCTTGGCTTCTAAGAGTAATCCTAGATCTCATCCTTTTGAATAGCTAGGATAATAGGCATGACCACCAGGCTTCCTTTCTTCCTTCTTTTTTGATCTCTCCATTCCTCTCTGCAGATCCTGCTGAGCTCCAGATCTCTGCTGGCTGCGAGGTGTACCCTGGGAATGGCTCAGAAAGCTTTCTGCAAGTAGCATATCAAGGAGAATATATCCTGTGTTTCCAGGGTTATTCTTGGGAGGCAGCCCCAGATGCTCCGGCTTGGATAAAGTTGGTCATCAAAGTGATCAATGAAGACCAAGGGACAATAGAAATAGTGCAGAAGCTCCTCAAAGACACCTGTCCCCAGTATGTCAGAGGTCTTATAGAGGCAGGAAAATCAGAACTGGAGAAGCAAGGTCAGTCTGCCATTTTCACCCCCTGCTCTACACTTAGGGTCCATCTAGGCTTTTCAGCTCAGAGATGATCATCCCTTTCAACAATAGAAAGGGATAGATATGGCATGAGGATATATTCAATTTGCTGGCAATCATGGGTTACCACTTGGGTTCTGTGAATGGAACTAAAGCACTGGGGGCAGAGCTGAAACCAGGCAGTCTTTGAAAGACTCTGGGTGACAGAGTGGAGCTCAGAGTGAGTACTGAGGAGGGACAGTGGAATTAGAGAAAGAGGAGGAGGAGTATCAGGGAAGGCTCTTCTGAGGAAGGTGACAAAAATGAATGATACCTACCAGGAATTTTCATCTCCAGAAATGGACATGGGGGGAAATATGAGCCTGCTGGGAGGCCTGGAACCTGTCATGCACAGTCCTTACTTGAAGATTTCCCCATTTCTTTGTTGGGAATAGTGAAGCCCAAGGCCTGGCTGTCCAGTGGTCCCAGTCCTGAGCCTGGCCATCAGCGGCTGGTGTGCCACGTCTCTGGCTTCTACCCAAAGCTTGTGTGGGTGATGTGGATGCGAGGTGAGCAGGAGCAGCTGGACACCCAGAAAAGTGACATCATGCCCAATGCTGATGAGACCTGGTATTTCCGAGCAACCCTGGATGTGGCGGCTGAGGAAGATGCAGCAGGCCTGTCTTGTCGAGTGAAGCACAGCAGTTTGGGAGGACAGGACATTGTCCTCCACTGGGGTGAGAAAAAAGGGAGGAGAGGGTGCTCCAGTTTAGAAGTAGGAAGGGCTGGGGTTGTCACAGCTCACTTCAGAGATGAAGCCTTTAACCAAGAGGGCTAGAAAGAATTCTCTATATAGGAAGCAGGGAAACAAGAGACCAGAAACTCAAAAAGGTCTGTATACAAGAAGAAATAAAGACTCAAAACTACACAAGTAATTGGCAAATAAAGAATTCCAGGATGATTCAAGTCCTAGCAGAGAGGGGACCAGAGACTTTAGAGAGGCAGGTGAACAAAGGCAGTGGTGGTTTATCAAATGCTTCCTGTGTGGGGACTCATCTTTACTCCTCACCTTTGAGACAAGAACTGTTAGTGTTATGTTACAGATGAGGAAATTGAAGCTAGGACAGTAATGGGGACGTGACTATTAGAATATCCAAAGTTCCATTGAAAATGCAAGAGCAGGATATAGAGAGTCCAGTCTCCCTTGCTAAAGAGTTTTGCCTCTGTACTACACTGTTGTATGCTAGAGCGAACTGAGTGCCCCCATCTTGAGAAAAGGAATACGATCTAATTAGGAATAGAAGTAGATGCTTTAAAGAAGTTAGAAATAAGCACCTGACAACCTCAAGCATTCTTAGACCAGGGGACTTGACACAGGAAGGGGTCCTCTGCTAGGAGACATCCTTTTTGTGTTCTCTCAAAGCAGATAGGAGCCACACATCTGTGACCAACATTGTCTTGGGAGTGCTGGCATTTCTGGTCTTCCTTGGGTTCCCTCTAGGCTTAATCTTGTGGTTTAGGAGACGCCGGTAAGTCCCCTCTTTCCATTTGTTTCTTCCCTACACCTCTCTCCTCCACTCCCTGCTTCCCTTTTCCTAATGGCTTCTTCCTTTTTGATTGTCTTGCAGCTCCTATCAGGATATACTGTGATTCTCCTGGCCATGTCTGCCCCTCTGCAACTCAGGACCTCTAGTTCCCAGGACTTCATTCCTGGTCTGCTCAGGAATTGAGGATGAAGAAGTGAAGAATACTTATGGCATCCTTTAAACCCCAGTCATAAAGGAACTGGAGTTCTTTTTGACTATGGAAATTTATAGGCCCAAGTGGTTTTTGTACAAACAGAAGTGCGAACTCAGATGCCTACCAGAATCAAGCAGACAAGGACTAGAGTGTAAGTGCCTGTGGTTCTGAGCTGGAAAGCACACATCCTGTCCTAACGTAGTAGCTGCAGTGGTTTGTTGCAGGCACAAAGTCAACCCTGGTTTGGTTGTAACCTGCGTTTGTCAAGAAAACAAACTGCATTTTTTTCCCCCCTGACATACTTACATTAAAGTTTAAAACTTAACTCAAGTTTATTGTGTGTCATGCATCTCATAGACACACCTGCTGGCTAATGACCACCCAGGAATTTCCAGTTTGTGCCTCTTTTATAAGCATCCCCCCCAATGATATATTGGCAATATTAGGAATGTTTCTATTGTAAATTTGGACTTAATGACTCTACTCCCCACTCTTTCTCTCTCTTTCTACCTCTCTTTGTACTGGGGCTAGAAATCAAGATTTTTAAGCTTTCCTTTAGCCTTTTCTGATTAAGGCTGCTGCTCTACCACTCGAGCCACAACTCTGCTTCCAACTTTTTGCTTGTTAATTGGAGATCAGAATCTTGAGGCCTATTTTGTCCAAGCTGGCTTTGAACAGTGATCCCCAGATCTCAGCCTCATGAGTAGTTAAGATTGTAGTTATGAGCTATCCATGCTCAGCTCATTTTCTTGTACACTGTAATTTTTTTTACGGTCAGAAGTTCCACTCATCATTCTATATTTCTGTGTTATCTTGCCCTGTCATCTCAGTATGGTAATTTTTAATGGGTTCATTGTCAAGTACTCTAAATGCCCACAGGCCTTATAAGATAATTGATTCTTTTATTTTATTTTATTTTATTTTTTGGGTCCGGTCGTGTGCCTGAACTCTGGGCCTGGGCGCTGTCCCTCAGCTCTTCAGCTCAAGGTTAGCGCTTTACCACTTGAGCCACAGTGCCACTTCCGGCTTTTTTGTTTTTGCTTATGTGGTGCTGAGGAATCGAACCCAGGGCCTCATGCATGCAAGGCAAGCACTCTACCACTGAGCCACCTTCCCAGCCCTGATTCTTTTATTTTTAAAAAATATTTCCTCCTCCTCCTCCTCCTCTTCCTCCTGCTCTTCCTCCCCCTCCTCCTCCTCTTCCTCCCCCTCCTCCTCCTCTTCCTCCTTTTCCTCCTCCTCCTTCTCCTCCTTCTGCTTCTTCTTCTCATCATCATCATTGTATGCCAGTGCTGGAGTTTGAGCTCAAGGCTGAGCACTGTCCCTTAGCCTTTTTTTTTTTTTTGTCAGTTGTGGGGCTTGAACTCTGGGCCTGGGCGGAAAGCTTTCCCTGCACTTTTCAGCTCAAGGCTAGAGCTCTAACGCTTGAGCCACAGCACTACTTCTGGTTTTCTAGTGTTTTATTGGAGATCAGAGTCTCAGGGATTTTCCTGCCCAGGCTGGCTTTGAACTGTGATCCTCAGATCTAGCCTCCTGAGTAGCTAGGATTACAGGCTTGAGCCACTGGCACTTGGCTTCCATTAGCCTTTTTGCACAAGACTGGTGCTCTACCACTTAAGCCATAGCTCTACTTCTGATTCTTCTTCGGGTGGTTAATTGGAGGTCAAAGTCTCATGGATTGCCTGCTGGGGTTAGCTTTGAACTTTGACCTTCAGATTTCAACCTCTTGAGTAACCAGGGTTATAAGTGTGAGCCCAGAGCCACCTAGAGTATTTCTTACAGTATTTAGTAAATGAGCATGACAGCAAATGCCTCCTTTCTCTTCATAGTCTAATTCACTAATCAAGTATACAGCAGATTTCCTTTGTCAAAGAGACATACTGCCAATGCTGATTATTTTTAGTGGCTTGTGTTTAGAGCATAAGGCACACATTTACAAACTTTCTTGCTCTGCTCGGCTCAAAGGAAAACAAACTGGTGGTATGGCTTGTAGAAATATATTCCCATGATTCCAGTCTGAGGCTGGTGGGAGGAGTAAGGAAACAGGAAGATGAACACACTGTTGGTGGTGTATGTTATTTTAGGAACAGCGGTGAAGGCCTGAGAGGCCAAGTCAGCAGCTCCCTGTAACAGAGACTCTGTGTGACTAATCAAAACTCTGCTCTGTAGAATTAACAACAATCTGATTTGCAGATGAAAATGAAAGGCAGGGGAAAAAAGGTGGGGAGAAAAAGGCAAACAACAACAAACAAAACAAAAGTGCTTCAGAATAAGAAGCTGCTAAAGACCACTGGAATCTTACACAATTATTTTTAATTTTTCTTTTCTGCTCCTGGGGCTTGAACTCAGGGCCTGTCCCGGAGCTTTTTTTTGCTCAGAGCTAGTGCTCTATCACTTGAGCTATAGCTCTACTTCTATATTTTTGTAGTTTACCTGGAGAAAAGAGTTTGACAGATTTTCCTGCTTGGACTGGCTTTGAATCCAGATCCGAATTCAGCATCCAGAGTAGCTAGGATTACAGGCCTGAGTTACCAGTGCCAAGCACAAATCTGTATTTTAAAAAAAATTAAAGAAGTATTTTTTATTTTATAAAACTCATGTGTTTATTTAATATTTAGTACTTTATTAAACTATTTTTGAATTTTGCTTATGGGGATTATTGTTTGAAAGGCAGATATATACATTCTTTTTTAAATCAGAATCAATTAGTTGTACAAGAGAATTTCACACTGACATTCATATATGCACATGGTAAACCTTCCTATCTGACATTCTCCCCTTCCCAAGCCAACTCTGATAAGCTTCATTGTTTCATTTTCACACACATAGATGAAATCTTTTCACCATATTCATTCTTTTTCCTCTCCCCATTAATCATCCCCATCCCAGACATGACCTGTTTTAAAATTCCTGCTCTTCATTGTTGTCATGGGTGTTATTTGTTCACTGGTTTTTCATTGTGGTATTTCACACATTGCATATAGATTGTTACAGGATTTCCATCAAGTTCACTACCCGTGTACTCTCCGTCTCCTCTTCCGCATTCCCTCTGCCCCTTACTATTCAGCAACTTTGTGTGTGTGTGTGTGTGTGTGTGTGTGTGTGTGTGTGATGATACTGGGGCTTGGACTCAGGGCCTGGGCTCTGTCCCTTAGCTTTTGCTTTCAAGGCTAGCTCTTTACCACTTCAGCCACAGCTCTGTTGGTAGCTTTTTGGTGGCTAATTAGAGATAAAGGTCTCATGGATCCCTACCCAGAGCATATGGGAGACGGCAGTCTTCTGCAAAGCTAGGATTATAGGATGAGTGACAGGTACCTGATTAACACTTTGGTTTTTGCCAGTAGGGAAAGAGGCATGTGAGGGCCTCAATGATCTGTGTTTACACCTCCTCTTTCCCTCCCTCTTTCTCATCAAATGGACATTGGAGATGGGCCATTAACCAGGTAGGCCTAGAAATGTAGGCATTTTCATTTTGGTTTGTTTGGATTTTATTAATGTATATATCATTAAAATTTAATACATACCCTTCTGAAAAACATCCTAAAGTTACCTAACTGGGCAATATTTTGACATTTTAATGTATGAGTTCATTCATTTCCTTGCATTTTTCTCTTTTCTTCCCCCATCCATGCAAATTAGCCACATGCTTTTTTTCTGCCTCAGGGGAAGAATATTGTTGGATAGAAACAGGAAGTAGCTTCCCTGTTATTCTGTATTATTTTATAAATGCTTATGGTGTATATATCAGAAAGGCTACTGGGTCTGAAGAGGCCTTCTGGGAGTGATGTGGGACTTTAGCAATAATCTATGTTATTATCTTACAGTAACTTGGGTTAGTGTATGAGCTCTGTAAAAGAATTGGAACTCTAGGGATTGGATTGTGGGCAAAAACTGTCACAAGCTCCCCACCATGTGCTGGAATAGTGCTCAGGGTTAGGGATTAGATTAACTCCTGAAAATCAAGTGCTAGTTCTTGCACATTCTACTTCTAGTCCAAGATTTGCAGCCATTACTGAGGGAGTTTTATGTGGAAGTGCTGGATACCACCATGTAGATTGCATTTATTTAAAAAAAATTCCATTACTGTGGACTTGAACTCAGGGCCTGGGTGCTGCCCCTCATCCTTTTCACTCAAAGCTAGTGCTCTACCCATTGAGCCACAACTCCACTTGTGACCTTTTGGTAGTTAATTGGGGAATAAGAGTTTGGCACAGAGCATATCTGCAGGCTGTATAAATGAAAGCCTCCAACATCAGAGCCAATATGTTTTGAGACAAATGTTGTGATTGTGTGGGATAGTTAATTTGAAGTCTTGAGATAGACTTAGCATTTAATACTGACTGCTGAATTCTTGTGGACTATAATGAGCTTGGTTTGAATGATAATGATATAGTATGATTTATTGCTCTTAAAAGCTGGACATACAATAGCTGGAAGAACCAGAAGGTAAAAGCAGCCTTGGTGGAACTTTCTGAAGTTACAGATGTAGACAATGTCTCAGCTCCTACAATTTAGCCATATTAGCAACTGTTACCACAGCATATTCCCTTAGTATCTTCTTGGCCTGGTGAGATTTCAACTTGAAAGGGTGAATCTGACTCATAGTGAAGTGTGTGGGAGGGGCAAAATTACATCTTACCTGCAGTTCAAACTCTCAAAAGAGGGAGGCTCATAAAAGAGAGGCGAGAAGGGAAGGGATGCTGGTTTTTTTTTTTTTTTTTGCCATGCTTGGGCAGGGGAGGGGGGAGGGATCTGACCCAGATCCTGTAATTTTTGTGATGCAGTCCTGCGCCAGTTGAAATGTCCTACTGACTTTGAGGCCTTTGGGGAGCCAAGAGAAGCACTCGTCTGCTGTTGGGCCCGAGAGCCAGCTGCAGTCACAGAAGGACCTACATGCCCCCACCTGTGGGAAAGGAAGAGGCGACCAGCCGTGTTCATAGATGATGGGACTGAACGCAAGCAACCATGCTTGAAGGAAAGCAATTGCTGTACTTGATAAGGGATTTAGTCAGGTGGAAACGACTAATACATAAAAGCCAAGTCGATTCCCTATGTTAACTATGACCAACTAGAAAGGGAAACAGGAATAAATAGGCCATTCAAAGAGTGACAAAAATAAAAAGCACTTAGAAATAAAAAAAGTACTTTTGAACGTGGTGCAGTTCCATACACACAAAACTAGTTCTCTGAAGGAGTAAAAAATTGAATTAGTGCAAATACATACTCTATTCTTAATTTAGAATACTTAATATAATAAAATAACCCCCCACATAAACTCCAAAAACAAAAACACCCCTCTAAAACAAAAAAGGTTTTGAGTTTGATTCAAGTGGTAGAGCACCTGCCTAGGAAGTGTCAGGCCTCGAGTTCAAGCTCTAGTACTGTCAAAAAAATAAAGAAAATGGCATAATGAACCCATTGTGAGAAATTTTTAGGTTTTAGCTAGGGATTAGCTCTCTCTCTCTCTCTCTCTCTATATATATATGTATGGATATAGATACAAATATAGACAGCTAATTTCTAAATACAGAAAATGACTGCTTTGTGAGCACAACTTCACATACAAACCATCCAACCGAAACCCCTCTATCCCCAATCTTTATATAACTCTCAGATACCAAGTCACAGTTTCCTCTGCCCTTAAGCACCACAGGTCCAGGAAGTGATCAGTACAAGTCTACCTTTATAGCCTAGATCCTACCCCAAATCATCCAGGATAGCCAATCCTAAACTGCTTACTCTGTTTCACTTTCTCATGAAAACCAAGGCAAAGGCTTTAATTTCCACTCATCACTCCTTCTGACTTACCTCAGTACTTCTCTGTGTGGCCCTGGATAACAGGACATAATCATTTATCCAGGAAACTGTAAGGAATCAACTCTTCCTTGGCTGTGACTGTGGTCTTTCCAGATCTGACTAAATTAAATCCCAAGTCTAAAGGAAAACATCCTGGGAGTCATTTCCACATTTGTTTTACCCCGGCGTTTTTCCCCTTTGGCTTTCAACAATTTTTGTAACACTCTAGTCTTTTGCATAAAATATCTAGGTTGTTTTCTCTTTATTCACTGGGCAGGTACATAGGGAAGGCCCTGTGCGAAAATATTTTCAAACTATCCAAGGCTAATAGGCAGAACATTAAATGAGTGAAGGAGGTTGATGTTTTTACAGCATGGATGGAGGGGTATGAAAGGCACACTGGAAACTACCTCTACAGGGAGCTGGGGACTAGTTGACCAACACAAACTTGGAGGAACCCCAGAGTATGGATGCTGTAAAGAATGGTAGCCTTTGTTGGGGATGATGGTGCATACCTGTAATCCTAGCTACTCAGGCACTGTCCCTGAGCTCTTCAGCTCAACTACCACTTGAGCCACAGTACCACTTACATTTTATTGATAGTATCATCCTTTGTCATGTTTTGGGATTGCAAATCCCTGGTGCCCTGCTGCTGACCTTGGTCTTTCCCTGTAACAGCTCCAGGCACAGCTTTTTTTTTTTTTTTAAAGATAATTAATTTACTTTATTGTTACTATAGAGGTGTTGTACAAAGGGATTACAATTACATGAATCAGGCAATGAGTACATTTCCTTTTGTACAGTATCTTCTGTTCCCCCATTCTCTCCCAGTTCCTCCCTCCTGTCTCCACCCATGGGTTGTATAGTTCACTTTCATCACTATCCAGTGAGCTCTACTGCTGCATTTTTTACCCTCTTTCCCTCAAGATTTTACTCTCCTCCCACCCTTCAAAAGATTTGCATGTGAATAAACCATATATAAAAAGGGAAGACAGACTCATCAAAAAATAAAAATTAAAGCTGAGTGTTGATGGCTCATGCCTGTAATCTTTGCTACTTAGGAGGCTGAGACCTGAGGATAATGGTTCGAAACTAGCCTGGGTAGAAAATTCCCCATGAGACTCTTACCTCCAATTAACTACCCCCGAACGAGAGGTGGCGCTGTGGCTCATGTGGTAGAGCACAAAGAGACTCAGTGCCCAGGAGGGAGTTTGGAGATCTACCACTTATAAGTCAAGCAAAATCCCAGAGAATGCATTCTGTCTGTGTTCTGTCTGTACAATAGGAGCCCCTAGGCTCATGGTAGAAATACAGAACCTTAGATTCCAGAGTTTCAAAGATAACATTAAAAAAATCCATTTTACCCAGCAGGAAATAATTGCAAGGAAGACCAGATTGTTCATAGACAAAATATTTACAAAACCCTATAATTTTCTTTGCAATTAGGCTACCATTCAATACAAACAATTTTCTGACTTGGATGTGAAAGGAGGTGGAAGACATCTACTCTCATAGTAATGAGAAAAGTCCTTGAGCTATTATAAAATCCATGGGTGACCACAAAATTGCTGGACTGTGGATGCAAGGAAAGCTCAGAGAGACTGGGCTTTAGGCCAGGAGCTCTTTATATGTGAGCCTTAAGAAGTGGCGGGTCTTGTAAGCAAAGGTGAGGAGAAAGGTTGGTAAAGGCCAAGACTGGAGGTATTGGCAGTATTGGTGCAAGGGCAGAGAATGGAGTCTAGCACATTTCCAAATGTAGATGGGCAACTTCTGGGGGATAAATAGTAGGAACCATTCAATCTAGGAACATCACAATCATTACAGAAGAGAATACACAAATCCCCAACCTTTGTCAGTAAACTACATCATTTGATCCATCAATTTGCTTTATACCGTGTATAATTTTTTTTTTACCAGTCCTGGGATTTGAACTCAGGGTCTAGGCACTGTCCCTAAGCTTATTTTGCTCAAGGCTACTAGCACTGTACCACTTGAGCCACAACACCACTTCTAGCTTTTTCTGTTCACGTAGTACTGAGGAATTGAACCCAGGGCTTCATGAATAGTAGACAAACACTCTACCACTAAGCCACATTCCCAGCCCTACAATGTATAATTTTTCATGTAAAGAATAATTGATCAAAATAAATACATAGAGTTTTCACACAATATAAAATAAAATTGGAAAAGAAAAAAATTCTTAGCTAAGGTTTTAGAGGAATGGAGTTTACTACATTGCTCAGTCAGTGGAATTCATTTGGTGTGTTGAGTTCCCAGAAGGGAATTAGAATTATTTATATTCTTTTTTTTTTTGGTCTTGGGGCTTGAACTCTGGGCTTGAGCTCTGTCTCTCAGCTCTTCAGCTCAAGGTGAGCGCTCTACCACTTGAGCCACAGCACCACTTCCGGTGTTCTCATGGTTTACTGAAGAGTCTCACAGACTTTCCTGCCTGGGCTGGCTTGAACTGTGATCCTCAGATCTCAGCCTCCTGTGTAGCTAGGATTACAGGCATGAGCCACCAACGCCCGGCTTAGAATTATTTATATTTTAAATGTAGTGTGGCGATCTCATTTAAGGCTAACTATAATCATGACAAAATATGGGAAGTAGCCCTGAGGCAGAAAAAACCTTCCATTTACAGCCAAGTTTCTCCTATAAAGCTCCTTGTAGCTCCATTGGTTGTGTGAACATCAATACCGTTTACTTAAAAGCACCAAACCAAATTTTCCTGCTTTTCTTAAAGTATTTGGTTAAGATAAGAGTCCTGACTGATAAATGACTGTACTTGCATGTGATGTGCAGCATTAGGCAATGAAATTCAATTTAAAGTGTACTGAGCCAATTTCCTCTTCCACTTCCCAATGACTTTTATGAATGTCTACATCTCACTAGGTGGCATGGGTGAGCTAAACACTTACCAAGACTGGGTTATCAAGGATTGTCCATGAAAAAACACTTTATTAACTTTTGATTTTGTGCATATAGTTTTTCATCCATATACTACGACAACAGAAAACAGCTGTTTTATTGTGCTGGTCCTAGGGCTCTCAGGACTTGGGCACTGTTTTTGAGCTTCTGTGCCCAAATTAGTGCTCTACCACTTGAGCCACAGCTCCACTTCCAACATTTTTGGAAGTTTATTGGAGATAAGAGTCTCACAGGATTTCCTGCCTGGGCTGGCTTAGTACCATGATCCTCAGATCTCAGCCTCTTAAGTAGGTAGGATTATAGGCTACCAGCAACAAATACTTCTTTATTCTGCTTATTGTACCAGCCCAGTCTATTCCTTTTTGAAGCAGTTGTTGACAGAAGCTTCAGTTACATTGCATTTCACCTGCTCTTTGGCCCTAACTTTTCTCATAATGTGACTGGGACACCTATGAGGAGCAACTTAGCATTTGTGAATGCTCAAGACTGCAAGAGTGATAGGATTAAAACCTTTGAGACAATCCTGGACTATTAAGGGACGTGAGTTATAGGTGTGTGTTCTCGTCAGTCTCAGGTAAACAATTGAGAAGCATGATTATCATGATGGGAAGGTTTTGTTGAGATCCTGCATTTCCATAACAAGCCTGATAGTACCACTGCATTGGCTTTCTTTCCTTTCTTGTTTTACCCACCTATGTACTACATATATTATTTTATAGGTGCCCATAGATGTGTCTGAAAACTTTCACCGAACAATTCTCTATATCCTTTGTGGTCTGTGCTATAGGTTTAACTATGATGGCATGGCATGATTTTACTGGGAGAAGGCCACTACCTGGGTAGTTGAACCTGGGTGCTTAGAGGTGCTGTAGGTTGGCAGCTATGGAGCTGATAAGGTTTTCTGGTGGGTGGAGCCATCATGTAGCTATCTGCAGAGCCAACCTTGGATGTACACAGGTGTGATAAGCCAGCCAGCTGTGCAGGGAGCTTACCAGTGGAGTGGTCTACTGCCTTGCTGACTAGTGGACCAGTGAAGTACATAAGGGAATGGATGGCCAACCAGCTGTGTGTCAGACTCATTTATAGGGGGGAGGGCAAGCCTACTGTTGAGGTGACCAGTGGGCTAGACTCAGATACATGTGGCCACTGGGGGTCAGCACATGATGGATTCAGAGATTTTTGCTTGGCTGGCTCTTGGCTATGCTCAGGTGCATAGAAGCACTGCAGGCTGTCTGTGTGTATGGAGGGCAGCCTAGTGGGCTGAGGTCACTGCTTGGCTGGTTGTAGGGATGGTCTCTGGCACATGCAGTCACTGTGGACCAGATGGCTGTGTGGCAGGCTCGCTGAGGGATGAGGTCAATGCTTTGCCCAGTATCATGTTGCTGCAGACACATTTGCCTGATGGATGTCTATTGGCTCTCTCTCTTTCTCTGTGTGCAAGTTTACACGTTCCCTTGGTTATAGGGTACTATGTTGGCTTGGAAAACTAAGTCTTGGCTTGTTTGCTGGGCTCAGGCTGCAAGCATCTGGGAGGGTGGTATTATAGCAGTTACAGTAATGCAATATGATCACAGTAGCACGATGGTCCATTCCCGAGCATGGCTGTGGTTACTAGTTCTTGGGGTGACATGCACTCTAGGAGTGTGTTCAGTTTCAAGATTCTTCTCAGCTGCAGCTGTTTACCTTGTGGAGGTTGTGAGGTATACAGTATGGTCTTCCTGCTCTGTGGAAATACCAACAGGTGAAAACTCTGGGAAACTCTCCAGCTTGTGTTTGGGCTTTGAGGCTAGTGGCAATCTCTGTGTAGCATCTTGATCCAGTCATGGGAACACTGGGGATCTCCCACTTACCTTTTCCCAATAAAGAGAAGTAAGCCTGGGCTTTGAACCAACTGAGGTGGGAAAAAAACATGGGAGCAGCAAGGTACCTTATTCTTCTCTCTATGGTGCTATCTTTAATTTTTTTTCTTTTTTTAAATTTTTATTTATTTTTTATTGTGAAAATACTATACAGAGGGGTTACAATTACATGGGTAAGATAATGAGTACATTTCTTATCAAGCATTGTAGCCTCCTCCTTTGTTTCCCCTTCCCATCCCTTCCCAGCCTCTCCCCGTCCCCCCAACCA
>NW_012267347.1:3229024-3239545 GCF_000151885.1 Dipodomys ordii | reverse complement strand
TCTATCTGTCTGTCTGTCTGTCTGTCTGTCTGTCTGTCTGTCTGTCTGTCTGTCTGTCTGTCTGTCTGCTTATCTGGCTATCTATATATCATCTATCTATCTATATTATTTTAGGAAAAACAATGGCTCATTCGGATAACATTAAATAAAAATGGTAGGTTGTCAGGCAAAAGGACATAGTGTTGCCATTGTTGTTGGGAGGTTTGTAGGGACTTTGCTAATTGGCTATTTCCCTTTCTGTGGACCCTATTGGTTGGCTGTCTCATTTTCACATCATGGTTTGAATGGAAGCCATTGTGAGTAGAATTGCTCTGTCAATTTTTTTCTATCCTGTTTATTGTTGAAGTAGAGGAAAGCTATTGAATTTTGCACGTTGATATGGTCATATTCACTCTTCCTTTGCTCATTTTTGCTTAAATTTATCATACATTTTATTCCAGAATCATGTAGGTAGCCATTTCTGCAGTCTAAAATAAGATCAGTGATTAGTGATTGTTAGGATGAGAAAAAGATAAACATAGCAATACCAACCAGTAGTTAATGAATAGAAAAACAAGCTTCTTTTCATATATATATATATATATAATTTTTATTTTTATTTTTCTGTTGATCATGGGGCTTGAACTCTGGGCCTGGGTGCTGTCCCTCAGCTCTTCAGCTCAAGGCTAGCACTCTACCGCTTGAGCCACAGTGCTACTTCCGGTTTTTGGAGTGGTTTATTGGAGATAAGAGTCTCACAGCCTTTCCTACTTTGAACTTCAATCCTCAGATTTCAGCCTCCTGATTAGCTAGGATTACAGGTGCCTAGCTTCTTTCCCATATTTTTGGCAGACTGTTTTCTTTCTTTCTTTCTTTCTTTCTTTCTTTCTTTCTTTCTTTCTTTCTTTCTTTCTTTCTTTCTTTCTTTTTTCTTTCTTTCTTTCTTTCTTTCTTCTTATTGTGAAAATACTGTAGAGAGGGGTTACAATTACAACAATTACGTGAGCAAGGTCATGAGTACATTTCTTATCAAGCATTGTTGCCTCCTCCTTTGCTCTGTTTTCTAATTTATTCCATCACAGAAGGGAGAGTACATCTGAAGACTCATTGCTGCTCTGACCCTGTTTTTCCTAGTCTGAACACCTCTCTTCCACATGGAGGGAAAGTGTGCAACCTGTGTCTCTCTGGGCCTGACTTCCTTCACTGAACACAACTTGAAGCCCAGGGGCAGGGAGCCTGGGAGGCCCAGGCTATGACGTGTGACTCAGGGATTCAGTGGCTTTCTCTGGGAGGGAAGTTGAGGTTTCTGTTGATGAAGTGGAGAAAGATGGACAAAGGTGTGTAGGGAATGAGCTCACATACAGGTTCAGAGGAATATTTTATGGGAGAAAGGGAAATTTGGGTGCTAATGTGGTATTTGGGGGATCAACAAATTAGAGATGTTATAAAAAAACAGGGGTATGTTTCTGGCCTGAGTGCTAAGGATTGGATCTTCATAGTAGGTCTTGTGACCAAGGGGAGAGTAATGGATTCCCCTGGGTAGCTGTGATGCTCTACTGATGCTCTACTGGGTAAGTTCTTTTCACATATATCCTATTCACCCCGGTTTTCTTCTTGAGCTTTCCTGTGATCAGGGAACGGCCATGGAACCATGTCGACCGCTCAATTACTGCTTTATAACATGAGTCACCATCTTCACCTATGTTATCTCAACTTTCTCCTACAGTGTTCCTCTTTCTTAGCTCCCCCACTTCTCAGCATTGCCCGCACAACTCCCAAGTGCTTTCTAACTTCCTTTCTCCTCATTCAGATCTTGTCTTCTACCCACATTTAGCTCAATGGAGCTAGCTGGCAAGGTACAGATTCAAGCACTAGCTGCCACTCACATCTTGCTCAGAATCAACTCTGCCCATAGGAATGCAGAGGTGAAGAGACTGTGATTCTTCTTTGCTGTTCATTTTCAGTCTGTTCATTCACTTTCCCTCTTCCTTCTTCTCCAGCACATGTATTGATCTTTAGTGTCTCTTATCAGCTTCTAATCTTCTTGATTTTTCAATATCCCTTCCTTAGGCTGGGAAGGTGGCTCAGTGGTAGAGCGCTTGCCTTGCATGCCAGAAGCCCTGGGTTCGATTCCTCAGCTCCACATAAGCAAAAAGAAAAAAGCCAGAAGTGGCACTGTGGCTCAAGTGGTAGAGCGCTAGCCTTGAGCTGAAGAGCTGAGGGACAGCGCCCAGGCCCAGAGTTCAGGCCCCATGACCGGACCCAAAAAACAAAAAACAAAAACAAAAAAAATATCCCTTCCTTTTATCCTCTCTCTCATGTTGACCCTTACTCCAGTACTAGATGGTTCCTCCCCCATCATCACTGTCAACATCATCGTTGTCATCATCTCCATCATCATCATAATCATCATTGGCAACATCAGCAGCAGCAGCAGCCATTATTTTAAGTCCAGCCCATACAAATGAGCAATAACATGTGACCATTGGCCTTTTGAGTTTGGTTTATCTTGCTCAACAGGATGATCTCTTGACCCATTAGTTTTCCTACATATGACATAATTTCATTTTTCTTGTGGCTGAACAAGTCTATCTCTCTCCTGTCTGTCTATCTATCCATCCATCCATCTACTATCTACTATCTTCTATCTATCTATCTATCTATCTATCTATCTATCTATCTATCTATCTATCTATCTATCTATGTATCATAAACTGAGTGGCCTATAAATAACAAGGATTTATTTTTTACAGTTTTTAAGGCTGGGAAGTCCAAGACAAAGTGAGAGTTGGTGTCTGGTGGGAGGATATTTTGTGGTACAGAGGACTTTTGTATATGTCCTTATGTAGTACAAGGTGTGAGTGAACTCTTTGGGGTCTTTTTTTAAATAAGAGGACCAGTGCCAATTATGGGGGCTACAAGTTCACAATCTAATCATCGCATGCATCTTATCATCATATTGAAGGTTAGGATTTTACCATATGAATTTTGGGTAGGGTGAGAGTTACATGACAGTAGGTATGTATTAAAAAAGGATGGAAAAAGTGTGCTTATGAAGTATGAGAAATGTAATTTCTTGGGCTGGGAAGGTGGCTCAGTGGTAGAACGCTTACCTTGCATGGCTGAGGCCCTGGGTTTGATTCCTCAGTACCACATAAGCAAAAAGAAAAAAAAGCTGGAAGTGGCGCAGGTGGTAGAGCGCTAGCCTTGAGCTGAAGAGCTGAGGGACAGCGCCCAGGCCCAGAGTTCAGGCCCCGCAACCAGACCCCCCCCCCAAAAAAAAAACAAAAAATGTAATTTCTTTTAAAGTTTCTGTCTTTGTCTCAACTCATGGTGTTTTGTTTTATTATTTTTTATTTGTTTCACATTCTACATTAGTGTCTGGTAGGTACAGGGGTAGTCATGGAATGATTGCAGATTCTCTTAAATAACTGGGGACTCCACTTCATGACAACACACACAAGTAAATCATTTACTGCTCTTGTCTGTCCCCCTCCCTTTGGCTGTCCTACTGATGTGTGCTCCTGCTAGGTTGAAGGAGGAATTTAATCTCTCTTTTCCATACTGATCATTGAACCTTTGGGCACATGGGTATCTACTGAAAAATTGCAATTAAATTATGTGGTGATGCTGATATTCAGTGAACAGGAGATGGAGAACACACCATGGTGCAGCTTAGATGGAGAAGTACAAAGCCATGCTTATCCTAGGCACTGTTGGGTGCATGATTCTAGCTCTTATTCTCTACATATTTCTGCCAGGGGTAAGATCATCATGAAAAGTAGATGGTAGAAGGGTTTTTTTCTCCTGACAAGATTTGACTGCTGCACTAGTGGAAGAACGTTGGTAGATAAGTTGTGACTTGCCTGAGACCCAAGTAGAGAACCAGTGGCTGGGGAGATGGAGTGGGAAGGTAATGTGATAGTAGGTAGACCTCTCTATAAGACTAAGAGACGGGGCTGGGAAGGTGGCTCAGTGGTAGAGTGCTTGCCTTGCATGCGTGAGGCCCTGGGTTCAATTCCCCAGCACCACATAAGCAAAAAGAAAAAAAGCCGGAAGTGGCGCTGTGGCTCAAGTGGTAGAGTGCTAGCTTTGAGCACAGAGAGGCTCAGGGACCGTGTCCAGGCCCTGAGTTCAAGCCCCAAGACTGGCAAAAATAAAGAAAAAGAAAAAGAAAGACTAAGAGGCTCCTCTAAGCCTGCACATAAATTTCAGTGGATTATTGAATTTCACTGAAGAAACAAACTAATAGATAAAATTCCCAAGGAATTCAAGGTGATAATGTTGCATTAATCATACTATACTAGTTATATGTTGCACGAACCCAAGTTTGGGTATATGATATTAGTTTATAACTTTGAGTGACTAAATGAAAACAAATCAGAGACATTACATACAAATAACCTCAAGGTGCATTACCAGAAAAACAAGATCAATACCTCAAAGTGGGAGATGGAAAGGAGTAATATAGATCAAGGCAGAAATGAATGAAACAGATACTAATTTGTAAAACTATACAAAAATGAATGAAACTAAAAGTTCTTTGAAAAGATAAACAAGATTGACAAACTTTTAGCCAGACTAGCCAAAAGAAAAAGTGAAAGGGCCAAAATTAATAGAAATGGAAAAGAGAAAGGGGAATCTAGGAAATAGAGCTATACAGTCATCTCCTACATTCCCCATTATCTGGGAAATCAAATGGAATGGGTTTTGGGAAGCTGGCTTAGAACCTTAGGCAAAGAGAACGTACACCTCTCTTTTCACTCTGTAGATTCCTGATGTTCTTCCTCTTGTTTCCTCTTCAGAATATGGCCTTTCTGACTTAACCTAATTGCTATCATTCATGGAATCTACTCTGCCTTTTTTCTTTGGAAGTACTAGGATTTGAACTCAGGGCTTTGAGCTTGCTTGGCTTGTTTGTACAATGGTTCTAGAACCACATCTCCAATCTACCTTTAAATTTTTCTTTTAGAATTGTAATCATAAAGGTGATGTACAGGGGTCACAGTTATAAATCAGGAAAAGAGTACATTTCTCTTTGGACAATGTTACCCCTGCCCTTGTTCTCTTTCAATCTACCTCTTTCTTGGTTATTTTGGAGATGGAGTCTCTCAGACTTTTCTGCTTGTCTGGCTTAGAAACTTGATCCTTCAGAGCTTAACCTCTTGAGTGTTTTTTGTTTTTTGATTTTTTTTTTTTGCTGGTCCTAAGGTTTGAACTTAGGTCCTGGCTAGTGTTCTGCTACTTGAGCCACAGTACCACTTCCGGCTTTTTCTGAGTAGTTTATTGGAGGTAAGAGTCTCAGGGGCTTTCTTGCCTGGCTGGCTTCAAATAGTGATCCTCAGATCTCAGCCTTTTAAGTAGCTAGGATTACAGGTATGAGCCACCAGCACCTAGCTAGAATCTGTTTTTGACTCAGTTCTGAAAAAAAAATACATGTATGAAGACAAATATCATACTTGGTAACATGCTTTTACAGTTGATAAAATTCTGAAAATATGATCATTTTATTATATTAGTTTGCAAGTAACCTTTACAATTTCTGTTAAATTTCTTATGTTGAAGATCTCTATAAGGAAATGATAATAATTTGGTGTCTGGCCTGAACTAATTAGCTCATTCAACATTCCTTAAGTACAGCCACTTGTCTTACACTTTGTTAGGTGGGAATACACTATCACAGTGTAGTTAACACCTCACATCAACCCTGATGTCAATACTAGGATGGGGTAAACATGACTTAAGGGTCACATATTATTTCAAGCAGTATTTAATTGAGAAATGTAAGGGAAGGGGTGGATCGAAGAGGGATGTAATGGTTGAAGGGGTGACACAGATCAAGATGCACAGTATTCATATACTGTTTAATCAAATGACACCTCCCTTGTACAACTACTTAAAGATGATAAAGAAACAATTCAGAGCCTGTCCATTATAGTAAAGCCCTGAACACTGTGGTTTAAAAGATCTTGGTGCAGTTGTCTTCCTACATAAAGCAAACGCTCCTCGAGTGAGGATGTGGCTGCTTGTAACCACCACACATTTCTAAGTGTGTCAGAATGCTTGGTTCCAGGCAGGTGCTAAGTGACTGTTGGGTATGGTTGAACACCTAACAGAGAGAGATTTCCTTTGTATGTTTCACCATGCCTGTGGTTTCTGTGTCTCTGATGGTTACAGCTGCTTTTCTAAGAACAGTGGAAAACTATAGGAAGTTTATGCTGTTGTACAGGGAATTCATAGGAGATTCTGAGACATCAAATAAAGCTACAGATGTGACAGTGATGAAATGGGGTGGGGATGGGGTGGGAAAAAGTGAAGAGAAAATAGAATAGTGGAAAATATACAAGGCTCTGGATTTGATCTCTAGCATTGTAAAAAGAAATATCCCTCATTGGTAAAGTGACTTTCCAATGCCACCTAGCATTCATCCCATAGCCAGTGAAATAGAGGAAGGTGAACAGGATGGAAGTCAGTGATGCAGGAGACCTGAGAGGAAAATCAGAACCAGGAAGAAATGAGAAACAGAGTAGGAGGTTCAGGGTTTGGAGAAGGGGAAGATTTTCACTGTCGCAGACAGCAGACTTTTGTCTGCTGTTGGCAGAAGAAGACAGAAGAGAGATATTGTGAGTGGGTCTGTGTAGAACAGAAATCAAAGATCAACTTCTCTGAGAGAAGCCTGTGAGCACCATGCTGACTCTGCTGCTTCCTTTTTTTTTTTTTTTTTTACTGGTCGTGGGGCCTGAATTCTGGGCCTGGAAACTATCCCTCAGCTCTTCAGCTCAAGGCATGCATTCTACTACTTGGGCCACAGCGCCACTTCTGGCTTTTTCTGCTTATATGGTGCTGAGGAATTGAACCCAGGGCCTCATGCATGCAAGGCAAGCACTCTACCACTGAGCCACCTTCCCAGTCCTGACTCTGCTGCTTCCATGGCTAGCTGCTCTCATCCTGCGGGTGTGTGTGTGTGGGACAGTGAAGTGGGTAAGAACTCTGGCACCAGATGGTTGGTGCCAAGTGTGTGTGTTGTGTGTGTGTGTGTTGTGTGTGTGTGTGTGTGTGTGTGTGTGTGTTACCTATGCATCATACCTGGGGAGTAAAATTGCTAGGCTGGTTTTATTTTGAATTTCCCTAACTCTGAGTCCCCCATGCTCTTTGGAAGGGCATTGATAGAGCCTGGGACCCCATGACATGCAAGTATCTGCTAAGATGACCATGGCTGTTATTTTCTCCAGATTCTTTGTCCCCCATGGAACTTTTCTTTACTATGTCTCCCCTTCCCAATGACTCTTTTCAGATGTATCCATCCCTGGAAAAGTGTCGTGCCTGTGTGTAACATGTTCTCAATAAAGCCCGTGTTAGATTCCGGTCCAGTTTGTACTATGTTTTTAAGTTCTCTCCCTTCCTGACCACCTGTGTGAAAAAATGTCTTACTTGAGGAGACTTCATATTTTTCTTGTTCTATAGTTTCCTCATGAGAGCCTGAAGGAGCTACACAGTTTTACTTCTTATCACTCCTACTCTTCAAGTACAGTGAAATGACTACGCTGAGGATTCTAAACTAGAAGAAGCAGGACAGGACAAAAGCTCCTGCTATTTTGTCTGTTAAGGGCCAGGCAGCAGTTATCATACTGGAGATGGAGAGAAATTTATATTCTGGGGCCTGATTCCTCACTGAGTGAATTACCATGTACATGTCAGCAGCATCAGTTGGAAATTCACAGGTGTATTAAAATTTGAGAGGAAGTGATATAGGAGGGCTCTGAAATGTACAAGCGTATCACTGAGGAGTAAAGAGGTTAAGGACAGCAATATGAGTGTCAGGTTGTAAGTGGGTCAAACTCAGGAATGCATATGCAGTACATTCCTCTCTCTCTCTCTCTCTCTCTCTCCCACTCTCTCTCTCTCTCTCCTCTCTCCCCCCGCTCTCTATCAGTTGTGGGGTTTGAACTCAGGGCCTGGGTAGGGAACCGCCTTTTAGCATCCCCTGTGCATTTGAAGCAAAAGTAACTTGATTAAGCTGAAAGGTGATCATTTTAAAATCGGACAATTTGATAAGTAGTAAGAATGTGCCTTATTAATTGATAGGCTTTTCTAATTTACTGATGACTTAGGTTTGAATTTTGCTCTATATTTTTTTATTGGTTTATAAAAAAGTTCTTTGAAGAAAATACAAATGTGACTTGTCCACAGTAGTTTTTCAACAAGAAGTTTCAACAATGAATAGTTTTTCAACTATTCATTGATAGTATAGGTTCTCCCTCCCCACTCCCCCACCCCTGCCCAGGGATAGTACAAATTCTTAACCGGATAGTTCCATATAGGGATGCAGTGTATTTTGGGAACGTTGACCCCAAATAAGAGAGGATTTGACTGGTCTTTGTAACAACCAAGTAAATACTGGGCTAAATTTAGAAATGAGTATTTGGGAAATGTATTCAGAATTTTAAAAATAAAATAAGGGGGCCTGTGAAGGTGGCTCAGTGGTAGAGTGCTTGCCTTGCATGCATGGGGCTCTGGGTTCGATTCCTCAGTACCACATAAGCAGAAAAAGCTGGAAGTGGTGCTGTGGCTCAAATGGTAGAGTGTTAGCCTTGAGCTGAAGAGCAGAGTTCAGTCCCACAACAGACCCTCCCAAAATAAAACAAAATAAGGTATATATGTGTACATATACACACATATGTTGAGATATAGCAATATATTGGTATATATGTATAGCATATAAGTATACTATACTGTAATATGTAATTATATTTAGATTATAAACATTCCAAACTAATAAGAAAAAATAAAAGCAAATCACAAATGAACAATGCATGTGAGCTAACAACCCTACGAATTATACTTAGACTCACTATTAAGTAGAGAATATGAGCTAAAATGTGTTATTTTAGAGTACCAATCCAACAGTCAGAAAGCCAGAGGTGCTTGTAGGTAGATGCACTGGGGGTGGGGAAGAAATTCTTGGAGAGCCTGTGTCAGTGTTGTGCCTAATCACATGGACACAGGAGCTAGTAAATGGTCACACAGTGAGGGGATATATAGATATAAAATATATTGTATCATACAGCTATATCTATATCTCTATATATGTCTATGTGGTACTAAGTTTTGGAAGCATACTAGAGTTCACCTCTCTGAACACACTGCAGTAGATTCGCCCTGAGGGGTGAACACTCTTAAAAAGAAGAGAGCACAAAAAGGAATACATAATATATGAAGTCCAGTACAGTGTTGTTTGTCGCAACTGAAGTTGTATGTCAAATGCAACAATATATTATAGGACACACAGAAACAGACGTGGGCAAATGTTAGAAAGTGAGAGACAGAAAAAAATGGAGACAGAGAATTAATCAGCCCAATAGTTTGATTTATCAGAATCTTGTTTAGACCAAATGACAAGCACGTGACCTAAACAGGGGAGAATGATGACCCCAACAATCTATATTCAAAATTCTAAAAACAGAACACAACACACAAAAACTGGAAAACAGTTACCCTTTTTAGAGTAGTGCTGAGTTAGGATAATTTCTTGTACCATGAGTAATTTTTTTCAGAGAAAAGATCACAAAATATATGGCATTATAGGGGCTGGGAAGGTGGCTCAGTGGTAGAGTACTTGCCTTACATGCATGAGGCCCTGGGTTCGATTCCTCAGAACCACATAAGCCGAAAAACCTGGAAGTGGTGCTGTGGCTCAAGTGGTAGAGTGCTAGTCTTGAGCTGAAGAGCTGAGGGACAGCGCCCAGGCCCAGAGTTCAGGCACCATGACTGGCAAAAAAATATATGGCATTATATAAAATACTTATATGACTAAGTACAAAATAAAAATATTTGCAATATCAAAACTCACTGGTTAAAAGTGTCAGGGCTTTCAGTGTTATTAAAAGCGCCAGAGTGGATGAATTTCTGTACTTTACCATGAGGTGGCAGTAGAGATTAAAACAAAGTTTTAAAGTCCTCATTTAAAAATTTGAAGCCTTAAAACCATCAAATTTAAACAATTTGTTTTTTTCTCTTCCCCTCCACAAAGTATACCAACATCAAATACAGTGAAAGCAGGGGTTATACCGTGGGGGAGGGACATACAAAGCAACAAATAAATCATCTTATAAATATGTTAGAAACAATAGCAAGAAAGTAAAAACATTTGAATCCTTATCTTGGGGTTCATTTCGCCTAACATCAACTTATCTGTCCATTTCTGCTTGTCTCAGACATATACTAGTTATTGCAAATAAGGGAAACCATTGCAACAATGAGATGTACAAGTGTTATGTGGAAGGAGGAACTTAACAACTTTGGGGGGGGAGGGATGGGAAGGGGAAACAAGGGAGGAGGCAACAATGCACTGGTGGCTAACGCCTGTAATCCTAGCTACTTAGGAGGTTGAGATCTGAGGATCACGGTTCAAAGCCAGCCGGAGCAAGAAAGTCTGTGAGACTCATCTCCAATTAACCACCAGAAAACCAGAAGTGGTGCTGTGGCTCAAGTGGTAGAGTGCTCGCCTTGAGCTGAAGAGCTGAGGGACCCCACGACCAACCA
>NW_012267347.1:3225507-3228664 GCF_000151885.1 Dipodomys ordii | reverse complement strand
CCTTCCTTCCTTCCTTCCTTCCTTCCTTCCTTCCTTCTTTCTTTCTTTCTGCTTCAGCTGTGATTTTATTTTTGTTTTATTTTGTTGTGCTGGCCCTTGGGCTTGAGCTTAGGGTCTGGCTGCTGTTCCTGAGCTTTGTTGATCAAGGTTAGTGCTCTTCCACTTGAGCCACTGCTCCATTTCTGACTTTTCTTGGTAATTTATTGGAGATAAGTGTTAGCCTAATCTCCTACACTTTAGGAGCCACTCTGCTCTCTTAGGCCCTGCTGTCAAGCATGGCTTTTCCTCCAAATCTGGTGACACAGGCACATCCCCCAAATTAGCGGACTCAGGCCTTATCTTATAGGGTGACACAGGCAGTTGCAACATACACCTCAGCCCTGCCACAACACAATCCCCTGCTCTCATGCACCTCACAAACTACTCCCCGCCCCTAATAAAATTCTTTGCCTCCAGCCCCGTGGCCATATAAACCTCCTTGCTCAAGGACAAGTGCTGTCCCTACCCCAGAGGGTCAGCCTGTCAGCTTGCTGACAATAAATTTTGCTGTATATGACTTCGGTCTGCATGTCCTCAGGGCTGAGGCTTTCTATAAGAGTCTTATCGGTTCTCTTGCCTGGGCTGGCTTCAAATTGCATCTTTAGATCTCAGCTTCCTGAGTAGCTAGGATTACAGGCCTGGTGTGAGCCACTGGTGCCAGGCTCAAACTTGCTATTATAACACCTGAACCACAAACACAGTCCTGTTCTTTTTTGATTTTGTCCTTTTTTTTTCTTTTTTGGGGCCAGTCCTAGGGCTTGAACTCAGGCCTGGGTGTTAACCCTTAGCTTTTTTGCTCAAGGCTAGTGCTTTACCACTTGAACCACAGACTCCAGCTTTTTTTTTTTTTTTGATGGTTAATTGGCAATAAAGAGTCTCATGGACTTTCCTGTCTGGGATAGTTTTGAATAGAGATACTCAGATCTGGCCTTCTGAGTAGCTAGGTAACAAATGTGAGCTGGAGCCCTGGGGCTTCACTCCTATTCTTAAGGTGGCCCAATAATTTACTTTGAAAACACTCTTCTCAATTTGTTGTATGCTGACATGTTTTATTTGAAAAATTTGTTCAGAAATATCATTACTTGTTTTTTGGAAGGGAGTAAGGTATGCTGTTTTTCTCTTCTGTCATTCTGTGAATTGTTAGACACACACACTATATGTATATATATATATATATATATACGTATTTATATGCATACATATGTACCTTTAAAAATATAAAGGTCTAAGGATATTTGTGATAGAAATAATTGTGAATATGCATTCCTATCATAATGGTTAAGAGAGTGACATAACTCTGAAAGGTGTGTGTGTGTGTATGTGTGTGTTGTGTGTGTGTGCATGCGTGCGCGCACGTGCATGTGAATATATGTGCCAGCCCTAGGGCTTGAACTTATGGCCTGGGCACTGTCTCTGAGCTCCTTTTGCTCAAGGTAAGTGCTCTATCACTTAAGCCACAGCACCACTTCCAAATTTTTCTGAAGAGTTTATTGGAGCTAAGAGTCTCATGACTTTCCTGCCTGGGCTGGATCCTCAGATCTCAGCTTCCTGAATTGCTAGGATTACATGTAGAAGCCGCCAGTGCCCATTTTACCCTGAAAGTGTTGTAAGTAGACTTAAGACAATTGACTTTCTCAATAATGGTGAAAATCTATTAAGTTCTTAATTTAGTCCAAAGTCAAAGCTAAGCTAATTCTGATATTTAAAATATGATTGTCCACCTTGGGCCAGAATGAAGTCACACATTCCTCCAGTTAACAAACATTTAAACCTAACTTGATAATTAATCAAAATTGTCATGGACAGAGAGAATATTGTTCTTCTCAATGTTAGTAACTTGATGTTTGACATGACTCTCAATCTTGTAAGCATCAACTAACTACTAAATAATGCAAGTGTTTGATTTATTCCTGGCCATGATTCTATTCCACTGGAGGAAAAAGGGAGCTGGTTATTGGATTTCAGCATTGTGAGATGGAGTGTTTGCGATCTGTTTTCCAGCAGAACTCCCCGCTCAGAAACAGTTAAGATGATAGATTTTATGTTATGTATTTTTGGACAATAAAAATACAAAACTCTATTCCAAAAGTCAATTTTTGTACCAATTATGATTATAAAACATTTATATACTCTGAGAGGAAAAGTGCTTTTCCTTTTGAATGAAAAAGCTGCATTAAAGTCTATAATTTACAAAGCAGCTGTCAAATTGTAGTAAAACCTGCCTGAAAGCTCCTTGTTTTTATTCACATAAATATACTCCTTCCAACACTTTTCTGTTTTCTGCCTGTCGTAATCTTAGTATCCCTAATTTTCTTAGTTCTCAAACTTAACTAATTTCTAGTCCGTAAGGTGCCTGTAATTAAAAAAATAAACAACAGGAATTGGGAAGTACACAATCAGAAAGGATATTTCTACTGTGTAAAAAATGACCCAGAAGGCTTTGCAAGTTGACTTGGATAAATATTAAGCAGCGGGCAATACAATATCCTAAAATGAGCTTGAAGCCTAAAGCCATCAAAACCATTCATTTCATGCCTCAGTAGCAAGCTGGTTCATTTGCAAAGTTCTGAATTACAAATATCTGAGTGGTTGCAGTGGTGCATATTTTAATTCCAGGATTCCAGGATTGTGAGGTTGAGGCACACATGGGATACAAAATGAGATTCTGTCTCAAAGCAACTTTATAGATCCGTTAAACTAAATCCTTGTGCAATATAATATTCTTTTTTTTAATGTTTATTTTAATTTTATTTTTATTGTGAAAATACTGTACAGAGGGGTTACAATTACATGGGCAAGATAGTGAGTACATTTTTTATCAAGCATTGTAGCCTCCTCTTTTGTTTACCCTTCACATCCTCCCTTTCCCCCCACCCAATCCTCCTCTCCCTTGCAAGTTGTAAAGTTCGTTTTGGACATGACAACTTGTACTTCTCATTGTTGCAACAGGTCCACCTGTATCCTTATTTAAGCGACTTGTTTTTCCCCTTCCCCTCCACAAATTATGCCGACATCAAATACAGTGAAAGCAGGGGTTATACTGTGGGGGAGGGACATACAAAACAACAAAGAAATAATCTTATAATTGCGTTAGAAACAAATGCATGAAAGAAAAAAA
>NW_012267347.1:3218623-3225167 GCF_000151885.1 Dipodomys ordii | reverse complement strand
CTTAGCTATGGTAAATAATGCTGCAATAAACATAGTTGTGCTGGTAGCTTTAGTGTGGTCTTGTTTGTAAACATTTGGGTAAATGCCCAAAAGTGGAACTGCTGGGTAATAGGGGAGCTCTTCTTATATTAATAAGAAATTATCTTCTCTTGAAAACCTCAATTCCAATAAAATCAAACTCGTAGGTTGTATAAGCTATAAGAATGTTAACTTTTGTGAACAGATACAATTAAAACAGTATCATCTGCAAGAGGAGATGGCCCAGTACAGTGAACGCAGCCAGTCCCACAAACATAAGCATTGTGTGCTTTCTCTCACTTGTAGAAGTTGAAGTGTGCATGGGAGAAACAAAAATAAAAGCAAAAATTAGTTCATAAAAACAGAACAAGACTGCCAGGGAGATGTATGGGAAAGGGGTGGGAGATGAGAGGGAGTAATGGAGGGAAGAATATAATCAAAGTACATTGGATATATGCATGGGAATGTCTTCATGAAACTTCTTACTGTATACAATTCACACCTTACCCTGTGCCCCACATGGCACAACCCTCCAAGTCCTGTGTTTTGATAGTCTGTAAAGAAGGACAATGATGGATGAGGTGACTGATCAAGATACACTGGGCACCTAATTAGATATATTAAATTATAACCCCCTTGAACACCATTTGAAGATTACAAAAGATTTAAATGAAAAAAAGATTAAAAAGTTTTATGTTGGAAGATCACCATCATAACTAAGAAATAATAATTTAATATATGGCTATAATTAATTCATCCATCTAACAAATGTTTCTAAACACTGCTACCTGCATTATAACTAACATAACAGTATAATTAGCACTCCTCACCAACCTCTGAGTTAAGATTCTGACAGGGCAAACATTACTTTAAGGTTGCCACTTTAAAAAATATTGTTTTGCTAGGCACTAGTAGCTCATGCATATGATCCTAGCTACTTGGAAGGCTAAGATCTGAGGATTGTGGTTCAAAGCCAGCCTGGGGCTGGAAAGTCCCCTGAAATTAACCACTGGAAGTAGAGCTGTAGTCCAAGTGGTAGAGCTTCTGGTGCAGACACACACATACACACCCAAGGTTTTTTTTTTTTTTTTTTTTTGGGTCCGGTCATGGGGCCTGAACTCTGGGCCTGGGCACTGTCCCTCAGTTCTTCAGCTCAAGGCTAGCGCTCTACCACTTGAGCCACAGCACCACTTCCGGCTTTTTTCTTTTTTGCTTATGTGGTGCTGAGGAATCGAACTCAGGGCCTCAGGCATGCAAGGCAAGTGCTCTACCACTGAGCCACCTTCCCACCCCCCAAGGTTGTTTTAAGTAGGATAAAAAAATACAGTTGATTGGGGCTGGGAATGTGGCTTAATGGTAGAGTACTTGTCTAGCATGCGTGAAGCCCTGGGTTCCATTCCTCAGTATGAAATAAACAGAAAAAGCCAGAAGTGGTGCTGTGGCTCAAGTGGTAGAGTGCTAGCTGTGAGCAAAAAGAAGCTCAAGGAGAGTGCCCAGGCCCTGAGTTCAAGTCCCAGGACTGGCAAAGAAAGAAAGAAAGAAAGAAAGAAAGAAAGAAAGAAAGAAAGAAAGAAAGAAAGAAAGAAAGAAAGAAAGAAAGAAAGAAAGAAGAAAGAAAGAGAAACATAGTGATCAATTATAACACAATGCAGCACACTGAAACTTAATTGGCCTGGGTATAAATGTTTTTCTCCCCTACAGATTCAATGTTCCTTGAAAAAAATGAATGCATGATCATCCGCTGCACATTCATAAGTATGTCAGGTTTCTCCCTTCCTCCCTCCCTCCCTCTTTCCCTCCTTCCCTCCTTCCTTCCTTCCTTCCTTCCTTCCTTCCTTCCTTCCTTCCTTCCTTCCTTCCTTCCTTCCATCTTCCAGTGCTGGTCCTGGGGCTTGAACTCAGGACCTTTTTGCTCTCACTTGGCTGTTATTGAAGCTCTACCACTTGAGCCACAGCTCCATATTCATCTTTTTGGTGGTTAATTGGACATAAAGGTCTTATGGACTTTTCTGTCCATACTTGCTTCTAGCTGTGACCTTGAGATCTCAATCTCTTGTTTAGATGACAGGTGTGAGTCATCAGTGCCAAGCTCCTGGGCTCTTTTGAAGGGCACCCCCAGGCAAAGTGTGCTAAGATAATCATAGCTGTCACTTTCCCAGATTTTGAGTAAACCGTTCTGGCACCTTTCTTTTTCAAGTCTCTTCTTCCCATTGACTCTTTTCTCCCCATTCTCTGCCTTCTTTTGCTACAGGATTGGAGAATCTATGTCCTTCTGATTCATTCAGACCTCATCCTTTTACAACTATTCTTGGATACAAAAACTATCCCAGGTTGGATGGGTGAGTTGCCAGGTCACAGCTGGAACAGCAGTTCTGGCACCCTCATCTTCCAGGGGAAACTACAGCAACAAGGAATAGATTAAACTGCAAGAATTTTTCCAAGTGAACGTCAGAGCTCAGGTAGTTAATACCTATACCAATTGACTATGTTCTGAATCTAAGTCCACTTCCCTCCAGGAGGAATGGGGAAATAGGGAGGAGTAGCTCAATGAGTTTCTCAGCCCTGGGCAGCATCCCACTCTCTCTTCTGAATCTTTCTCCACTCCACCAGCATAAAATTGAAATTGCATACTCTGGGCAGGTGCTTCAAAGCCAGAGTGGTTATCCCAAACTTTAGTCTTTTGCTCTTTCTGAAGATCTTTTGAAGTAGGCTATGTCCTTAAACATGAAGCCTGATAGAAGTAATGCCATTTATCCCTAAGGGAAGAGGCTCCAGATCCAAGAGCTGTAGTCTGCTTAGAGGGGCTGCAGGAAACCACAAGTTGTTTTTGCTCAGTGAGTGCTGCAAAAACAAAAACAAAAACAAATGCTTCACTTGCCCAGTATTCTGGGGAATAAGTCTAGATCTGCTACCAATACTCGTTCTCACTTCTGTACATTTCTCACTTCTGTACATGCTATGCAAGGAAAAACCTTTCCCACATTGCTTGCCAAAAAGAATGTGGTCCTTCTCTTTAAAAGACTAGCCGAGCTGTCTTGGGGCTGCATGATTTGGGAAGCCTCTTCCCCCACATGCAGTCGCCAGCCTTTACAACAAAGACTCCTATAATTTGGCTTATTAATTGTAGCATCCTTTGTTTTCTTACTGATTGGGTTACAACATTTTCTCATTGATTGTAAGGTTATATTTTTCTTAGAAGTCTCTGGTGGCCATGGTTTTCTTCAACCTCCAGTTGTGTATCTTCAACCTTCTTACTGTTTGCCTCTTTAGTAGACTCTGTCTTTTTTTTTTTGTGTGTTGAATGAATATATTTATTTCCCCTTAGAATATTGATTACTGAAGATTACATTTTAAAAGATGGAACTATAGTTCTTTTAAGTTTTCTGCAATTGTATACCAGTACAGTTTTGAATACAGTGCAGATTAAAGAGTTGAATTGATAAATGTCTGTATATGGCTATCTGCTTGGGTGTCACATTTCTTTTATTTATTTTTATTTTTATTGTGAAAAGACTGTACAGAGGGGTTACAATTACATGGGCAAGATAGTGAGTACATTTCTTATCAAGCATTGTAGCCTCCTCCTTTTTTTACCCTTCCCATCCCTTCCCAGCCTCCCCCCGCACTCCCACCCAATCCTCTCCACCCCCCCCACCAAAGTTGTAAAGTTCATTTTCAAAATGACAACTTAGACTTCTCATTGTTGCAACGGGTCCACTTGTATCCTTATTTAAATTACTTGTTTTTCCCCTTCCCTTCCACAAATTATACCGACATCAAATACAGTGAAAGCAGGGGTTACACTGTGGGGGAAGGACATACAAAGCAACAAAAAATACTCTTATAAAAGCGTTAGAAACAAATGCATGAAAGAAAAAAAACATTTAAATACAGATCTTAGGGTTCATTTTCCTAACATCACCTTATCTAACCTTTTCTGCTTGACTCATATATATATACTAGATATTGCAAATAAGGGAAACCATGGGACCTATGTTTCTTTGGGTCTGGCTTACTTCACGTAATATACTTTTTTTCAAGTCTTTCCATTTCCTCACAAATGGGGCAATGTCATTCTTTCTGATGGAGGCATAGAATTCCATTGTGTATATATACCACATTTTCTTGATCCATTCATCTACTGAGAGGCATCTGGGTTGGTTCCATATCTTAGCTATGGTAAATAATGCTGCAATAAACATAGTTGTGCTGGTAGCTTTAGTATGGTCTTGTTTGTAAGCATTTGGGTAAATGCCCAAAAGTGGGATTGCTGGGTCATAGGGGAGCTCTATGTGGAGTCTTTTGAGGACCCTCCATACTGCTTTCCAGAATGGTTGAACAAGTTTACACTTCCACGAACAATGCAGTAGGGTTCCCTTTTGGCCACATCCCTTCCTGCATCTGTTATTATCAGGTTTCTTGATTATAGCCATTCTAACTAGGGTGAGGTAGAATCTCAATGTTGTTTTGATCTGCATTTCTTTTATGGCCAGAGAAGTTGAGCATTTCTTCATATATTTATTGAACATTCTTATTTCCTCTTCAGAGAAGTTTCTCTTTAAGTCTTTAGCCCACTTATTAATGGGGCAGTTGTTTCTTTGAGGATTTGTTGGGGGATTTAATTTTTTGAGTTCTAAGTATATTTTAGATATGAAGCCCTTGTCCATTGTATGGCTAGTGAAGATCTTCTCCCTATTTGTGGGTTTTCTATTGACCTTGCTAGCTATGTCCTTTGCTATGCAGAAGCTCTGCAGTTTCATGCAATCCCATTTGTCCAAACTTTCTTTGATTCGTTGTGTTTATGGGTCTCTATTAAGAAAGGTTCGGGGGCTGGGAAGGTGGCTCAGTGGTAGAGTTCTTGCCTTGCATGCATGAGGCCTGGGTTCGATTTGTCAGCACCACATAAGCAGAAAAAGTTGGAGTGGTGCTGTGGCTCAAGTGGTAGAGTGCCACCCTTGAGCTGAAGAACTGAGGGAGAGTGCCCAGGCCCAGAGTTCAGGCCCCATGACCAACAACCAAAAAAAAAAAAAAAGAAAAAAGAAAGGTTTGCCCTGTGGTAGGAGCCTTATAGTTTCTCCTATTCCTTCCTGTAATATTTTCAGGTGTCTGCTTTAACTGAGGTCTTTGATCAATTTGGAGTTGATTCTGGTGCAGGGTGATATAGAAGGATCTAACTTTAGCTTTCTACAGGTGTTTAAACAATTTTGCCAGCACCATTTACTGAAGAGGCTGTCTTTTTTCCAATCTATTTTTTTAGTTCCCTTGTTGAAGATTAGGTGGCTATAGGTCTGTGGGTTCATTTCTTGGTCTTCAGTCCTATTCTATTGGTTCTCAGTTCTATTCTTGTGCCAGTACCAAGCTGTTTTAATTTCTATGACTTTGTAGTAGAGTTTGAAATTTGGTATTGATATTCCTCCTTTGCTGTTCTTTCTGTTAAGGATTATTTTTGCTATTTGGGGTCTTTTATCATTCCATATGAATTATTGGATTGCTTCTTCTATTTCATTGAATGAGGTTGGGATATTGCTGAGTATCGCATTGAATCTGTAGATAGCCTTTGGCAGGATTTCAATTTTCACAGTGTTAATCTTCCCGATCCAGGAGCATAGGAGGTTTTTCCACTTCTTTAGTTCTGCTTTAACTTCCTTTTTCAGGTTTTTAAAGTTTTCATCACAAAGGTTCTTAACTTCTTTAGTTAACTCCTAGGTATTTTATTTTTTGTTTTTTTTGTGGAGCTATTACAAAAGGAGTTGTTTTCCTGATTTCAGCCGCACTATTCTCATTACTGGCATACAGGAAAGCCATTGATTTCTAAGGGTTAATTTTATACCCTGCTACTTTGCCAAAGTTTCAAGTTAGATCAAGTTAGAGTAACTTGGGAGTGGAGTCCATCGGGTTCTTTAAATACAAGATCATGTCATCTGCAAAGAGGGAGAGTTTTACTTCATCTTTTCCTATTCAATCCCCTTTATGTTTGCATCTTGTCTTATTGCTCTAGCAAGGCATTCTAATGCTAAATTGAAGAGAAGTGGAGAGATTGGACAACCTTGTCTCGTTCCTGAATTTAGAGGAAATGGCTTTAGCTTTTTGCCATTGAGTATAATGCTGGCTGTAGGTTTGTCATATACAGCCTTTATTATATTGAGGAATGTTCCATGGATTCCTAGTTTTTCCAGAGCTTTCATCATACAGGGGTATTGGATCTTGTCAAATGCTTTTTCTGCATCTATTGAGATAATCATGTGGTTCCTACCCTTGCTCTTGTTGATGTGATGAATTGATTTGCGTATATTGAACCAGCTTTACATCCCTGAGATGAATCCTGTTTGATCATAGTGTATGATTTTTTTTTTTTGATGAGTTGTTGAAGTCGATTTGGCCAGAATTTTATTGAGAAGTTTTGCATCGATGTTCATCAAAGAAATGGTTCTAGGGACTGGGAAGGTGGCTCAGTGGTAGAGTGCTTGCCTTGCATGCATGAGGCCCTGGGTTTGATTCCTCAGCACCACATAAGCAGAAAAAGCTG
>NW_012267347.1:3212508-3218573 GCF_000151885.1 Dipodomys ordii | reverse complement strand
TTGATTTGCATTTCTTTTATGGCTAGGGAGGTTGAGCATTTCTTCATGTGTCTATTGGCCATCCTTCTTTCTTCTTCAGAGAAGTTTCTCTTTAAGTCATTTGCCCACTTATTTATTGGACAGTTCTTTCTTTGAGGATTTGTTGTTGGGGGGTTTATTTTTTTTGAGTTCCAGGGATATTTTAACTATGAGACCTTTGTCTGTTGTATGGCTAGTGAAGATCTTCTCCCAATTTGTAGGCTTTCTATTGATCATGCTAGCTATGTCCTTTGCCATGCAGAAGCTCTGCAATTTCATGCAATCCCATTTGTCCACCCTTTCTTTGATTTGTTGTGTTTCTGGGTCTCTATGAAGAAAATTTCGGCCTGTGCCAAGGAGACCTAGGGTTTCTCCTATTCCATCCTGTAATGTTTTCAGAGTGAGTAGACTCTGTCTGTACAGTCATCACTGCCATTGTTTGCCAGTCACCTTGCTGGCTCTATCCCTAGCTCACTCACGTCAAGTCCTTCTCGCTCACAGCATTTCTGTCATCGCATTGAGCACTTCTCCTTCCGCATGCTCTTTATCGCTTTCTCACTCCCCTGGACTACCACTTCCACTTTCTTTGACTCTTGCATCAAACCAAGCTGTTTCATTTCCTTAATTCTCTAACACATTTCTCATCTGTTTCTATTTATCCCTTATTTCCTCTCATTCTGTTAAAATTTTCTTTTAATCCTTCCCTCCTCTAATGAAAACTCTTTCTCAGCTCCCTTTGAGTCACAGGTGTCAATAGGCTGCAAGCTGCACTATGAGGAAGACTTAGTAGGATTCCTGGATGTAGCTTATCAAGGCCCTGATTTTCTGAGCTTCTAGAACAATTCATGATTACCATCTCCAAAAGGTGGGAAGAGGGCCCAGCTAGCTGGCAGACTACTCAATCTAGACAACGACTACATGAAAACGGTGCATAGATTTCTTAGTGATAACTTCCCACATTTGCTCCTGAGTCTGCTTGAAGCAGGGAAGGCTCATCTCCAGAGAAAAGATGGGTTCTGTACCCCACTCTCTAGCAGTTTTCCTTTTTAATACCATTCCCTTTCCTCTTCCAATGAGGATAAGGAGGCAAGCAGGAGTGGGAAAGATATTTCTGTTTGGGCTAACATGGAGATTTGACTTTAAGATTGTGTTAGTCCTTATCTGAGCATCATTCCTGTCCTTTACAGTGAAGTCTTGAAGCCTGGCTATCCAGTGGCTCTAGTCCTGGGCCTGGTTGTCTGCAGCTTGTGTGTCATGTCTTTGGCTTCTACCCAAAGCCTGTATGGGAAATGTGGTTGTGGGGTGAGGAGGAGCAGCTGGACACCCAGAAAACTGATGTCATGCCCAATGCTGATGGGACGTGGTATCTGTGAGCAACCCTGGCAGCTGAGGAGGTGGAGAGCCTGTCTTGTCGAGTGAAGCACAGCAGTGTAGGGGGATAAGACATTGTCCTCCACTGCGGTGAGAGAGAAATAGAGCCTGGGGTGGAATGGGAGGAGCCCTAGTTGATTAACTTGGAAGACTTAAATATGAGGGATCAGTCGATTCAGGAGGGTTTTCTGGGTTGGATGAAGGATCCCTCTCCAAAGAAGGAAGAGAGAGGTAAATAGGAAAAAAAAAGGTAACAGTGAGGTAGCTACTCAATTGAACCAGGTTAATGCAGTCAAACAGGGAACAGAGGGATTAAAAGACATGATTGATTTGAAAGAAGACCTTTTGTGTTCACTGGAATCTACAGGATGATCCTATTCCAAGGGTTGGAACTTCTTGGCAGTGCTAGTGGCCCTGGTTCTTCAGATAGACCTTACATTTTGGGTCAGAAAACACTGGTTAGTTTTAAATACCTATCCTTAACGTTCATCTCCCTCATTTGTCTTCCCATCACGTTTGCTTTCACCTACACAGTTTTCCTTCTCCTTTCTCCCTTGATCCTCGTTTTCCTCAACTCCATCTTTTTCTTCTTGGTGTCAGTGCTGAGATTTGATCTTAGCTGTGTGCACTTGCTTAGGCAGGTGTGATATCACTGGGCCACACCTGCAGCTGTGTGTTTCATTGGTTATTTTTAGGAAGGGATCTGGCTTTCTATGTGGACATGAGCCGTAGCAACAATCCCTCTACTTTTAGACCTCTCATCATTTGCTAGGATTGCACCTGTACACCATGGCTCCCAGCTTCCCTCCTTGGAGATATAGTTTCACAATCATTCTGCCTGCACTGACATGGCAACCACAATCTTCACAGTCTCAGCCTTACATGTATTTTGGGATGATGGGTACATACCACTGCTCAGAGTTTCAGATTGAGAAAGGGTTCTTATGAACTTTTTTTTTTTGGGTCCGGTCGTGGGGCCTGAGCTCTGGGCCTGAGCGCTGTCTCTCAGCTCTTCAGCTCAAGGCTAGTGCTCTACCACTTGAGCCACAGCGCCACTTCTGGCTTTTTTCTTATGTGGTGCTGAGGAATCGAACCCAGGGCCTTGAGCATGCAAGGCAAGTACTCTACCACTGAGCCACCTTCCCAACCCCTCTTATGAACTTTTGTTGTGCAGGCTTGTTCTCCTTATGTGTTTGTCCTCCAGTCACAGTTCTTCTATTTTCAGCCTCCGGAGTAGCTAGAATGATAGGCACACGTCACTTGCACCCAGCTTATCTTCAACTTATTTTTATTTTTTCAGATATTAACCTTTATCTTATTTATTTTTAATTAATTTTTTCCTCTATGGTTTGACTTACCTTACAGTTTTTAAAAAAAAAGAATACCAGGAAACAGGACTTCACAGGGAGGAGGGTAGACAAATGGAAAGAGGATGTGTGGGCAAAGGCAGTCCTCACATTCAATGTATACATGTGAAGATAGAAGGAAATTGAGGGGATGGGTGGGGTGGGAGAGATGGGGGAGAATGGTGAAAAAAGTGACATTGATTAAGATGTATTAGACTTAGAAACTGACATGTTGAATTGAAACCCCTTTGTACAACTACTTAAAAATAATAAACAATAAAATAAAAAATCACCTTCAACTTTTTTTTTTTGTCTGTGGTGGGGCTTGAACTCAGGGCTTAAGTGCTGTCCCTGAGCTTTTTTTGCTCAAGGCTAGAGTTCTACCACTTTGAGGCACAGTGCCACTTCCGGTTTTCTAGTTCTAGTGGTTAATTGGAGATAAGAGTCCCATGGGCTTTCCTGCCTGGGCTGCCTTTGAACCATGATCCTCAGATCTCAGCTGCCTGAGTAGCTAGGATTATAGGTGTGAGCCACCGGCATCCAGCAGTTCCACAATCTTGAGAGTAGAATATATGCTTTTTTTTTTTAAATAAAAATGTTTTCTTTGCTGCTGCTGTTTTTAATGTACTATGTGATTTTTGTTTCTTTTGTATGTTCTTCCCTCATGGTATAACCCCTGTATTCACTGTATTTACATTGTATATACATATACAATACAAAAAAAGCATATAATTTGGGGAAGGAAAGGGAAATAACAAAATGCTGAAACAAGGATACAGGTTGACCCATTGTAACAATGAGATGTACAAGACACTATGTTGAAAACAAACTTTACAACTTAGGGGGATAGAGGGAGGAGTTGGGGAGGTGGGAAGGTAAGGGATGGTAGGGGAAAAACAAATGAGGGGGTAATAATGCTTGATAGGAAATGTACTCATTACTCTTGTAACTGTAACCCCTCTGTACAGTATCTTTACAATAAAAAAACAACAACTATGTATCCATGGCAAAGTGCCTTGCCTGCATGTAACATCTTCTCAACAAAATTCTGTGTTGGATTTATATGAAATAGATAGCCTTTAAAAAATTGTCTCCTTGGGGCTAGGAAGGTGGCTCAGTGGTAGAGCGCTTGCCTTGCATGCATGAAGCCCTGGGTTCAATTCCTCAGCACCACATAAGCAAAAAGGAAAAAAGCCGGAAGTGGCACTGTGGCTCAAGTGGTAGAGTGCTTGCCTTGAGCTGAAGAGCTGAGGGACAGCGCCCAGGCCCAGAGTTCAGGCCCATGACCGGACCCCCCCCCCCAAAAAAAAATTGTCTCCTTTCCTGACACCTGTATTTTAGTTAAGGCAGCTTTTGACATTCTTTTAATTAAAAGTCTACTCCCACAGCCAACAAATATCACATTTCAATAATTCTATTGCCTATTTTTGTCTTCTGAATCTCCAACAAGAAACCAAATTCTGACTCTTGCCACTTGTATTATTCAAGAGTAAGCCGGAATCAGAGAGGAATTATTGTTCCAATGATTCCAAAGTAAGAGCAGAGGGCAGGGTGCAGGCCTTTGCTACTCTCTGCATTTCAAGGATAAGAATGAAAGTATCATGTTGAATGTTAGTGGAATATGGTGCCTGGTCTCACAGTACCTATATTGTATGAAATTTTTATTTTAGCAAAATCAACAGGAAATTCACAGGAGCATCTGAATGTGAAAGGTACTAATTTAGATGGCATCTGAAATGTGGTTCCTTTGTGCCACTGACGAGAAAACGATCAAGAAAAAGGAGAAAAAGTGAGCTCTGCAAAACTGAAGTAGGGGAAAACTAATTTATACACGATCTATTTTCATCATTTCCTGGCAGTTATATTCTATATACCAGCTCTAAACACTGCATTAGTGGACATTGAACAATATTCCTAAGGGAAATAAAAGGTTAGATTGCTCCAAGCTTCTATTTATGACATTTTTATTAGTGTATATTAATTGTATAAAGGGATGTCATCATAGTATTTCGCCCATGCATGTATTATTCACAATGTTTTTGGTAACTGATGAATATATAACCTAATTTTATGTGTGCTTTTACAAAACTGTCTCATTTAATATATATTCTTATAAAAATTTACCATCTGCAGTATTCTTTATACTACAACATTACATGAGAAGTGCCTTTCCTAAATGTACAGCATTGTTGGCTTTCTAATTTTGAATTCACAAGAACTCTGGGCCTGGGCACTGTCCCTCAGCTCTTCAGCTCAAGACGAGCACTCTACCACTTGAGCTGCAGTGCCACTACTGGTTTTCTAGTGGTTTACCAGAGATCAGAGTCTCACAGTCTTTCCTTCCTGGGCTGGCTTTGAACATCCATCCTCAGATCTCAGTCTCCTGAGTAGCTAGGATTACAGGCGTGAGCCACCAGCGCCAGGCTAACTCTAACAAAACTTATCCAACACATGTGCTTTCTCCCTAGTCTTCATTAGTTTAAGAACATGGGATCACACTTCCATGGTATGTTATTGGGCCATTTCAATGAGTGAAATCTCTAACAATGAACACAAATATTGGAAAACATGGCACTTAATACATCAAGAAAAAAGGATGTCTAGGGAGGAAAATAAGAAGGTAGAGCATCGCCCTTTTTGACCTTCAGTGAGAAAGTGTCCTTCAGGTCAAGTTTCATATACTCTTCACATACCCATGGATAACTGTAAAAATGCTGTGGGTATTGACTTTGGGGTGACAAATAAATTAATAAGTAAACAAATGAGCAAATACTGAGATTACACCTAATAGAGATCCACCATTTACCCCAAATGGTAGTCTTATTCCAGATACTTACCCACCATGATCATCCTTTTGCTCTCCACTTGACTGTTCTCAATATATTCAGGGGCACAAAAAAGTCTAGACATAGGTATCTTGGATTAAGTATGATTCATTCTAACCCACCTAGGTTCCAGTCTATTCTACATGTGCACAGCATCTGTGTGTGTGTGTGTGTGTGTGTGTGTGTGTGTGTGTGTGTGTGCTTGGTTAGTTGACTCTATACTCATTGGCAGTGACCAGCCTGAGACACTCACTAGAACATGTCCACCACAATGTAACAGGCCAAAGGTAATCTCTCCTATAAGATTCTGATCCAACTTACTCTTGCTCAGAGTAATGACCCAGGATCTGTATCACTGATGAGCCTAAAGTGGGTTGTATTATTTGATGCTTAATCCCTATGCTATAATGTGGGGATTTTGTCTTGGATGTTATAATTTTTTTTTTTTTGGTCCGGTTGTGGGGCCTGAACTCTGGGCCTGGGCGATGTCCCTCAGCTCTTCAGC
>NW_012267347.1:3200292-3207123 GCF_000151885.1 Dipodomys ordii | reverse complement strand
GATTCCTCAGCACCACATAAGCAGAAAAAGCTGGAAACGGTGCTATGGCTCAAGTGGTAGAGGTCTAGCCTTGAGCTGAAGAGCTGAGGGACAGTGCCCAGGCCCAGAGTTCAGGCCCCACGACCGACAAAAAAATGTAAAAGAAAAAAAAAGAAATGGGTCTGTAGTTCTTTTTCTTTGATGGGTCCCTGCTTGGTTTTGGGATGAGGGTTGTAATGGCTTCATAGAGTTTGGTAGTGAACTTTCACTTTCAATTTCATTGAAGACTTGGAGGAGTATTGGTGTGAGTTCTGCTTTGAAGGCCTTGTAGAATTCAGTTGTAAATCCATCTGGTCCTGGACTTTTCTTGGGTGGGAGGGCTCTTATTGCTGCTTCTATTTCAATGCTTGATATGGGTCTCTTAAGTTGATTTAAATCATCTTGGTTTAGTTTGGGAATGTCAATATTTGCTAGGAATTCGTCCATTTCTTCCAGATTCTCAAACTTATTATCATAAAGATTTGAGAAGTATTCTCTTATAATGTTCTGAATCTTGGTTGTTTCTATGGTGACGTTTTCATTCTCATCTCTGAGTTTATTTGGGTGTGTTCTCTTTTTTTTCTCATAAGGTTTGCCGAAGGTCTGTCAATTTTGTTATTTTTTTTCAAAGAACCAACTCTGTTTTGTTGATTCTTTCTATGATTTTTGGATTCTAATTCATCTAAATTCTGAGTTAATTTTAATTATTTGTTTCCGTCTACTGGATTGAGGTTTGGCTTGTTGCTCTTTTTCAAGGGCTTCAGGTGCATCATTAAATTGTTAGTTTGAGACCTCTCCAATTCGTTGATGTATGACTCAGAGCTATGAATTTTCCTCTCAGTATTGCTTTTGGCATGTCCCAGAGGAGCTGGTAAGTTGTATATTCATTTTTGTTAACTATCATGACATTTGAATTCCCTTTCTAATCTTTTCCATGACCCACTCATGGTTCAACACTGTGCTGTTCAGCCTCCATGTGTTACAGGACTTTCTTTGGTGGCATTTGGTGTTGAGTTCTAATTTTATTCCCTTGTGGTCTGAGAGAATGCAGGGCATACTTTCAATGTTTCTGAATTTGGACAGATTTGCTTTGTGACCTAAAATGTGGTCTATTTTGGAGACTGTTCCATGTACTGCTGAGAAGAATGTGTAATCTATTGCTGATGGGTGAAATATTTTATAGAGGTCTGTTAAGTCTAGTTGGTCTATACAGTTGTTTAAATCTGCTGTTTCTCTATTAAGTTTTTGCTGAGTTTATCTATCCAGCAGTGAAAGTGGTGTGTTAAAGTTATCAACAATCAATGTCTTTGGATCTATGTTTGATTTTAGGAAAGTTAGTGTTTCTTGGACAAATTTGGGTGCTCCAGTATTTGGTGAATAGAAATTTAGAATAGTTATATCCTCTTGTAGGAGCAACCCTTTTATTAGTATGTAGTGCCTGTCTTTATCTCTTCTCACTAATTTTAATTTGAAGTCTATTTTATCTGGTATTAGGATTGCTACTCAGCCTGTTTGTGGGGGCCGTCTGCTTGGTAGATTTTATTCCAGCTTTTCACTTTCAGAATGTTTGTTTTCATGGGGAAGGTACACCTCTTGAAGACAGCAAACAGATGGATCCTGTTTTCTGATCCAACTAGACATTCTATGTCATTTGATTGGAGAGTTAAGTCATTAATATTGAGAGTTAGGGAGGTGTTTGGAAGTTCCTGTCATGTTATCTACCTTCTTAGGGGCTGTGTCACCTAGCTTCTGCCTATGTTTAGCTGATTCTTTGTTTGGGGGTTGTTTCTCTGCCTTCATCATGTTCTAGTTGGTTTTCTATGTGTAGGACATCTTCAAGTATCTTTTGTAGGGCTGGTTTCGTGGAGGCATATTGTTTCAGTTTTTCTTTGCTGTGAAAGGTTTTTATTTTTCCAAGTTGTGAAGGAGAGTTTAGCTGGGTACACTATTCTTGGTTAATAATTGTTTGTCTTTAGGGAATGGAATACTTCATTCCAGGCTCTTCTTGCTTTCATGGTCTCTGCTGAGAAATGTGCAGTTATCCTGATTTGTTTTCCTTTATAGGTGATTGATTTTTTTCTCCCTGACAGCTTTAAGGATCCTTTCCTTGGTTTCTATTGATCCTGTGCAGATTACAATATGGTGGTGGGATGTGTTCTGATCTGGTCTATTTGGGGTTCTAAAGACTTCTTTTACCTGAATGGGCCTATCTTATTACATGTTTGGGAAGTTCTCTGCTAGGATTCTGTTAAATAAAATTCCTGGACCTTAGGCTTCTTTTTCTAGGCCCTCTTCTACCCACATTAGCCTTAAATTAGGCCTTCTGATGGTGTCTTCTATAGGCTGAATGGATCTATCATATTTTTTGGATTTGTTTTGAATACTTGTATGTTCTTTCTCTATAGTCTAGGCTGTCTTCTATCCCAGAGATACGGTCTTCTGCATGGTCTAGTCTACTGTCTAGACTTTCTATTTTGTTTTTTATTTCCCGTCCTTCTAATTGCTAAGTTTTAGTGGCTTCAATTTCTTTGTTGAAGCTTTGTTTTAGATCTTGTATGGATTTCTTTGCCTCCTTGACTTGGTTTTCTGTGTTCAGTTTCAAATCCCTTAGTTGAGTCACTATACTTTCACTGGTCTCCCTTTCCTTTTGTTAGAATTCATTCAGCTTTCTGGTTGTGGGTACCATAAACTCATCTATGAATCTTTTGTTTGCCTCATTACACTCACGCATAGCCTTATGTAGGCTTTCAATTTTTTCATTCAGTATGTTACCAGTAGTCTTTGTAAAGCATTTTAAGAGGTATCTTCTGGATTTTTTTTTTTATTAATTGCTGTGTTGCTTGTTTATCCTGTGTGGGAGTTGAAATTCCTTGATTTGCCATATTTTTTGTGTTTCTCTTGCTTGTTCTGCCAGTTTGGGAATGAAAGCAAATCCAATTCCTCACTAGAACACAAGTACCAACCAAGAGTCCTGTAGTTGTGCAGATTTTGGAGGTTTATAATTAACAATGGGTATTTTCACTCTATCTCACCTTTTTTGGGAGTGTATATCCAATTACACACCAGAGCACAATTCTAAGACAAGCACCTACCCAGAAGCCTGCAGTTTCACAGACTTTGGGAGTTTACAATCAACAATGGTTATTTTTACTCTATCTCACCTTTTTTGGGAGTGTGATTATATCCTATTATATACCAGAACACATATCTAAGACTAGCACTTACCCAGAGCACAGTAGTAGCAGAGACTTCGGGGCTTTACAATCAACAATGGGAGTTTTCATAGTATCTCACCTTTTTGGGGAGTGAGACTATATCAACTATACACTAAATCACAATTTTAAGACAAATTCACACCCAGAGCCCTGTAGCTACACAGGAATTGGAGGTTCACACTCAGAATGGGTATTTTTACTCTATTTCTCCTTTTTGGAATTGAAAATATCTCCACTTGCCCACCAGAACACAATTTTATGGCAAGCTTGAACCCAAAGCCCTTCAGTTGCACAGACTTTGGAGGTTCTCACTCAAAGATGGGTGCTTTCCCTATATCTCTCCTTTTTTGGAGATGAAAGTATCTCCAGTCCCTCACCAGCACACAATTTTAAGGTAAGCACCCACTCAGAGCCCTGTGGTTGTGAAGACTTTGGAGGTGCACAGTCCAAATAAGTATTTCACACTCTCTCTTCGCTATTGGATATGTAAGTAGGCCTGGTTCCACCACTAAGCACAGTTTTAAGACAAAATCCACATCTGGGCAGTATCTTTGCACCAATTTTAGAGGTTCCCAATTATAGATAGGTATTCCCTTATTTATCTCTGCTTATTTTTGTCAGGGGGGGTATTATGTTTCAGAAGTGGGGATTAAAACAGTTGTAATCAGTGAGTAGCTTTGTTCTGAGGTTTAGGATCACTTGGGCTGAAGGGATAACACCCTGAGCCACTTTGGTACAGTCTCACTAACTATAGATATAGTCTAGCTCAATGTTTCACATTTGGAGTTCAACAGAGTAAAGAAAGCAAAGAAGGAATAAAGCAGTAGAAATAATTATAAACGGGTGAAGTGTAGTTAGGGGAAAGATTGAGATATACAATGAAATATAGGAGAAAAATCAGATTAGAGGGATGTAGCAAAAGAAAGTAACAAAGCGAGGAAAGTTATGACTTAACTTCTAAGTAAGAAAGAGAAGAACAATTAAAAACAAAACAAGAAAAAACAAAAAAGACAAAGAAGAACAAAAAACAACAAAAAACTAAAACCAAAACAAAAAGGCAAGAAAAAAATATTCATTAAAAATAAAAAATTAGGACAATTATATATGTATGAAATAATAATACTAAAATTAAGAATACTAATATTGTGCAGTGGGGAATTGGATGATCAATTTATACTCTGAATTAAGTCTATACACAGTTATGGAGGAAGTGTTGTGCTAACCGTAGGCTGTGTATCTTGTTGTGAACAAAACAGGAATGAAGAAGAAAAAAAAAACCCAACAGGATTGTTGCAAAAAGAAAAAGAGAAGAAAACAAAACTACCAATAAACACACATAAAAAACTGACATAAAAAGAAAAGAAAAGGTAACAGAGAGTTAAACTAGTTGCAAAAAATAAAAAGAGGAGGAGCAAAAAAATTTTTTTAAGGAAGTTAAAAAATGAAAAATAACAAAAAATATAATTGGGAAAAAAGGAAAAAGAGAGAAAAAAGTATCTTCTATTTATTTGGGCTTTTATGTCTCCCCTAAATCCGTGTTCCAGTCCCTTGATGGTGTCTTTGATTTGCTTGTGATTGGTTTTCCTGGTTGCTTGGTTGCTTTCTCAAATCAGCTTGCTTGGGTGCGCAGAGAAACGTTCTGCTTTACAGGCTTGGGGACTTGGTGACCTTCTTCCCAGACTAAAAAGCACGATCTCTCTCTCTCTTTATTTTTTCCTTTGTGCTGCCTGGAGGAGATGGCTGGAGATTGCAGTTTGTTGCTGCTGGAACTGAGCTTGGGTGTGGTTGAGGTTTTGGCCTATCTGGAGGCAGTGGCTTTTCCCAGGCTTTTATAGCCTACCCAATTTTTATTTATTATTTTAAATGAATTTTAGTAAGGCTCCTGCAGTCGGCTGAGCTGCCAGTTCCGGTGAGGTATGGGTGGAATTTCTTTGTTGCCTACAGGGAGTCATGGCTACCTCTCGGTGCTCACCAGGTAGTGATTCCCCTGGCCTTCATCAAGCCTTCCCCTGGGCGGGGCAGCCTTCCCCTGGGCGGAGCCGACTCTCACAGGTCCAATCCCTTGCCCTGAAGAAAAATAGTGCAGCCTGCTGCTTTTGTGTCCCGAGTTATCTGCTAGCTGTCATGGCAGAGTCTACACCAGTATCCAATATGACCTTGTTCTCAGTGGCAGAGAGGGGGAGGGCTGCCTTCCCTGCGCTGTTCCGTGGGAAGGAGTGGGGATACTCACCGTTTCCCTTGGCTTTTGGGCCCATCTCGATCTGTGCCAGTGGTCCGCAGGATGTGGAATTCGCTTCTGATCGTTCAGTCCGTGCTGGAGGTGGGTGAGGAGAGGCAGCCCTCTGTCTCCGGCCTTTGCTTCGGCCTTGTCTGGCCAGTCACACAGCAGCTGCCAGTGGCCATGGAAGCCGCTGGGCTCAAATCTGTCTTCTGGTGCAAACTGCCTGAATTATTTTTCTCCCTAGGCTGAATCTTTGTACTATTACGGCTCACTTGGTGTGATTTTCCCGTAGTGAATTAGTCCCTGAACTGCAAAAACTGGTTTCTTGGAGAGAGCTCACACAAAGCCCAGCTACATCTCTACCATCTTCCAACCATCTCCTAGTTAGGGTTTTGTAGTGAGTATTGAAAGCTATAGAAAGGGATAAAATTCAGAGGTTTGCCATGAGGTGGCAGTAGAGATTAAAACAAAGTTTCCGAATCTTTGTTATTACTTAAATATCTGAAGTCTGAGGTCCCCAATCATGGAGTAACTTACAAGCCCATATTTCGACCCACAATAACTACTTGGCTCTAAAAATAATTTACAATTACTCAAAATATGCACACAATTTTTTTTTACAATTACTCAAAATACGCACACAATTTTAAAGATAGGTGTATTATAATATTAGAATACAGTCCAAGGAGAATATATGACCAATAAAACTAATATAAGTGGGGTGAATTTGATCTAATGGGTGCCATATTAATGTTACATCACAATGAAACTCTTTTGTGCAATTAACTTACTCTAATAAACATTAACAAAACAACTCAAGAATGCTGTACATTTCATGTGTGTATGCACGTGTGTGTATGCACGTGTGTGTGTGTGCAGGTATCAAGGCTTAACTCTGGATCTCACAGTTTTTGCTCTAGGCTAGAGATCTACCACTTTGAGCCACACTTCCACCTCCAGCTTTTTGGTGGCTACTTGGAGATAAGAGTCTTTTATGGACTTTGCTGACTGGGCTGGCTTGGAATGGGATCTTCAAATGGTAGCCTCCTTGAGTAGCTAGGATTACAGTGGAGACATCTACACCCAGCTAGGAAGTTGTACACTTTAAAAAAGTACTGCATGGGCTGGGCGCTGGTGACTCACATCTGTAATGCTGGCTACTCAGAAGGCTGAGATCTGAGGTTCACAGTTTAAAGCCAGTCCAGGCTGGAAAGTCCTTGAGACTCTTTACTCCAATAGACAGCAGAAAATTAGAAGTGGCTCTGTGGTTCAAAGTGGTAGAGTGATAACATTGAGCAAAAGAACTCAGGGACATCCTTGTGCTGAAGAGCTGAGGGCCCAGAGTTCAAGCCCCATGACCCACCAAAAAAAAAAAAA
>NW_012267347.1:3198354-3200242 GCF_000151885.1 Dipodomys ordii | reverse complement strand
GAACTCTGGGCCTGGGTGATGTCCCTCAGCTCTTCAGCTCAAGGCTAGCGCTCTACCACTTGAACCACAGCGCCACTTCCGGCTTTTTTCTTTTTTCTTATGTGGTACTGAGGAATCGAACCCAGGGCCTCAGGCATGTAAGGCAAATGCTCTACCACTGAGCCACCTTCCCAGCCCTCTTACTACCATTTCTTGAAGTTCATCTATAAGCATCTTTTTTTTTTTTTTCTGGTTGTGGGGTCTGAACTCTGGGCCTGGGCGCTGTCCTTCAGCTCTTCAGCTCAAGGCTAGCACTCTACCACTTGAGACATAGCACAACTTCTGGCTTTTTTTTTTTTTTTGCTTATGTATTGCTGGGGAATCAAACCCAGGGCCTCATGCATACAAGGCAAGCACTCTACCACTGAGCCACCTTCCTAGCTCCTATAAGCATCATTTTATATGATCTTATGCACATAGCTATTGAACTCATGAGATCCTCTCCTAAGAATATCCTCCTTTGTCCTCACTGGGTGGATGTTTAGCTTGTTGTTTAATTAGTGATGTCCAGGGGTAATCATTTGTCTTTTACTATGTATTGGATAAAGTAGTTTTTAAAGCTTGAAAATGTTGAAGTCATTTTTTTTCAGCACTAGAGAAGCTAGCTTGTAGTTGACATCAAGGAGACAAGGAGGTAGATACAATATACTAACAAAATATTCCAGATTAAACCATACCCAAAGTGTGAATGAATGGCCCCTGGACCTCTCCATCACCATAGCCAATGCACTTCCTTTATTGTTTCAACCTACGAGCTTGAGCTTCCTCTTGCTGGTCACCTACAGGAGCATCCTAGCTGATGTACATGAATTCCAGTGGACTCAGCTGTTTTTCAGTTTTGCTTTTAGGATCCTTTCTAATCCCTATTCTTCCTACTTTCTTCTCAAGATTTGTTATTCCTCAAAACTGTTTTCCTTCATTTTACTGATTTTTCCTTACAAAGCCTCTCTTTTGTTATTTTGTTATTTTTAATTTTTTTATTGTAAAGATACTCTACAGAGGGGTTACAGTTACATGAGTAAGGTAATGAGTACATTTCCTCTTGAGCATTATTACCCCCTCCTTTGTTTTTCCCAAGCCATCCCTTCCCTCCCCACCTCCCCAACTCCTCCCTTCCCCCTGCCCTCGAAGTTGTAGAGTTCATTTTTAACATAGTGTCTTGTACATCTCATTGTTACAATGGGTCAGCCCGTATCCTTGTTATTTCCCTTCCCCTTCCCAAATTAGAAAAATGTATGTACAAAATTCAGGGTTCCAGAATCAAATACAGTAAACACAGGGGTTATATGATGGGGGAAGAACATACAGAAGAAACAAAAGAAATCACATAGTATAAGTACACTAAAAACAACAGTGACAAAGATACAACCTCTAGTGTCTCTACCTTAGGGTTCATTTCACTTAGCATTACCTTGTATGGTGAGATGTGCCTAGCTTTTGACCTTTTCTACTTGTCTGGTAAAGTTACCCTAGACGTATATGAGTTATTGCTAATAATGGAAACCATGGGACCTATGTTTCTTTGGGTCTGGCTTATTTCACTTAACTAATTTTTTTCCAGGTCTTTCCATTTCTTAACAAATGGGGCAGTGTCATTCTTCCTGATGGAGGCATAGAATTCCATTGTGTGTGTGTGTGTGTGTGTGTGTGTGTGTGTATCAATCACATTTTCTTAATCCATTCATCTGCTGAGGGGCATCTGGGTTGGTTCCATATCTTAACTATGGAAAATAATGCTGCAATAAACATAGTTGTGCTGGTAGCTTTAGTATGGCCTTGTTTGTGATCATTTGGGTAAATGCCCAAAAGTGGGATTGCTGGGTCATAGGGGAGCTCTATATGGAGTCTT
>NW_012267347.1:3149191-3182429 GCF_000151885.1 Dipodomys ordii | reverse complement strand
AAAAAAAAAAAAAAAAAGAAGAAGAAGAAGAAGAAGAAGAAGAAGAAGAAGAAGAAGAAGAAGAAGAAGAAGAAGAAGAAGAAGAAGAAGAAGTCAGGGACAGCGCCCAGGCCTAGAGTTCAAGCCCTATGACCAAAAAAAAAGCAAAAGCAAAAACAAAACAATCAAAACAACAACAAAAAGTTGCTGGTGCATTATAAACTGGTTAGGTGTAGGTCACCAATTATCAGAGGACTGTAAGTTGGTGAAGAGTGGTTAAGTTATATATTCACAGATAAAGTTATTCAGATCAGAAGTTGCTCAAGAGAAGTGCAGTTCCCTGGTCCTGAGGCCACAGGGAGATTGCTGCCACTAGTTCCTACAGGAGAGAAGTTACTTGATGCAATAGACAGTGTTCTTTGGAAAGTTGTTCCAGGAAATTTTATAAAGCTCATGGATGTATATGTTACTGTGTCTTAAATAAGATGAATTATGTCAGCCTTCAGTGAAAGTTGGGAAAGTGACTTCATATAACACAATAGGACTTGGCCCAGGGGTGTAGCTCTGATGTTCTGCTAAAGGTGAGGGAAGATTCTATGGTGTCTGTAAGAATGAGGGGCTGGGAAGGTGGCTCAGTGGTAGAAGTGCTTGCCTTGCATGCCTGAGGCCCTGGGTTCGATTCCTCAGTACCACATAAGCAAAAATGAAAAAAGCCGGAAAGTGGCGCTGTGGCTCACAGTGGTAAAGCGCTAGCCTTGAGCTGAAGAGCTGAGGGACAGCGCCCAGGCCCAGAGTTCAGGCCCCATGACCGGACCCAAAAAAACAAAAAAAAGAGTAGCTTCTAGGTCTGTTCATGTAAATTCAAATTATTTAAAACTATCCTGAACAACAGCAATTTTAGATTATGTATCATTATGTATCCTTCCTTCCTTCCTTCCTCCCTCCCTCCCTCCCTCCCTCCTTCCCTCCCTCCCTCTCTCTCTTTCTCCCTTTCTCTCTCTCTCTCTCTTTCTCCCTTTCTCTCTCTCTTTCTCTTTCTTTCTTTCTTTCTTTCTTTCTTTCTTTCTTTCTTTCTTTCTTTCTTTCTTTCTTTCTTTCTGTTCTTGTTTTTTGTGCCATTACTGTGGCTTGCACTCAAGGCCTGGAATCTCTCCCATAACTTGTTATCACTCAAGGCTGTTATTCTACTACTTGAGCTATAGCTCTATTTCTAGCTTTTTGGTGATTAATTGGAGATAAGAGTCCCATGGACTTTCCTGCCTGGGCTGGCTTCAAAGTGGGCTCCTTTGATCTCAGCCTCCCGAATAGCTGGGGTTATAGGTATGAGCCACCAGCCTTTGGCTTAAATTATGTTGTTTTAACATTAAAAATACTGAAACAGTATCAGGCCGACATGGATAAAAAAGATCTTGAAAAACCTCACGAATTGTTGAGCTGTTATTTCCAGATTGATGATTCAAGTGAAACTGGGCATGAATTTGGTATCTACATACTTATGTGGATAGATGGCTGGACATATGGAATTATAGGGCAGAAGAATAAAATCACCCCTTATACCCCTTATCTTATTTGTTAGCTGGGTAGAGTAAAACTCTACTGTTCTCAATTTAATCAATCAAATAAAGGAGGGCTTTCAGCTAGTTGTGGTCACATGATTGCCCCTCAGCTTCTGTAAGTTTGTCTGACACCTTTCGAGGTCAGATACTCATCTCTTTCTCTACCCCTGGTTGCTGGTGGAGAAGACACTTTAAAACCATCCTCCATTAGTAGCACCTGGGGGTTTCATTGTGCTCATAGCACAGGATAGACCCAGTATTCTTGGAACAATTGTGAAGGAGCTACGATGGAAGAAACTCTGGCAACCACCTCCAAATATGGGGTGGGAGACCTTTGGATTGAGAACTAAGAATGGTAAAACTGAAGCAAAGCAAGTAAGCCAACAAACAAAAACTCCCCCAAAGCAAAAGAGGAACCTGGGAAGCCAAGTTCCCAAATACCTTGGAATGTCACAACCCTGACCTTGTCTACTTCCAGTCTTTTTCCTTTTTTTAAAAACAAGACAGACATAATCATAGTTTTTAGTATTTAGTTTTGATTTTCAGTTCCTTCAGCCAAAATTTAGTCCTAACAAATGCCAGTTGAATATCAAGTAAATACCGATTGCTTTGCTTTATGACATAATCTCGTCACAGCTCTCTGTTTTTCTCATTGTAGTAACCTCTTATTTTGTTGAGGCTAGATTAGATTTTTGACAACCACTCTCAATATAGGTATATAACTTCTCTTTTATGTGTATATTTTTTAAGGCATGGAAATAAAATGTTACCAATTACTCTAAAATTTATATGAAAAGAAACATGGCAGCTATCAGAGAATGCCTAGGAAAATGGAATAGTCCATAACTCATACCAAACTAGAGATAGCAACTTTATCTGTATTGAATCTAGGAAAGCTACAACTTCACCTAAAAACAAGGATGCTTTATAAATTGCAATAAAAGGTATAACAAAAAGTCTTTTCTATAATCTTGTGTGATGAAAGAACAATTCTGCAGCTTAGGAGATTGTATTCAATTCAGGAGAATCAATGACTATTCAATTCAGGAGAATCTGTGAGGACTGCCTTTATTCAAAGACAATGGTAGAAGATGTGGATTATGATAACATTATCACAGAATATTTGTACAAAAGACAACATTAATCTCAGGTAACATTAAACTTTATTTAGGATGTGAAACACAAAAGTAAAGCATTAGGATTACTGAAGATAGGATGCATCAAATAATTTTAAACGAGGTAAGAAATGTGAAATATTTTCCACTACACTTTGATGGAATAGCCTAAAGTCAAGTAAGGTATACTGCTATTATTATTTGTGTTTTCCCCCCACAATACTAACTTCCCATATAAAACACCTTGTGTATTGCAGAATTTTCAAGTGTACGAAGTGACTGCAAAAGACTTAGATATTAATAGAAAAATCACAGAGGCTGAATGTAAACAATGGCTTGAGGATTCAGATATATGACAAGGTCCCTCTGCATGGAAAATATAAGGACAACTATCTGAAAATGGTTGAAAATTCAAGCATTCTACGTTCTCTTACATGTGCACCTTACTTTTTAAAATGTGGTTATAAAAATTACAAATAGCTATCTCAAAGTAGATCTTAAAAGTGTCATGAAAGGGGTGACATTAATCAAGATGTATTTTACTCATAAACTGATGTGTTGAATTGTAACCCCTCTAAGTACAATTACTTAAAGATAATAAAAATATTATTTAAAAAGCATCAAGCAAGAATAGAAATTCTTTTTAGTTTCAATAAAATATTGGGCTGTACTGAAGACATAAGTAAGCATAAATCTGAAATCATTATTGAATTCATGACAAAAGTGTTAATCTGATACCATTGTGTTTCTCAGAATTCAATTTGTGGTTTTCTGCAATACTGTTTTAGAAATTTTCAAAATAGAATAACTACTTCTTTATTCACAGGGGCTGTTTCCAAAGACTTCCCAAGCAGATGTGTCTGAAATTTCATATAATATTAAACCCTATATATGAAATCTATTTCTATGTATACATGTCTACCCTAACGTTTAATATGTAAATTCGACACAGGAAGAAGTCAACAGCAATACAAAACTAAAACAATAAAACAGTTACAGCAATACACTGCAACCAAAGCTCCAAGAATGTAGTCTCTGTCTCAAAACACCTTACTGTAAGTAAAGAGCATCAGGTTCTTCCCCTCCAGTCGCTTTACAATAAGGGACTATTGATGTTAGTGAGGAAGTGGTCCAGGCAGGAGCTCTCGTGGCCCTCATCTGGGATCTATCCATTGCTATAGATGTGAGAGGACAGAGGAGAGATGCTAGAAACAGGGACTGCTGCTAGAAAGGAATGGAGGAAAAGAACTTGAAGCCGAGCTGAAGGGGAAATGAAAGGTCTTGAAAGAGGTATGTGGATGGGGGAGGCTGAGGGACTACTCTGATAGAGAAGTGGGCATAAAGTGATTTCAGCTTCTGAGGAAGGAAACGAGAAAGCAGTGTGTGATACCACATGGGATGAGGCATGATCTCAGAGTCATGTGGAGAGGCTCTCTCTGTCGTGTGTGTGTGTGTGTGTGTGTGTGTGCGCGCGCGCGCGCGGGCACCTGTGTAAAAGCCATCTCCCAGGATGGGCTTAGGGAAATGTCTGATGATGTGTCTAGGCAAGGGTAAATATGAGGGTGCCTGTGACTTGAGTACTTGCAAGATTGAGGTAGAAGCTTGGGGAAGCTGGTGATCAAGAAAGAGCTCTAGGCTTCCTGAAGGTGGACCAAATCCTCTGTGATTTCTGTGTTCTAATCAGAGGAAGTCTCATTCTTCTCAGATTATTCTTTGAGGATCTTAGGTGACTGAAAGGTTATACAACAACTTTCTTCTTTTTCCTTCAGTTTCATTCAAATTTGATATTCTTGGATTTTGGAGACTCTGGAAATTTTCTTTTTTTTTTTTATTGTGAAAATACCATACAGAGGGGTTACAATTACATGGACAAGGTAATGAGTACATTTCTGATCAAGGGGCTGGGAAGATGGCTCAGTGGCAGAGCGCTTGCCTTTCATGCCTGAGACCCTGGGTTCGATTCCTCAGCACCACATAAGCACAAAGAAAAAAGCCGGAGGTGGTGCTGTGGCTCAAGTGGTAGAGCGCTAGCCTTGAGCTGAAGAGCTGAGGGACAGCGCCCAGGCCCAGAGTTCAGGCCCCACGACCGGACCCAAAAACAAAAAAAAAACCCAAAACATTTCTGATCAAGCATTGTTGCCTCCTCCTTTGTTCTCTCCCCCTCCCCCACCAAAGTTGTACAGTTCTTTTTTCAACATTAACAACTTGTACATCTCATTGTTGCAATGGGTTCACCTAATCCCTATTTAAATGATTTGTTTTTTCCCTTCCCCTCCACAAATTATACCAACATCAAATACAGTGAAAGCAGGGCTTATACCTTGGGGGAGGGACATACAAAGCAACAAAGAAATCATCTTATAAATATGGTAAAAACAATTGCAAGAAAGAAAAATATTTGAATCCTTATCTTGGGATTCATTTCACCTAACATCAACTTATCTGAACTTTTCTGCTTGTCTCAGACATATACTAGTTATTGCAAATAAGGGAAACCATGGGACCTATGTTTCTTTGGGCCTGGCTTACTTCACTTAATATATTTTTTTCCAAGTCTTTCCATTTCCTAGCAAATGGGGCTGTGTCATTATTTCTGATGGAGGCATAGAATTCCATTGTGTGTATATATACCACATTTTCTTTTTTTTTTTTTTGGGTCCGGTTGTGGGGCCTGAACTCTGGGCCTGGGCGCTGTCCCTCAGCTCTTCAGCTCAAGGCTAGCGCTCTACCACTTGAGCCACAGCGCCACTTCTGACTTTTTTTTTCTTTTTGCTTATGTGGTGCTGAGGAATCGAACCCAGGGCCTCAGGCATGCAAGGCAAGTGCTCTACCACTGAGCCACCTTCCCAGCCCCATATACCACATTTTCTTGCTCCATTCATCTACTGAGGGGAATCAGGGTTGGTTCCTGTCTTAGCTCAAAACAACATTGAGATACCACCTCACCCCAGTTAGAATGGCTATAATCAAGAACTCTAATAACAACAGATGCTGGAGGGGATGTGGACAGAAAGAAACCTTACTGCTTTGTGTATAACACTGGCATGCTTAGGAGTTTAGATTGTTTTCAGGAAATCTATTGAAGTATCTTAAGTATAAAATGATTTGATCAAATTACACTTTGCTTCTTACCTAGTAACTCTGAAGCAGTGGAATAGATAGAGGAGATTTGCAGTGGCGGTAGAGGTCAACCAGGTCACAAAGTTTCAAAATTAATTGAGTGTCAGTGACTCTGGAGAAGAGCAGGTAGAATCTTGTGGTGGAAAGGATCACCTGATGACTGTGGGAGTCAAGAAGAGAGGGAGTTTCCACAGGGAGCTGTTTTCCACAAGTTGCTGTTTTCCTGATTTTATGTTTCTTTCCATGGTAGAGCTGAAGTGCCTGACCTATTTCGCTTGTTTCTTTGAGGGAGAATTTTCCCTAAATGTTATTTGTTTCTTATATCCTTTCTTAGTATCTCTTAGTAAATTTTCTCCTTGGTAATAAAGCCCAGGATGAAATTAAGCATTTTTTTTTTTGTCGTGGGGCTTGAACTCTGGGCTTGGGCGCTGTCCTTGTGCTCTTCAGCTCAAGGCAAGCGCTCTACCGCTTGAGCCACAGCACCATTTACAGTTTTCTAGTGGTTCATTGGAGTTAAGAGTCTCACGAACTTTCCTGTCTGGGCTGGCTTTGAACTGCGATCCTTAGATCTCAGCCTCCTGAGTAGCTAGGATTACAGGCGTGAGCCACTGGCGCCTGGCTGAAATTAAGCATTTGTATTTTGGCACCAAATCTCTACCCTTTGCTTTTAGGACGATGCATATTTGGAGTTGGTTCTGGGGTTTGAACTCAGGCCCTGCTGTCTTGAAGCTTTTAAATGTTCAAACTGAGTGCTTTACAGTTTGGAGGCACAGCTCCACTTCTGGTATTTTGGTGATTAATAGGAGATAAGAGTCATACACTCTCTCACTCATGTTGGCTTTGAACTATGATCCTCAGATGTCAGCCTAAGTAGCTAGGATTCCAAAAATGAGCCATCAGTACCTAGCTGGAAATATTTTTGATGAGATCACAAAATTAACTTAAATATGGATAATGGTTTTCATATCAATGCTGCATTTTCTCCTCTGTGATCACACACAGAAGTGAGCTGTCACGTGGAAATGCAATGTACCATTATGATCTTAATTACGGGTCCCTCAGGAAGTCAAAATGCATTCCTGGGCAGTCAATATGTTGCTCAAGAAAATGTTTAAAAAAGCCCACCAGGTTTGTAGCTGGGATTCCATGCATGGACATGTTAATCACCAGAATGCATTTTAATCCTGAACATCCTTACGCAGTTGGTAATGCTTTGACAGATGAGATTATCCTGTCAATCTCCACATGCTCACATGCTTGGTGAGATACCTGTGGACCGATAGGTATTTTGGTGATTAAATATCTGAATTAGACTCAGTAGAAGAGCTTATTCATAGTTTTATAGACGTGTGTACTAACAATGCCTGCAATGTCATCACTAAGGCAGTGGTGGGTGCCAGGAGATGTGAGACCACAAATTCTCCAATTTACAAAAGAACCAGTGAATCTCAACAAATGAGAAAGGATAAAGGGTGAGAAGGAGCCCCTGACATATCCATTACCTTTAATTTAGAATCCTGACAATAAAATTTGAAATCAGGAGGCTGGGAATGTGGCTCAGTGGTGGAGTGCTTGCCTTGCATGCATGAGGCCCTGGGTTCAATTCCTCAGCACCACATAAGCAAAAAAAAAACCAGAAGTGGTGCTGTGGCACAAGTGGTAGAACGCTAGCCTTGAGCTGAAGAGCTGAGGGACAGAGCCCAGGCCCAGAGTTCAGGCCCCACGACCCAACTCCCCCCTAAAAAAATGATAAGGCTGTATGAGGCTTTCAGTTTCATTTTTCTTTCTGAGCATCATTGTGGTTATTCTGGGTTTTCTGTGATTACCTGTGAATTTTAGATTTTTTTCTACTCTTACTTAAAAGGGCCAGTAGGATTTTTATGAGGATATCAAATTAATCTGGAATATGTAAATTGTTTTTGTTCTAGATAGAATATATGTGTTAACACTACCAAAATTTCCAGCCAATGATCATTGGATTTTTTTCCTATTTATTTTAACTTTCCAGATGAATGCATTGCAGTTTTCTATGTACTAGTTTTGAATATCCTTGGGTGTTTATTCCTAATTATTTTATTCTATTTTATTTTTATTTTTTTGACCGGTCATGGGGCCTGAACGCTAGGCCTGGGCGCTGTCCCTCAGCTCTTCAGCTCAAGGTTAGCGCTCTACCACTTAAGTCACAGTGCCACTTCCAGCTTTTTCTGTTTATGTGGTGCTGAGGAATTGAACCAAGGGCCTCATGCATGCTAGGCAAGCACTCTACCACTGAGCTACCTTCCCAGCTCTACTTTATTCTTTTTTATGCTATTATAAGCAGGATTATTTCTTAATTTGCTTTTTGTAAATTTCCTTTTTGGTCAGTACTGGGGCTTGAACTAGAGACCTAGTCACTTGCCCTGAGCATTTTTGCTCAAGGCTAGCCATCTGCCATTTTGAGCCACAAGTCCACTTCCAGTTTTCTGGTGTCTAATTGGAGGTAAAGATCTCACAGTCTCTTCCTGCTCTGGCTGGCTTCAAACCATGAGCCTCAGATCTCAGCCTTCTGATTACAAGCATCAGTTACTGGCTCTTAGTCTTAATTACCTTTTTTTTTTCCTTTTCTTTTTGTGCTTGAACTCTAGGCCTGAACTTTGTCCCTGATCTTTTGTGCTCAAGGCTATCACTCTACCACTTGAGCCACAGGTCCATTTTCAGCTTTTCATGGTTAATTGGAGATAAGAGTCTTAGGGACCTTCCTGCCCACGTTGGCTTCCAACTATGATCCCCAGACCTCAGCCTCCTGAGTAGCTAAGATTATGGGTATGAGCCATCAGTGCCAGGCTTTACTTTCCCTTTTAATATGACTTGTTATTAGTCTGGACAAGGAGAACAGATTACTGTATGTTGATTTTTTTATTTTGCAATTTTTCTGAATTTGTTTTACTCATTATGGCAGGCACATGGAACTCATTCTGTTCTTTGCCTATCAGTTTTACTTCATTCAGGTTGTTGAAAGATACAACTTAACTATGCCATGAAGATTCTGAGCTAAAAATAAAGTGTATGAGTTCATGTCCAAGTTCAGGATCAGATTAGATCTTGAGTAGGGACAGAGCTGAAGTAGGTGTGTTTTTGTAGCAGTATTCAGTAAACACCAGTTGAGTACATGAATAGAGGAATGCATGTATAAATCAGCATGCAAATTAAAAATATACTTGTTATAAAATAATAAACATGCTAAAGGACATGAAAACATACTTGTCAATTGGTTGACTGTTATTACTTGATACATTTTTTTATTTTTTTGGGTCTGGTCATGGGGCTTGAACTCTGGGCTTGCATGCTGTCCCTCAGCTCTTCAGCTCAAGGCTAGCGCTCTACCACTTGAGCCACAGCGCCACTTCCAGCTTTTTTCTTTTTGCTTATATGATGTTGAGGAATCGAACCTAGGGCCTTATGCATGCAGGGCAAGCGCTCTACCACTGAGCCACCTTCCCAGTCCTTGATACATTTTTAAAAATGTGATACAATAATGTATTTCCTTCTGTTTCCTCTGTATGGATTAGTTGTTTTTTGCTGCTCCTGGGGCTTGAACTCTGGGCCTGAACACTGTCCCTGAGCCTCTTTCTGCTCAAGGCTAGCTCTGCCATTTGAGCCAGAGTGCCACTTCTGGCTTTTTCTTAGCAGTTTATTAAAGATGAGTCCCCTGGACTTTCCTGACAAGACTGGCTTCAAATGGCAAACCTCAGATCTCAACCTCCTGAGAGTAGCTAGGATTACAGGCATGAGCCACCAGTGCCTAGCTTGCTTGGATACCTTTTAATGATCACCAACCCATTGTTAAAAATTGTCCATTCAACAGAACCTCCAGGACATGGAGTTAATGGAAAACATTCTGCAAAGAATGTAGAAACAAAGGTTCAAGGAGGTAAATTGACCTTTCAAGAGTAAATATGAGGGGCTGGGGAGGTGGCTCAGTGGTAGAGCGCTTGCCTTGCATGCATGAGACCCTGGGTTCGATTCCCCAGCACCACATAAGCAAAAAGAAAAAAGCCGGAAGTGGCGCTGTGGCTCAAGTGGTAGAGCGCTAGCCTTGAGCTGAAGAGCTGAGGGACAACGCCCAGGCCCAGAGTTCAGGCCCCACAACCGGACCCAAAAAAAAAAAGTAAATATGAGCTATGCTGAAGTCATTTGAAGGAATTGGGGTAGGCATAAAAAGAGTAAATGTCCAGATTTGAGTGGAAGTGAGAATGCAGTAGGCATCCCAGCACTCTGCAAGGCACATTGTATTCTCTGATATACAATTTGTATGAAGATAATTGTTGGCCAGAAGAGACAGGAAGTGACTACAGAGCAGAAACGTTGCTGAATCAGAGATCAAACACAAGTCCTGAGAGTCTGATGTGATCTCAGGGAGATGCTGCACCTGCTGCTGTGTTGAGCTCTTCTCTTCCCAGGTGCGGAGAACAGAATGGTAAAAGTAACTCTTCAGCTCCCTGTTGCAAAGGCTCTGTACTTAGCCAGGTATGCCTGGCCACTAAGTCTCTGAGCCTTGGTGTCTTTGGCTGTCTTCCATCATTCTGGAAGTTGGGGCTGGAAGGAAGCCTGAGTCTCTCCAATAGGCTTGTGCTTATGGGTTGCACAGAGTCTGGGGTCTTATTTTCTACATCTTTTCAGGATCCAGGTCTTCTTGCCTTCTCATATTTCTCCCTTTCTCTTCACCATGTTTCCTTTCTTCTAGAGCCTTCCCTGGATCAAATATTTTCCGTGTCATTCAAATTTCATCTTTTGCCAACAGCAGTTGGATGCAATTATCAAGGCTCAGGCTGTCTAGGTGAACTGCAGGCTCGTAGGCTAGGACAGTGACTCAGGCACTGCCATATTACTAAAGGACTGGTGTAAGGGCAAGTTCGGTGAAGAGGAGACAGCTGAGATGGTGAGCTGAACTCTTTGGGATCTGTCTTCACTCTCACTTGAGAACTTCAAGTCAGCATCACTGAGTTCAGTTGGAATGTGAATCCAGTCCTCAGACCAGGCAGGATCCAGGGACTTTTCAGTCTTTGGTTCAGGACATTCTCCTCCCCTCCTTTCTCTTCCCCTGCCCTCTCTCCCTTCCCCTCCAATCTCCTTCCCTTCCTCCCTTCCTCCAGTTTATTCAGCATTGGAGAAAAAGAGTGCAGCTTGCAGTTTAAATTATGTGCTTCCTTTTATTTATTATTTGTTTACTATTATTTAATATTCATACTTCATGTTTTCTTTATTTTTAATATCATGACTTTAAGTCATGGGTCAAGATGTTTAGTGAAGGTTTTTCTTGTCTCACTTGAATGGACCCTAGTTTGCAGTGAAAGAATGACTTGAATCATTGGTCTCTTTCAGGCTAATTTCTTTGGGCCCTGATCTCATTTTTTGTACAATGCAGATTGTGTTTCTCAACATAAGATTTGTTTCTGCCCTCTCAATCATGTCAAGTTCCCCAGCTGAAGTAGCAATTCCAGGTAGTGACTTTTCCAGGTCAGTCTCAGTAAAGTGTCACACCCCACTGCTGTCACATTTTATTCAAACATTTTTTAAGTATTTATTTTGAATATTCCTTTTTCAGAACAGTCTATTTTTTATAGTATTGAACAAACAACTTTAAGGAACTTTTTTTTTTTTTTGTCGGTCGTGGGGCTTGAACTCTGGGCCTGGGCGCTGTCCCTCAGCTCTTCAGCTCAAGGCGAGCACTCTAACACTTGAGCTACAGCGCCACTTCCCAGAACACTCTATTTTTTACATATTTGTTACTGTTGCCATTTTAAATATGAGCCATGTAACACTCTAAATTTAATCTATGTATGTAAAAATACAAATCTGTTTGAATGAGTAAAAGACACTGAATTTTGACTCATTGAAGAGCTTTTATTGGCATTAGTCTGTCTCTGAAGGCCCTAGATCTCCAGCGTGCTGGTGTCACACTGGAGATTCAGGTGACATAGTTACAATGTAATTTTATTCAATATGAAGAACGACATTATGCCATTTGCTGGGAAATGGACAGACCTGGAAAAATTATATTTAGTGAAGTAAGTCTGGCTCAGGGAGACGAAGTTATCTCTCATGTGGAAGTTCTATCTAAATTACATATATATATATATATATATTCAAAGTCATATACATGTACACAAACATATTAACTAAAGTATGGTATATGCAGGGGAAGATTCCAATTGTGTAACTAATTTCAACAACAAACTTGCAATTTAACAAAATGAATCCAGGAATTTTGAGCATGTTTTGTGTGTGTGTGTGTGTGTGTGTGTGTGTGCGCGCACGTGAGTGTGCACATATGCATGCATGCATGCACATGCGTGCGTACACACATGCATGCTAGGAGCACAAGAATGGGGAGTGGAAGGGTGGGCAAATGCAGTCACAGTATTCATTGTACCTATGTGAAAGCAGATCCAGGTTACTTGAGGGGATCGGTGGGGTTGGAAGAAATGGGGGAAATGATGAAAAGCAGGACATCGATCAAGGTACATTGGTCAATGTATGTTGAATTGAACCCCTTTGTGTGACTACTTGCAAAGAATGAAAGAAAAAGATGCAGGTGGATCATTGGCAGTGTTCCAAGTTGGTAAAATGTCAACTCTCCGTGGGCTCCTACAGGTTATCACCATTTCACATGTGGTAAGATGTAGACACACACGTGGAACGCCGGAAGGAGAAAGGAAATCCCAGAGATCCCCTTGGAGTATTCCATACTGTGAGTGGCAAGGCGAGATACCAATTAATTGCTTCTCTGGGTTTCTCTTCTGTTCTACTTTGGTGATCCCCAGGGACTCTCCTAGGGAAAGATGACTCCTATGCACTGTGACATTTTTTGGGAATGTCAAGGTGCCTGACTAAGATAACTGAGTACATACTAGTTCTCCTTCTGGAAAGATACTGGCTTTGGAGAATATCTTTCTAATATATTCCTCTTGGAAAATGGGGTAAGTTGACAATAAAGAAAGCTTTTTGTAAGTGGACCTGGATAGGCGGAAATAGAATTAAGAATATTCCCTGCAGATGAAAGAAGATACGCTGCACTTAATCTTGGGCTTCTGTTCAAATGAGGAAGAAAGCTTTAGGCACTGATTCTCTAGTGTACCCACAGAAGACACCTAGAGGTTTTTGCTACTTATAGTTTATCCATATTGAGTTAAAGCTTATCATTATCTTTCCTCCATTAACCACTTTGCTCCCCCTATCACTTTCTTTTATAAATGATCCCATCATTTTTATTAGTTGATCAAGATGAAACTTATTTCCAATTTTCTGATAATTTTCCTTGAATAGCCAGACACTTGAGCCTCCTTTATAGACTTTCCATTCCCTCTTCCATAATCCTGACTCAAGAGTGACCCCATAGACAAAAACACAACATATGTTATGAATTACTTGTTATGACTGATAATATAATAATGATTGCACATTGAATGTTAGTGTGACTTAAATGCCACTACCAGTGTGAAAATGAAAAAGTACATGACATTGTTAAAGCTAATTGGAAAACAAAAATAATTTGAATGAAAAAGGAAAAAAGATAAAAGAGAAAAATAATTTGAATGGCATCTCTTCAGAGCAGACATAAACACACTTTATAAGAATGCTGACCAGTTACTATTTTTCTCTTTCTACAGATGAGAGCAGCAGTCATTTAACTAATGAGTAATGGAGACAATAATGTTCCAAATTTTCTGCTTTAAATAACAAACCACTCATTTGAAAGATAATGATTAGAAGTCTTTTGTCTTAGTCTGATTTCTACTATTATATAAAAATACTTTAGACAATTATCTTCAAAAGGGGAAAGTTTTATTTTGGCTTATAGTTTTTGAGGCCTCAGTCTTGATCAGTTTAGTTCTGACATCTAGACCTACACACACACATATCTATCACCTGTGCAGAAGCTGGACATTCAATAGCAGGTGTAAAGTGAAGGAAGAAGGAGGAGGGAGAGACAGAGAAAGAAAGAGAGAAAGAGAACAGCAGACCAATATTTCAGTTTCCTTCAATGGTATGACTTTTGTGACCTATGATCTCCTTGTAGGCAGAAGCTTGTTCCTCCTCCTCCTCTTCCTCCCCCTCCTCCTTCTTCCTCTTGTTCTTCTCCTTCTTCCCCTTCTTCTCCTTCGTGTTCCTCCTCCTCCTCCTCTTCCTCTTTCTCCTCCTCTCCTCCTACTTCCTCTTCTTCTTCTTCTCTTTCTCCATCTTCCCCTCTTCTTCTTCCTCCTCCTCCTGCTCCTTCTGCTTCCCCTTCTCCTTCTCTTTCTCCTTCTCTCCTTTTTCTTGATCTCCCTCTTTTCCTTTTCTTTCCTTAATCCTTCTCTAGATTTCAATATGCATTTAAATTTTGCTAGCTAGGTAGGTTTCATGTTAAGTACTTTTAACACACACACAAAGTAGGATGAGGTGAAATTTTAGGAGGTTATGGATATGTCCTTGGACTTCAGTGTGCTTATGATTTATGAGTATATCTCCATGACCAAACATGGACTTACATATATTAAACATGTAGAGCTTCTTAGATGCCAATGACCCTAAATAAAGTGATTAAGAGAATTTTTTTTGTTGGTCATGGGGCTTGAATACTGGGCCTGGATGCTGACCCTGAGCTGTTCAGCTCAAGGCTCAAGCTCTACCTCTTGAGCCACAGCACTATTTCTGTTTTTTAGTGGTTTATTAGAGGTAAGAGTCTTATAGACTTTCCTGCCTGGGCTGGCTTTGAACCACAATCTTCATATCTAAGTCTCCTGAGTAGCTAGGATTATAGGCATGAGCCACCTGCACCAGGGGATGAAGAGAATTTTTGAAGCACAAATGCCACTGTCTCACAATGATTACAAACTGAAATGTGATTATATCTACACAGAAATTACAGTGACCCAAATCTGCTCACCTGCACTGGTGTAAACTGAACCTACTGAATGTAGGCCTCACTTGTGGTGGGAGGCTCACACCATTGCCTCTGAGCATCAGTTACCAAACTGTACCTGCTTTGTTGCATCCATTTCCAGTGCATGTTTCCATTTGTCAGCCGTCTGCTGCCCACAACATCACTCACAGCATCATCCATACTGGGAAAATGTTATCTTGTCTAGAGTGCAGCCACCTGCTTTTCTTTGGATGAATGATCTTTGGATGCCTTTATAGAACTTCAGATTCTCCACATAGAGGCTTGAGATATGCATAATCTTCCCAGCTCCTTGTCACTTCGGTAGCCAGTTCCAGAAGCTGCTTTGCCTGTGTTTGGTCTCCTGAAACCTCTTGTGTGCAATAGCATCAGCTTCTGACTCTCAATGTGTCTTGGGAATCAAGAAATTATTTCCTTTCTCATTTTTCTTCAGGTTGAGTAGATTGGCAAAATAAAATCACACAGGTCTCAAAAGATATATGTAAAGTCACCTTGAACTCAGCAGGCTAAAGAAACTAAAATGTGTTTTTTCTTTTTCTTTTCTTTTCTTTTTGCCAGTCCTCATCCTTGAACTCAGGGCATGGGCGACGTCCTTGAGCCTATCTGTGCTCAAGGCTAGCACTCTACGACTACCTTCTTTTTGTTCTTAATATATATTTTTTATTGTTAAGATACTTCACAGAGGCGTTACAGTTACATGAGCAAGGTAATGAGTCCATTTCCTATCGAGAATTATTACCCTCTCCTTTATTTTCCCCTACCATCCCTTTCCTCCCTACCTTCCACGAGGTTCTTTTTTTTTTTTAATTGTGATTAAGTGATTACATTCCCAACTCTTCCCTTCCCTCCCTGCCCCCTGCAAAGTTGTAAAGTTTGTTTTCCACATCGTGTCTGTACATCTCATTGGTACAATGGGTCATCCTGGATCCTTATTTCAGCATTTTGTTATTTCCCTTCCCTTCCCCAAATTAGAAAAAATTTATATACAAGATGCAGGACAGTGGAATCAAATACAGTGACAACAGGGATTATAACAAGGGGGAAGAACATACAAAGAAACAACAAAAATCACATAGTACACTGTAAGTACATTAAAACAAACAACAACAAAGATGAAGCCTCTTGTGTCCCTATCTTGGGGTTCATTTCACTTAGCATCAGATTGTATGGTCATATGTACATAGCTTTTGACCTCTTCTGCTTGTCCCAGACATATACTAGTTATTGTAGATAAGGGAAACCATGGGACCTACGTTTCTTTGAGTCTAGCCTACTTCAACTAATGTATTTTTTCCAAGTCTTTCCATTTCCCAACAAATGGGGCAATGTCATTCTTTCTGATGGAGGCATGGAATTCCATTGTATATAAATACCACATTTTCCTGATCCATTCATCTACTGAGGTGCATCTGGACTGGTTCCATATCTTAGCTATGTCTATCACTACTCTTTTTGTATTTTTTATTGTAAAAAACTGTACAGAGGGGTTACAGTTACATGAGCAACGTAATGAGTACATTTTCTATCAAACATTGTTACCTCCTCCTTTGTTTTTCCCCTACCATCTTTTCCCTCCCACCTCCACAACTCTACCACTACTCTTTTTTTTCTACCACTACACTTGAACTACAGTGCCTCTTCAGGCCTTTTCTGAAACATAGGTCCCATGGTTTCCCTTATTTGCAACAATTTGTATATGTCTAGGATAATCTTAGCAGGTGAGCAAAATAGCTCAATAGCTATGTACATATAACCATGTAAGATGATGCTAAGTGAAATGAATTCCAAGACATGGACAGAAGAGGTTTTCCTTTGTTGTTGTTGTTTTCTAATGTACCGTGTGATTTCTTGTTTCTTTTGTATGTTGTTCCCCCTATGGTATATCCCCTGTTGTCACTGTATTTGATTTGGTACCCTGGGTTTTGCATATATGTTTATCTGAATTAAGGAAGGGTAGGGGAACAACAGAATGGTGAGACAAAAGGACAATATGGGAACCAATGCGACAGTGATAGTCACAAGACAACATGCTTGAAATGACCTGTGTAACTTGCAGGGGGTGTTAGAAGAGAGAAAATAGGACAAAATGAAGGAAGAGGTAACAAGTTTGACAAGAAATGTACTTATTACCTTACTTATGTAACTGTACATCAACTTGACAATAAAGTGATACATAGAAGATAAAAAAAAAGAATCTCCTGGAGTTTCCTGCACTGAGTGACTTTGAGCTCCAATCTTCAGATCTCAGCTTCCTGAGAAACTAGGATTACAGGTGTGAATCAATGGTGCCCAATTTAAAATAATTTTCAATACCTGTCACTGCTAAAATTATTCTTTAAAACATTAGGATATTTCCATTAGCATGCCAATACAGTCCATATGTATGGCATAAGCTTTTATATTCTACATTTAAAGCAAAAAAGTAAATGTTATGGATGTGCTGGATGTTTTGGTTCCATTTTTATTAAAAAATTAGGCTACTAGAATTCATGTGAAAACAACAAGGACTCAGAAAATATGAAATAAAAGCATTAGTTTCAAAGGGAAAAGATACTAGAATATTATATATGGTACTTCACTTCTGATCGGTTTTAATAAACAGCTTTATCTACATCCCATTCTATTACTGTAAGTTTATTGAGATGCATGTTTCTGTGCATAGACAGGCAGAACAAAACAGGGAAAATAGGCAAGGTATTCACAAATAAAATATACATTGAGTAGTACATATTAGTTCTTGTCTACAAGATAATCAAAACACCCTCAAAGGATCCCATGGTCCAAGAGCTGGTGGCTCATAGCTCTAATCCTAACTATTCAGGAACCTGAAATCTGAGTATTGGGGTTCGAAGCCAGCCTGAATAAGAAAATCAGTGAGACTCTTCTGTCCAATAACTGCCAGAAATCCAGAAGTAGAGCTGTGGTTAAAGTGTTAGAGTGCTAGACTTGAGCCAAAGAATTCAGAGATAGAGCCATCCCCTGATTCTAAAACTAAAACTAACATAAATATATTTGTTTGAACAAATTTTGAGGTATTTCTCAGCTTTTTAAATCATCATCCTACTTTCATTTAATTGTGGATATTAAAAATTTTGTATTTAAATATTTCAAGCTCACAGATATATTTATTGTTTATATTTGGCAACTTGGTCAACAAAATAAGAAAATAATGTTTTTCTGCTGTCTTTTCAGTTGTGAAGTTCTGCTTTTTCCACTGGGACCTTGGCAAATTGTCTATTTTTTATTTTTACTGTTTTATTGGAAAATTCTGGAAAGTTTAATAAAGTAGAAGAGAAGATATGAAAACAGGAACTGAGGACTAAGAATATGAGATTAGGGAATCCAGACAAGGAAATCAAACAGGGAATGAAGCTGTGGACAACAGTAGGAAGAGTCATGTCATTAAGGGAGAAGACAGAACAGTGGGAGGATGGAGGATGAACTGGGTGCATAAACCAAAAACTCCTTCCAGGGTTCAGATGCTCATGAAGCTGAGGAACTGTTGTGTATACCCCTGTATGTATAGATATGACATCGAAGTTAGAGAGGTTGAGAAGCTTGTATAGTGATAAGGGGAATTTCTTTGAGGTCATTTGATGAACGTGGATTCATAGAGAGAAGCTGCAGGCCAAGGAAGGAAGAGGGAAGTGAAATCTGGAGTGGAGAAGGCAGGCTGTGCAAGAAGGACACATTTCCCTCTCTGATCTGCAAGTTCTATGAAGAGAGTTTTCAGGTGGGAGAGACAGGAAGTCTGTACCGAGTCCTGAGCAGCAGCATTGCAGAATCAGACATCAAGCGCAGCCCTGAGCTCCTGAGGTCCTCTCTGGGAGATGCTGCTCCTGCCACTTGTGTTGCTAGCTGTGCTCTTCCCAGCTGGGGACAATCAGGATGGTAAGAGCAACTGGGGTAGCAGCCTGCCCTGTGCGGAGGGTCTGGATAAAGACAGGCTGCACTAAGTCTGGTGAGCTTGGTCAACTAGTCTCTGAGGTCTCCAGTGTCTTGACCATTCTGGAAGTTGGGGCTGGAGTCTGAGGACCAAGGCTCTTAAAGGAATAGTGCTCATGGGTTGCACAGATTCTGAGTTTGTGTTTTCACATCTTCTCAGTGTCCATGCTTTCATCCCTCCTCCATCCCATTCCTTCCTTTCTTTACATCTTTCTCTCCTTTATTAACAGCCTTCCAGGATCCAATCCGTCTGCACTGCATTCAGATCTCATCATTTGCCAACAGCACGTGGGCACAAACTCAATTTTCAAGCTGGCTGAATGATTTGCAGATTCATGGCTGGGACCGTGAGTCAGCCACTCCCATATTTCTGAAGCCTTGGTCCAAGGGGAATTTCACTGATGCTGAAGTGACAGAGCTGTTGGAGCTAATCCGAGTGTACTACTACGGATTCATTGATGAAGTGCAAAAACATGCCAGTGATTTCCAGTTGCAATGTGAGCACTGTTGCCTCTCCTCCTTCTCTCCCCTGCCTTGAATCCCTCTCTCCAGCCCTATTTGCCTGCACACCTTTCTCTAGAGCAATCTCTACATCTCTTTGAAGTACTCAGATCTGTCTGCTTTTCCTTTGGTCTCTGATGTAGGAAATCACTTTCTTTGTGACCAAGGCCTTGGTTTTCTTGTAAGAAACTTGTCCTGACTTTCCTTCCCTGTGCCGGAATGCCCTAAAATCTGATGTCTTCTTACTCAATTTTGGTGACTTTATCCATCTTGATAGTTCCTCTCTAAGTGAGTATTTTATTTCTCTCAGGATGCTGAATTTTTTTTTTGTTGGTCATGGCTTCAATTCTGAGCCTGGGTGCTGTCCCTCTGCACTTCAGCTCAAAGCTAGGGCTCTACCACTTGAGCCACAGCACCAGTTAGGGCTTTTTTTTACTTATGTGTGCTGAGGAATCGAATCCAGAGTCTCACGCATGCCAGTCACACACTCTACCACTGAGCCATCTTCCCAGGCCCAGGTTGCTGAAATTTTGACTCCAAGTCCCTGATCCTCAACCCACCTGTTCTATCTCCTTTCCACCATCACACTCCCTACTCTGGCCCATCCATGCCATGCTTGCCCCTTCTTAATGCTCCTCTATCTGAGAGCCTCTAAGCGTTCTAATAGTTTCAGCGCATCATTTTATACTCCTGAATTATATGCTCATCAAATCTGAAATCCTGAACTCTTTCCACAGTTTTTATTTCTGGTTTGCTGTTTAGTAGCTGAACTTTTATCTCTTTTCATCCTCCTTAGATCCCTTTGAGATCCAGGGCACAGCAGGCTGTGAGCTGCATTCTGGGGGAGCCATCCTAAGCTTCCTGACAGGAGCATTAGGAAAACAGGATTTACTGTATATCAAGAATCACTCCTGTGTACCTGCACCAGAAGGTGGCAGAAGAGCTCAGAAGTTCTGCACATTCATTGACCAGTACAAAGGTATCTCGGAAATCGTGGACACTCTCCTCTATAAAACCTGCCCCGGATATCTCTTGAGCCTTCTTGAAGCGGGAAAGGAGGATCTGGAGAAGCAAGGTTTGTCCTGCTCTGTTTCCCTTTTGACCACCTTCCTTAAACTTAAAGAGCATCATAAAATTAATTTATTCCAAGTAAAAATACAAAATAATATTATGACATTGACCAGATATGAAAGGCCCTCCCAGAAACAACTCTATTGATGATGAAGAGAATACCTCTTTAAAGAAAATATGAAATAAAATGAAAAATATGTAAGTCTGTATGATTTTTCTTTTAGCAAAACAACTTTTTTAGATTCTTTTTTTATTAATAAGTTTAATTTATCATGAAAATACCATACAGAGGGGTTACAATTACATGGGCAAGGTAATGAGTACATTTCTTATCAAGCATTGTTGACTCCTCCTTTGTTTCCCCTTCCCATAACCTCCCCCTTTGTTTCCCCTTACCTTTCCTGCTACCCCTCCACCCCCGCCCACCCCAAAGTTGTAAAGTTTGTTTTTTGGCATAATGTCTTGTACATCTCATTGTTGTAATGGGTCCACATGTATCCCTATTTAAGCCTTTTGTTTTTTTCCTTCCACTCCACAAATTATACCAATATCAAATACAGTGAAAACAGGAGTTATACCGTGGGGGAGGGACATACAAAGCAAGAAAGAAATCATCTTATAAATACATTAGAAACAATAGCACGAAAGAAACCTCATTTGAGTCCTAATCTTGGGGTTCATTTCACCTAACATCAACTTATCTGAACTTTTCTGCTTGTCTCAGACATATAATAGTTATTGTAAATAAGGGAAACCATGGGACCTATGTTTCTTTGGCTCTGGCTTCCTTCACTTAATATAATTTTTTCCAAGTTTTTCCATTTCCTAACAAAGGTGGCAATGACATTCTTTCTGATGGAGGCATAGAATTCCATTGTGTATATATACCACGTTTTCTTGATCCACTCATCTATGGAGAGGCATCTGGATTGGTTCCATATCTTAGCTATGGTAAATAATGCTGCAATAAACATAGTTGTGCTGGTAGCTTTAGTATGGTCTTGTTTGTGATCATTCGGGTAAATGCCCCAAAGTGCGATTTCTGGGTCATAGGTGAGCTGTGTCTGGATTCTTCTAAGAAACCGCCATAGAAGTTTACACTCCCACCAACAATGCAGTAAGGTTCCCTTCTGTCCACATCCCCTCCAGCATCTGTTGTTATTAGAGTTCTTGATTATAGGCCATTCTAACTAGGGTGAGGTGGTATCTCAGTGTTGTTTTGATTTGCATTTTTTTATGGGTAGGGAGGTTGAGCATTTCTTCGTGTGTCTATTAGCCAACCTTCTTTCTACTTCAGAGAAGTTTCTCTTTAAGTCTTTAGCCCACTTATTTTTCGGACAGTTCCTTCTTTGATGATTTATTGTTGGGGGATTTAATTTTTTGAGTTCCAGATATATTTTAACTATGAGTCCTTTGTCTGTTGTATGGCTAGTGAAGATCTTCTCCCAATCCGTGGGCTTTCTATTGATCTTGCTAGCTATGTCCTTTTCCATGCCAAAGCTCTGCAACTTCATACAATCTCATTTTTCCAACCTGTTTTTGATTTGTTGTGTTTCTGGGTCTCTATGAAGAGAATTTAAGCCGGTGCCAAGAAGACTTAGGGTTTCTCCTATTCTGTCAAGTAATGTTTTCAGGGTGTCTGCATTGACTCTAAGGTCTTTGATACATTTGGAGTTGATTCTGGTGCAGGGTAATTTATGAGGATCTAGCTTTATTTTTCTACAGGTGAGTAACCAATTTTGCCTGCACCATTTACTGAAGAGGCTGTCTTTGTTCCATTCTATTTTTTTTAGCTCCCTTATTGAAGATTAGATGGCTATAGGTCTGTGGGTTCATTTCTGGGTTTTGAGTTCTATTCCATTGGTCCTGAGGTCTGTTCTTGTGCCAGTACCAAGCTGTTTTTATTACTATGGCTTTGTAGCAGAGTTTGAAATGTGGTATTGATATTCCTCCAGCACTGTTTTTGCTATTCGGGGTCTTTCATTGTTCCATATGAATTTTTGGGTTGTCTCTTCTATTTTCTTGAAGAATGAGGTTGCAACATTGAAAAGTATCACATTGAATTTGTAGATAGCCTTGGGAAGTATTGGTATTTTCATGATGTTGAATACCAGCATGAAGTATTTGACATATTTTAGAGTAGAAAAATGATTTCAGTGAATTACAATGTTTAAAGTTTGCAATGAAAACAAATCCTCAATAAAGATGTATGCCATTTTTCCTTTTCTCTTATTTTTATACAAACAGTACAAACAGTTGCATGCAATAACAAATTGTAGAGGTTAGAAGAAAGAGTGAGAATCCATCAGTCATTGATTTTGTTACCAAGGAAGTGGGGGGTCAATGTCCAAACATGTGGACTTTGAAGTCCATATGCCCCAGGTTAGAGTTATTTTCTAGTATTGTCTCTGCTTCTTCCTGCTCCAGTGAAGCCTGAAGCCTGGCTGTCCAGTGGCCCCAGTGCTGGGCCTGGCCATCTGCGGCTGGTGTGTCATGTCTCTGGCTTCTACCCAAAGCCTGTGTGGGTGATGTGGATGCGAGGTGAGCAGGAGCAGCTGGACACCCAGAGAGATGACTTCCTGCCCTATGCTGATGGGACGTGGTATCTGCGAGCAACCCTGGATGTGAAAGCTGAGGAGGCGAAGGGCCTGAGCTGCCATGTGAAGCACAGCAGTCTAGGGGGACGGGCCATCGTCCTCTACTGGGGTGAGAGAGAGCTGGAGTTCTGGCTGGGAGTGGGAGCGGGTGGCTCTAAAGCAAAGAGGGAGAGGGTGTGTGAGGGACAGGTAATGGAGAGGAGGAAGGGCTAGAAGACATTTGGTGGGAGAAGGGGGACAGGAGGCAGGCCGAATGGGCAGGTATAAGGAAGAAGATGATCCAAGGACATTTAGAAAGATACTGAGCTGGGCATGAGAGCAGTTCCTTGTAATCTCAGCACTAGTGAGTTTGAGACACAGCATGACAATTTAATGGCCAAATTAGCTTATATAGGGAGACAATGTCTCAAAAGTAGTGATGGTAACATGTGTGTTTGCATGTGTTCACACTCAGTATATTGTCCACCCTTAAATAGATGCAGTTCTTAGCTGGGTGATAGTGGCTCATGTGTGTAATCCTAGCTCCTTGGGAGGCTGATCTCTGAGGATCAAGGTTTGAAGACATCCCAGGCAGACAAATCCCTGGGGTTCTCATGTCTAGTTAAGCAGACAAAAGTCAAAAGTGGAGATGTAGCGGGAGTGGTAGAGCACCAATGTGGAGCAAGAAAAGCTAAGGGAGAGTGATAGAGTCTGAGTTCCAAGTCCAGTAGTGACAATATTCTATCTATCCATTTTATCTCAGTAAAGTTGTTAACCTCAGACTCCCCCCAAAATTGGGATGATAAGAGGATGGTTAGCTAGGCAAAGGAAGGCCAGGTAATAGAGCAAGTGTCATTAGAAGTGACAATTGATTACTCTTCCAATCCACAGGGTACTCTGTCTCTGTTGGTTTAATCATTGCTGCAGTAATAGTGCCTTGCTTGATCCTTTTGCTGTGCCTTGCACTGTGGTTTTGGAAGCGCTGGTGAGTATTTTTTAACCCTTCTTCTCTGTCTGTTTCATACTTTTTATCTTTCATCTACTAATAGCCCATTAGTTGTCCTCTTTCTACCAAGAGTTGCCTCTTAACCTTGATCCCTGGGGAGAGGTAATTTAAAGAATTTTGGCAAAATACATCTAACATAGAAATATTACCATCATTAGTGCTTCTAACAATATTAAGTACATAGATGCTGTTTTGTTTGTTCTCCTTGCAATGTGAAACTGTCCTCACATTTGAAGCCATGTTTCCTTCCCCCCTTCCCCAGGCCCTGGGATAGTGACTCTTGTTCTTTTGCTTTCTATGGATGTGATTGGAATTTCACGGTATTCATCCTGTGACTGGCCTCTTACTCTTAGCCATCTGTTGTCAGAGTATATCTCTATGGCAGCTACGTCAGAGTTACCTTTCTTCTTCAGGCTGGGTCCTTTCCACCGCATGTCTAAATACCATAAGGAGCAGTTGAGCTGCTTCTTCCATTGGGTTCTGTGAATAATGCTGTTATATGACTGTGTTCATATCTCTTATATATTTTTTTAAAACTTACATTCTTTACAGGTCATATGATGGTATTCCATGAGCTCCCAACCTTTCTTCCCTCTCATTTGGAATAAGTACCAAGACACTGAGAAACCTGTGGACTCAAGAGACAGTTTTGTTATGTCAATAATTATTGTTTTGGCAGGAAATCATGAGCTTCATATCATTTTTTCAGTTAATATGTGTTACAATGACTGATTGCTCATATGGCAAAACAAAACTCTATGGTTTCATCTTTCCTACTTGTTGAGAATGTATGCATTTGGATTTAGTTTGAGAATATTTGGTTCTAGTTTTTCATCTACCTGTATTTGTTTCTAGCTTTATTCTTGTTAGGTATTGGTATGAATGAGTTTTTGACTTCATAAGATGAGTTATGTTTCCTGTCTTGTTACTCTCCAGAGTATGGGCAGCATGGCTGTGTTTGTGAAGAATTGGATGATTTCACTTTTAAGCCTTTTATGTTGGGAAATATTTTGTCAGGAAAGTTATGTTTATGGTCAGATTTTTTCTCATTAAATTTCTGGGCTTTATTTCTTGTTTAATATCATCATTACATATTACACAAAATTAAAGGAACAATATATTTGGTATTTATAAATTATTAAATAAAAATAAAGGAATATATATTTATCTTTACAGAGCTTTGCTTTTCTTCTAAACTAACCAAATCTTCTGCCATTTTATGATATTAAAAAAGTAAACTAGTTTATGCATGCCCGAGAATAAATTGGGAGTGTGATTAATAATCGCAAGCCTCATTTGTTTCTTCCTTGGACCAAGGAAAGTTGCTCTTTGTCCCTTTGGGCTCAGGAGAGCAAGAAACATACTCTCTATCTATTTAATCTTTAAAAATGGTTATTACATTTATTTCCCTCATTTAATAAGGGAGCCATACTCAGACTTCTTGGCCAAGAAACTCTAGCTTCTAAAGAGAGTCTCCAGTTTTCCCTGGAAGAACAAACTCTGGGGTTTCCGTTGCCCCTCAAATTAAGGGTAGAACAGATCAAAACTGTCCACTGTGGTCCCACCTAAGCTATGCTTCTTGGAATACAGACCAACCTGTTCTCTTTCCAGAAAATAGCCTCTTCTTCCACTCAGGTGTGAAGGTCCCAAAAGAGGAATTTCAGTAACCTCAGCCTGGTCCCTGTTTCTCCTCACTTCTGAAGGCCCCCAGGAATACTAACTGGATTGTTGTCCTGTGGTGGAGGGTTGATGAAGCATCTGCTTTGGACCTGGGGGAGCTGATGACTTATTCAGTGGTTTTCCCAAGTCTTTCAGCAGCAAACCGCCTCATGCAAATGAAATGTTACCCTGAACCCCAATATGAAACACAGCTACAAGGGGAGCTGTTCTGGTTAAGGGTGAGTTACCCAGTCTGCTCACCTCTCCCAACTCACACCCCTTTACCTCCCCAAGAAATTCAGAGGCTCAACCCCTAAAATACCTTGATGCTTTGCCAAGCAGTGTGTAAGCCACTGGCCTAGTTTGTCCTGATCAAGTCAAAGGTTCCTCTGTACCCCAACTGCTTGCCATAGATAGGCTCTGAGTTTATGGTTCAGCACACTCAATAACAGACCAAGTGGCTCATACAGTTTAACCACCTCCCCCTTAAATACAATTAAAAACTGCAGCCCTCTCTCAAAAGCAAAAGTGTGGACTAAATACCTGAGGCCAATTTGGTCCCACATTCCAGCAAGCATAATTAGGATGCCACATTCTAGGACAAGGGAAAAATCTCGAAGCAGTCAATGGTGGTCTGGCTAAGCTGATGAGTGCTCAGGACCATGGCAAGGTTCTAGAGCACTGTGAAAGAAATCAGTGTTGGAGAGCAGCAATTTGAGCACCTTGGAAAGTGCAGCAGTGAGGTCTGACTCAGGTCCTGTGTTTGGAATAAATTTTTCCCTCTAAAGAAAAAGCTATAGTTTGGATTTGTTCTAGAGGACTGTTGAGGCCTAAAGTTAGTGTCCTCAGACTCTGAAGTAGAGACTAATAATGTAAATGCAAACAAGGTGGCTTCAAAGGAAATATAAAAATGCTTGTAAGTATTCTAGAACCCACACACCTGACCCCTGAAAAAGCAGCACCAAAGCCCACTTCAAAACATATGCCAGTAATGGAATACCTGTCACCATTACACCATGGGGCTCAGAGCTGGAATGTTCCTCTCAGGGCATCAAAAATCTCACTGAGACAATGCAGGACCCAGACTGTATTCTAGATGAGCATTTATGCCCATACCCAGGAAAGGAAAATCAGAGCCCCAATTTAGAGTTTCAGTGTAGGTGCAGAGGTCCCCCAAATAGGCAACAATTTAGGCACCATTGTGTCCCAGTGGGAGGGAAGGGCAGCAGGCAGTTTCAGCCACCAAAACCTCCACCCAGGCAGGCTCCACTGCCCTGTCCTCAATCAGCACAGGAGGCATCAGCAAGTTCAAGATGCACAGAGGGGATGAGGAAGGAATAAGGCCAGTTTCAGAGCAGCTGCTTTCTCCAAAGCCCTGCCAGTGACTTTCTGCAGAGAGGTGCCAGAGTCCTCCCTCGGTCTGGATACAGTGTTTCTTGCTTAACCTTGAGGCATGGAGAAAGGGGTGAAATTGTGAGGGTCGGGGGAGGGAGAGGAAGGACAAAGACCTATAGCTTCTTGTTCTTTACATTGCAAGAGGGAATGTTTTCTCCGTGAAGAATCTTTCCATCACCCGATTAGACAAACAGTCCAGCGTGCACAGGAGCACACGTGCACATGCACACACATCCAAGCAGCCCTCATCCATGGCCACCTCTCCCAGTCACCTCATTACCAAGGTTTCATTCCAAAGGGATGCACCTTCTGGGGTCCCAAATCCCACTCAGCCAATGGGGCACAATTCCTCATGCAAGTCCACCTTCCTTGGAGTTCTAAAGCCAGCCTCAAGTGGTTTCCTATGCTCATCCTACAGAGCATCCTATAGATCATTCCCCCTTCCTCCCTCCCAATTCCTGGAATGGTTGCATCTCCTAGACTCTCACCATCGTAAAACATTCCCCAATATCTCTTGCTCACTCTTCCAGACACCTGCCTTGCTCCCTCATGCATGACCTTCCTTCCCCTGCTCTTCCTGCTCCATGACCATTCATTCCTCTCCTTTATCCCCCCCTCACCCCTGCCTTGTTCCAAAGGCATTCTTTGTGTTGTCTTTGCTCTCCTGCGCCCTCCTTCCTTAGCCAAACTTAGCCACACCTGGCCCCCGACTTTCTCTGACTTGCTACCAAAAAGTGCCCCTAAGGTTAGTTACCAGGGTCCTCAGTGCCATAGCCCCATTCAGCACAGCCCTCACTGATGCCCAGTGCTCCTCCCACTGACACCTGGCCTCCTCCCGGGCCTCCTCCTGTATAGAGCTGTGAACTCTGCCCAGACCGCTCTGCTGTGGATCCAGTCGGCCAGGCATGTGTCCAGGTATGCCATCATCCACTCCTGCCCCAATTGGGGCTCCCTTGGAAAAGTTCATCAGAGACCTGGGTGAAGTTGCTGGGCTGAGTCTGTGGTGCCATGCAGCTGAGCTGCCAGAACAGAGAAGGAGTGTGGGAAGTGGGTCTCAGGTTCATCTCCAGCTACCTCCATGGCTTGATGCAGCAGGTCAGCTTCTGGACCCTCCTCAGGCCCAGCTCCACAGACATAACCCTCTGCCTCACTTTATAGTCTACAAAGTCAGCCACCAGAGGCTGCCTGTATGGGGCTGAAGCTTGGGTCACCATCTGGGCGACCAGCCTGGATGGCAGCCCTCAGGACCCAGCTTTGGTGGCAAGGAGCTTGCAGCTGGGGCCTTTCATCTTCCTGGCCAACGTGGAGCTCTGGTAAGGGGAAGAAGAGATCAGAACTTGGTGGAGAAGGCCTGGCTTGAGAGCTGGCCTGGGAAGGGCTGGGATCTCCTGGGACTGGGCCCCTGCCACCAACGTTCCACCAGCTGTGGTAGAGTCTATGTCAAACCAGCTCTGGTAGAGTCCAGGTTCTACCAACTGTAGCCAAGTCCATGTGCTTTGAGCCCCTACAGACACTTCCTACCTACAATACCCTAGGTTTTCAGTCCCTTTCCTCCTGACTCTTCCTTTGTACTCCTTTAAACCACACGTCTACATTTTCAGATCTAGTTAGGTTGCTGTCCCAAGTGCCAGTATGATTGTTTCTGGTACTCACTTTTCCATTATTATAATGAAATAGGTCAGAAAATCAACTTAGAAGGAGCACATGTCTATGTAGCTCATGTTTCTGGAATGTCTAGTGTAAAGTTGGGCAGTTCTATTGTTTTGGTTCTTTAGGAGAGTGCAGCTGACAAGGATAAGAGTGTGTCTCAGAATAACCATTGACAGCCTGAGTGGGGATGCAGAGAGGAGGGAGAGACAGAGAGAGAAGGACAGAGAGGGAAGGAGGGAGGGAAGGAAACCTGTAACACATCCAATTTGTAGTGGAGCGAGTGAGGAAAGGAGAGAGAGCAATCTGTAACACATCCAGTTTGTAGCAGTGAGTTCGGTCATTCATTTGGGGGCTGAAAGGAAGAAGGCTATATGCATCACACACTTGAGGCAAATAATCAGCAGCTCTAGCAGAAGCAAGTATTTAATCTCTTTTTTTCTAGATCTCATATAGGTTTGGATTTAGGAGGAGGGAAAAAGAGGCTTCTTATAGAATTCCTATAAAATTAGCCATTATATCTGAATGTTAGATGTACAATGTATAATCAGTCACAGCTGTAGAGCCTTAGAGAAGTTGTCTTCCTCATTTGTAGGCTTCATGCAAACTGGGAAGCCTTCCCCCATCTCCAACCTCTGCCATTCTGGAAGCTGGTGCCACAGGGCAGGCTTAAATGGTTAAACACACCCTCCCTCCAGCATTCCACATTCTCTTGTTCAGATCTCAACCTTATAGCTCTCACCCAAATACAATAGAGTAGGAGAATTTGTGTTTCTCCTGTCCTTGTACTGTCATGGCAAAAAATCCCCCAATGTGACAAATGTCTGGCTTTCTATCTGCTATTTATTTCTAAAATCCCAAAGTGAGAACTTGCTGGAAATGAAGGCAAAGCCTTGTGCTTTTGAGGAACTTGTATAGGGTTTATGCTGTGTCTCAGTGTAACCATGTTGTTAGTTCATGGACACTGTCAGGTGTCTGTGGCAGTAATAGGAAAAGATGATTGAGGGGACACCCAACCTCTTTATTAATGCAGACAAATGTGATATTTAGGGGGCATATGTGCACATAGGATATATATATATATACACATATTAAAAACAAGAGTATATAATAAAATGTATACATTTGTTAATTTAAAAAGGAAGAATTGCACCTTCACCTTCATGAATGTTAATTTGGGAACACTATCATAATAGATGTATTGTCTGGGATCTAAAATTGATGTTATATTCAGATGTTGAGATATAACATAGACAGTAACAGAATTACTAACAAAACACTAAGTAGCTCGCATAATTTACCTATATAAATTCAATATAGAAACTGCTGTCTTTTTAGGATGATGTATGTTTTGTGCTGGTTGGGGTTTGAATAAGTTCCTGCTGTTTTTTTTTTTTTGTCGTGGGGGCTTGAACTCTGGGTCTGAGCGCTGTCTCTCAGCTCGTCAGTTTAATGCTAGCTCTCTACCACTTTAGCTACAATGCCACTTCCAGGGCCTGCTGTTTTTAAGCTTTTCATTGATCAAGTCTGGTGCTCCACCACTTGAGCCATAGTGCCACTTCTGGTGTTCTGTTGGTTAATAGGAAATAAGCGTCTCAGAGTCTCTTGTTCATGCTGGCTTTGAACTACAGTCCTCAGATATTAGCTTCCTTAGTAGCTAGGATTCCAAGCATAATCTATTAGGTCTTGGCTGGACAATATATTTTGATGAGGTCACAAATTTACCTTAAATATAGATATTGGTTTTCACTGCAATGCTGCCTTTTGTCCTTGCTATCACCCAAGAAATTAGCCTTTACGTGGAAACGAATACCGCACAACTAAAATCTTAATTATAGGCTCATCACGAAGTCTAAATGCATTCTTGGGTAGTCAAATGTTGCTCAAGAAAATGTTTAAAAAAATCCCATCAGGTTTGTAGGTGGGATTCCATGCATGAAAATATTATTCACCAGAGTGCATTACAGTCCTGAATGTCCTTCTGCAGTTGGGAATGCTGTGGCAGATGAGATTATCCTGTCAATCTCCACATGCTCACATGCTTGATGAGATACCTGTGGACGGATAGGTATTTTGGTGAATAAATACATGAATTAGACTCAGTAGAAGGGCTTATTCATAGTTTCATAGACGTGTGTACAAACAATGTCTGCAATGTCACCACTAAGGCAGTGGTGGGTGCCTGGAGCAGTCACAGGAGATATGAGACCACAAATTCTCCAATTTACAAAAGAACCAGTGATTCTCAAGAAATGAGAAAGGATAAAGGGTGAGAAGGAGCAGAGATGAGTTTCAGGACACCTGGAATGGGGAGGAAAGGCTGGGTTGATCAGAATAAGAGACATGTAGAAGTCAGGATGGCCGAGCGGTCTAAGGTGCTGTGTTCAGAATAAGAGACACGATTGAGTGTAGAAACACAGTTATGTATAGAAACTGGGCAACCATACAACTTCTCCTTTGTAATTTTACAGCTAGATGAAGTGACGTTTGCATGTCACACACCCCTTGGAAGAGGAACAGCTGAGGAAGAGAGTTACATGGGGGCAGAACTTAGTGAAAAGGAGGGTGGCTGGAAATGAGAGAGAAGGGAATGACTTGAGTTCAGATGGGAGGGAAATGAAGGATGGAGTAGGAAGGTGAGGCTTAGAAAATAGAAAGGTTTTCTTATATTCAGTTGCTGTTGGAAACCATTGTTTGTTGGTGGGAGAAGGAAGACAGAAGAGAGTTGAGGCAGGGTAGCTTAGTTGCTAGCAGACATCAAAGATCAGCTTTGTTTAGAGAAGGAAACACACATCTGCTTATGCTATGCTGTTTCTTCAACTTCCACTTCTGGCTGCTCTCCTCCCAGGCAGTGTCAATGCGGAGGGTAAGAACATCTCTGTCAGCTACTTAGCCGGGTGGATGGGAGTGGATTTTAGTTGGCTTTCTAAGATATTTTACTGTGAATGCTAAGCTTCTTATAACCTGTTTCTTGGCGTTCAAGTCCAGTTGATTGTTTTTGAGGATGGTGCTAGAGCACCAAGGGCTTGGGGAGGGAAATTATTATTGATGAACTGGTTGTTATTCTTCTCTCTCTAGTAACTGGTTTGTTTTCTATCCTCTCTCTGTTTTGCTTATGTTTCCACTTATGCTACTGGACATTCATCCATCCATAGTGATCCATGAACATACCACATTTCGTCTAAGCCAGATCTCATACTATGCCAATGAATCCTGGGCACAAACTCTGGGGTCTGCTTGGCTGGATGAATTACAGACTCATCGTTGGGACAGTGAAACAGGAACAGTAATTTTCTTGCACACATGGTCCAAGGGAAACTTCAGTAATGAGGAGTTGACAGATCTGGAGCTGCTTTTCCGTGTGTATATGATTGGGATACGTCAGGAGATTCATACCTACTCCACAGACTTGGGGCTTAGGTGTAAGTTAAACCAGTTGGGATAATTCTTCAGAGGGTTCTTGTAATTGAAATCCTTTCTCTATTCCTTTTGATGAGATTTCTTATCATCTCATCTCACAACGAAAGTCTCCATGCCTCCATCTCTCCAGTTATGTGTTGAACATTAATCAAAACTACCTAAATTTTTGCCACTTCAGCAGTCTCTTCTATTGTGCTTTGTTGTGTTTTCTTGTGATCTTCATCTGTGTCTTTAAGATAGAGGTAGAGAATTGTCTTATCCTATGCTTGAGTCTTTTAAAATATAATTCCTGCTGCTATTTCTTCAATTTCTTTAGACATTTGGACTCATTATCTAGCACTTGTGATGCTGACTCTATGCATCATGAGATTTGGGCTCCTGTCTCTCTGAAGTACCTAGTCTGTATTATGTCAGTCTCTTCTCTCATTGGTCAATCTTTAATTCAAGGACTTTGTTATTTCCTTCCTTCTCATCTTCAGCAGATATTTGCTCTCCCTTGTTTCCCATTGGATGTATCTTTGGCTCACTCTCGTACATAATATGACCCATCTTTGCACTCTTCTTTTTGAGATGAGGCCCTTAGATTCTAACCTGGCTTTCATTTTTGTTTTTTTGAACTCTTTATCTCATTCTTTCCTTTCTGAAGATCCTGTTGAATTACAAGTGAGTCTTGGCTGTGAGCTGTCCTCTAGCGAGAGTGCCAAAGGCTTCATGCAGGCGGCCTTGGAAGGATCAGATTTTCTAAGTTTTCAGAATACAACTTGGGTGCCATCTCCTGAAGGTGGGAAACAGGCCCAGAAGGCGTGTGATCTCCTCAATCTGTATGAGGGCATCAAGCAAATCGTGGAGAACCTCATGAGCAAAACCTGCCCTCGGTTTCTCTTGGGTATCCTGGATGCAGGAAAGATGTATCTTCAGAGACAAGGTCAGTTCAACCTTTCCCTCAAAGGTTTTTTTCTTCATGTCTTCCCCTTCTCATCTTCCTGTTTGCACTCAGGACATGGTGGAGGACAAGAGGGAGTGGGTTTCAGGGTGAGAATTCCCTAAGGGAGACAAAAGACATTAGGCAGATATCTATGTACTGAAGCCATGTGTTAGGTGCACATCTGTCCTCATGTGACTCCCTCTTGTATTCTCTACAGTGAGGCCAGAGGCCTGGCTGTCAAGCTCCTCTATCCTTGGGTCTGGCAGACTAATGTTGGTTTGCCACGTCTCTGGTTTCTACCCAATGTCCATTTGGGTGATGTGGATGAAGGGTGAGCAAGAGCAAGTGGACAGCAAACGCGATGATGTTCTTCCCAATGCTGATGGGACTTGGTATGTTC
>NW_012267347.1:3033484-3147987 GCF_000151885.1 Dipodomys ordii | reverse complement strand
TTAAAGCCCCGTGACCAGACCCCCTACCCCTCAAAAAAAGTAATATCAACATCCTTTAGTTCCCTCTCCTTATGGGTAAATATTAAGGAAATACTGCATCCAACCTCCTTCACACATGCATTTGTCAAATTCTATGTGTCTTAAGATAGATGCATTTTCTGGATTTTTTTCTTTTTTTACATGTTCTGTTTTTTTTGTATAAATTTTTATTGTAAAAATACTGTACAGAGAGGTTACAGTTACATGAATAAGGTAATGAGTGCATTTCCTATCGGACATTGTAACCTGCTCCTTTTCTTTTTCCCTACCATCCCTTCTTTCTTCACCTCTCCAATTCCTCCTCCCCAATATCCTAGAAGTTGTAAAGTTCTGGATTTTTTTTCTATTAATAAGATTGATTGATTTTTACAATTTAGAATTGGAAATAATTGTGTGTATTTATATCATATAATGTGGTATTAGAGTGCACAAACACACTGTGAAATGATTAAATCAATGTACATGATTAGATCATAGGACTGATTTATCTATTACATTTAATTTAGAATCTTGGCCATAAAATTTGAAACCAGGCCTTATGATGCTTTTATTTTTATTTTAATTCTAAGTATATTGTGGTTATTCTTAGTTCTTTGTGATTTCATGTGATTTTTTCTATTCTTATTTTATTTAAATAGGGCCACTTAGATTTCTATGAGCATAGAAAATTAATCTGGAATCTGTGGATTGTTTTAGATAGAATGGATATTTTAACCATATCAGCATTTCCAATTTCAATGCTCATTGGATTTTTCCCTTATTTGTTTTAACTTCCTTGATCAATGGATTATACTTTTTGTGTATTCATTTTGACTCTCCTTCCATTCTTATTTCTAATTATTTTATTCTTTTTCATGTTATTATAAGCATGATTCTTTCATTAAAAATTTAGTCTAAAGGTATTGTACAGAGGAGTTACAGTTACGTATGTAAGGCAATGTGTACATTTCTTGTCGAATATTGTTACCCCTCTGGACCCTCTCTCACCTGACTTCCTGCCCCCATGTTGTAAAGTTGATTTCCAGCATAGGGTCTTGTGGGTATTGTTATTGCATTCATTCACACTTTTCCCTTTTTCTCACCATTTGTAGTTATTTCTTAATTTCCTGGGAACTTATCCTACTGAACATAGGCCTCACTTGTGGAGGGAGGCACACAATGCATCCTCTGAGCATCAGTTACCAAACTGCACCTTCTCTGTTGCTTCCAAGCTGGTCATGCTTCCATTTGTCAACTGTCTGCTGCCCACAGCATCACTCACAGCAGCATTCACGTTGGGAAAATGTTATCTTGTCTTGAGTGCAACCACCTATTTTTCTTTGGATGAATGATCTTTGGATGCCTTTATGGAATTTCAGATTCTCCACATAGAGGCTCGAGGTATGCAGAGCTGTCCCAGCTCCTTGGCACATTGATAGCCAGTTCTAGAAGCTGCTTTGCCTGTGTTTGGTTTCCTGAAACCTCTTGGGTAAATAGCCTCAGCTCCTGACTCTCAATGTGTTTTGGGAATCAAGAAATCATTTCTTTTCTCCTTTTGCTTCAGGTTGAATAGTCAGGCAAAATTACCTCTTCACAGTAAATGAGATCACAGAGGTCTCAAAGGATTTATGTAAATTCAGTTTGAGCTCAGCATGCTATAAGACTATAATGTGTGTAAACACACACATGTACAATTTAGGTCTTAGGGTCTTTCCCAGAGCCGGTCTGGACTCAAGCATAGTACTCTCTAGCACTTGAACTCTGTGCCAATTTTGGTCTTTTGTGAGTTGTTTATTGGAGATAAGAGTCTCAAGGACCTTCCTGCCTGGGATATCTTTGTACTGCAATGCTCAGATCTCAGCCTTAAAACATTAGGAGACTCACCTTCATATATGCCAATATGGTCCATTGGTGTGGCTGTAACACATTTAAAGCCAAGAGAGAAATTTTTTGGCAGGGTGCGTGTTTTGGTTACATTTTTATTAAAAAAAACTAGGCTACTAGAATTCATGAGTAAACAACAAGGACTCAGAATACATGAAATAAAAGTATTGTTTCAAAGAAAATGGTACTGGAGAGGCTGGGAAGGTGGCTCAGCAGTAGAGTGCTTGCCTTGCACCTGTGAGGCCTTGGGTTGGATTCCTCAGCACCACATAAGCAGAAAGAAAATAGCTGGAAGTGGCACTGTGGCTCAAGTGGTAGAGCACTTGCCTTGAGCTGAAGAGCTGAGGGGCACCGCCCAGGCCCAGAGTTCAGGCTCCACAACCGGACCCCCCACCCCTCAAAAAAGGAAAAAGATACTAGAATATTATATATGGTACTTGTGTATTTCTTGTCAGCTTTAATAAACAGCTTTATCTACATCCCATTCTATGACTGTAAGTTTATTAAGATGTGTGTTTCTGTTTGTAGAGAGGCAGGAGAACACAGGAAAAATAAACCAAGCAATCACAAATTAAGTATACATTGAGTGATACACATGACATCCTGTCTACAGGTAATCAAATTTCACTCAACGTCTAGGAGTTGGTGGCTCACAGTTCTAATCTGAACTACTCAGGAACCTGTGATTTGATCTGAGTATTGGAGTTCAAAATCAGCTCAAATATTAAACTTGAGGAGTCTCATATGCCCAATAACTCTCAGAAAAACAGTAGAGTTGTGGTCAAGTGTTAGAATGCTTGTCTTGAACAAAAGAACTTAGGGATAGCTTCAGGCCCTGAGTCCAAGCTCCATAACAAAAACAAAAACAAAAATATTCCTATAGTTAATCATTGTTGATGGGCAGCATAGAACAGAACAGAACACACCTTTTACCAATACCAGGGAGAAATCCAACTCCAAGGGAGAAGAAAAATATCTTCATTATACCAGCCACCATGAATAGAAGTTGACATATTTCTGTGCAGTGTATCCTGGTCGAAGCATTGCCAAGGAAAACACAACCCCCTTGAGCACTGGAGAGAACAATGCTTTCTTTCCATGAAGAAGATCCAAAATAAGATCAGCTTCAACAGGTGGCTGTGTCTCCCACAGTCAGTGCTGTGCTCTCAGGTTAACACAAAGTAATTGGCATGCATACTGTCATGTTGTGTGGCAACAGAGGTGGCTCAGTCCTCTCCCTCTTGGAGCCTGAAAACCTGAAAGCTGGAGGTGAGCTTGAGGATCATTTGTACCTGAGATTAACTAGACCAATAGAACCCATTTGAATTTGCAATAGGGAAACACACCCCACACAAGATGATAAGCCTAGCAGAGATTGAGTAAACAGTGTGTCACATGAAAAGGAGGAGTGGCAGGCCCAAGCCTTTTAACTGGACAAGTGGTGGCAAACTAAAACTAAAACTAACATCAATACATTTGTTTGAACAATTTTTGAGGTAATTTTCAGCTTTTTAATTCACCATCTTACTTTGATTTAATTGTGGCTATTAAAATTTTTGTGTTTAAATGGCCTGAAAATGTTTCAACTCACAGATATATTTATTCTTTATATTTAGCAGCTTGGTGAACAAAGAAAGAATATAAGGTTTTTCTACTGTCTTTTCAGTTGTGTGGTTCTGCTTTTTCAACTGGAACTTGGCAAATTGTCTTTTTTTTTTTAACAATTTAATTGGAAAATTCTGGATAGTTTGATAAAGTAGAAGAGAAGATATGAAAACAGGAACCTAGAATTAAGAATATGAGATTAGGGAATCCAGACAAGGAGATAAAACAGGGAATGAAGCTGTGGACCACAGTAGGAAAAGAGTCATGACATTAAGGGAGAAGACAGAACAGTGGGAGGATGGAGGATGAACTGGGTGCATAAACCAAAAACTCCTTCCAGGGTTCAGATGCTCATGAAGCTGAGCAACTGTTGTATATTCCCCTGTATGTGTAGATATGACATCGAAGCTTAGAGAGGTTAAGAAGCTTATATTGTGACAAGGGGCATTTCTTTGCGGTCATCTGATGAACGTGGAGTCATGGAGAGAAGCTGCAGACCAAGGAAGGAAGAGGGAAGTGAAATCTAGAGTGGAGAAGGCAGGCTATGCAAGAAGGACACATTTCCCTCTCTGATCTGCAAGTTCTATGAAGAGAGTTTTCAAGTGGGAGAGACAGGAAGTCTGTACCGAGTCCTGAGCAGCAGCATTGCAGAATCAGACATCAAGCGCAACCCTGAGCTCCTGAGGTCCTCTCTGGGAGATGCTGCTCCTGCCACTTGTGTTGCTAGCTGTGCTCTTCCCAGCTGGGGACAATCAGGATGGTAAGAGCAACTGGGGTAGCAGCCTGCCCTGTGAGGAGGGTCTGGTAAAGACAGGCTGCACTTAGTCTGGTGAGCTTGGTCAACTAGGCTCTGAGGCCTCCTGTCTCCAGTGTCTGACCATTCTGGAAGTTGGGACTGAAGCCTGAGGCTCAAGGCTCTTAAAGAGACAGTGCTCATGGGTTGCAATTCTGAGTTTGTGTTTTCACATTTTCTCAGTGTCCATGCTTTCATTCCTGCCCCATCCCATTCCTTCCTTTCTTTACATGTTTCTCCCCTTTTTCCACAGCCTTCCAGGATCCAATCCGTCTGCACTGCATTCAGATCTCATCATTTGCCAACAGCACGTGGGCACAAACTCAATTTTCATGTTGGCTGGATGATTTGCAGATTATTGGCTGGGACCGTGAGTCAGCCACTCCCATATTTCTGAAGCCTTGGTCCAAGGGGAATTTCACTGATGCTGAAGTGAAAGAGCTTGTGGAGATATTCCGAGTGTACTACTTCGCCTTCATTGAGGAAGTGCAAAAACATGCCAGTGATTTCCAGTTGCAATGTGAGCACTGTTGTCTCTCCTCCTTCTCTCCCCTGCCCTGAATCCCTCTCTCCAGCCCTATTTGCCTGCACACCTTTCTCTAGAGCAATCTCTACATCTCTTTGAAGTACTCAGATCTGGCTGCTTTTCCTTTGGTCTCTGATGGAGGAAATCACTTTCTTTGTGACCATGGCATTGTTTTTCTTGTAAGAAACTTGTCCTGACTTTCCTTCCCTGTGCCTGAATGCCTGAAAATGTGACTTCTTCTTATTCAATTTTGGTGACTTTATCCTTGCTGATTGGTCCTCCCTAAGTAAGTATCCTATTTCTCTCACGATGCTGAATTTTTTTTTTTTTTTGTTGATCACTGGGTTTGAACTCTGAGCCAGGATGCTCTCTCTCTGCACTTCAGCTTAAGGCTAGGACTCTACCACTTGAGACACAGCACCAGTTGCGGCTTTTTTTTTACTTATGTGGTGCTGAGGAATTGAACTCAGAACCTCATGCATGCCAAGCAAGCGCTCTACCACTGAGCCATCTTCCCAGGCCCAGGCTGCTGAAATTTTCACTCCAACTCCCTTATCCTCAACCCACCTGTTCTATCTCCTTTCCACCATCACACACCCTACTCTGGCCCATCCATGCCATGCTTGCCCCTTCTTAATGCTCCTCTATCTGAGAGCCTCTAAGTGTTCTAATAGTTTCAGCACATCATTTTATACTCCTGAATTATATGCTCATCAAATCTGAAATCCTGAACCCTTTCCACAGCCTTTATTTCTAGTTTGCTGTTTAGTAGCTGAACTTTTTATCTGTGTTCCTCTTCCTTAGATCCCTTTGAGATCCAGGGCACAGCAGGCTGTGAGCTGCATTCTGGGGGAGTCATCCTAAGCTTCCTGACAGGAGCATTAGGAAAAATGGATTTCCTGTATATCAAGAATCACTCCTGTGTACCTGCACCAGAAGGTGGCAGAAGAGCTCAGAAGTTCTGCACATTCATCCACCAGTACAAAGGTATCTTGGAAATCGAGGACACTCTCCTCTATAAAACCTGCCCCGGATATCTCTTGAGCATTCTTGAAGCGGGAAAGGAGGATCTGGAGAAGCAAGGTTTGTCCTGCTCTGTTTCCCTTTTGACCACCTTCCTTAAACTTAAAAAGCATCATAAAATTAATTTATTCCAAGTAAAAATACAAAATAGTATTATGACATTGACCAGATATGAAAGGCCCTCCCAGAAACAACTCTATTGATGATGAATAGAATACCTCTTTAAAGAAAATATGAAATAAAATGAAAAATATGTAAGTCTGTATAATTTTTCTTTTAGCAAAACAACTGTTTTAGATTTTTTTATTAATAAGTTTAATTTATCGTGAAAATACAACACAGAGGGGTTACAATTACATGGGCAAGGTAATGAGTACATTTCTTATCAAGCATTGTTGCCTCCTCCTTTGTTTCCCCTTCCCATAACCTCCCCTTTGTTTCCCCATACCTTCCCTGCTACCCCTCCACCCCCCCCACCCCAAAGATGTAAAGTTTGTTTTTTGGCATAATGTACATCTCATTGTTGTAATGGGTCCACATGTATCCCTATTTAAATCTTTTGTTTTTTCTCTTCCACTCCACAAATTATACCAACATCAAATACAGTGAAAACAGGAGTTATACCGTGGGGGAGGGACATACAAAGCAACAAAGAAATCATCTTATAAATACATTAGAAACAATAGCACGAAAGAAAACTCATTTGATTCCTAATCTTGGGGTTCATTTCACCTAACATCAACTTATCTGAACTTTTCTGCTTGTCTCAGACATATATAATAGTTATTGTAAAAAAGGGAAACCACGGGACCTATGTTTCTTTGGGTCTGGCTTCCTTCACTTAATATAATTTTTTCCAAGTCTTTCCATTTCCAAAGGTGGCAATGACATTTTTTCTGATGGAGGCATAGAATTCCATTGTGTATATATACCACGTTTTCTTGATCCATTCATCTATGGAGGGGCATATGGATTGGTTCCATATCTTAGCTATGGTAAATTATGTTGCAATAAACATAGTCATACTGGTAGCTTTAGTATGGTCTTGTTTGTGATCATTCGGGTAAATGCCCAAAAGTGGAATTACTGGGTCATAGGAGAGCTGTGTCTGGCGTCTTCTAAGAACCCTCCATAGAAGTTTACACTCCCACCAACAATGCAGTAGTGTTCCCTTCTGTCCACATCCCCTCTAGCATCTGTTGTTATTAGAGTTCTTGATTATAGGCCATTCTAACTGGGGTGAGGTGGTGTCTCAGTGTTGTTTTGATTTGCATTTCTTTTATGGCTGGGAAGGTTGAGCATTTTTTCATGTGTCTATTGGCCATCCTTCTTTCCTCTTCAGAGTAGTTTCTCTTTAAGTCTTTAGCCCACTTATTTATTGGACAGTTCTTTCGTTGATGATTTATTGTTGGGGGATTTAATTTTTTGAGTTCCAGATATATTTTAACTATGAGACCTTTGTCTGGCTAGTGAGACCTTTGTATGGCTAGTGAAGATCTTCTCCCAATCCGTGGGCTTTCTATTGATCTTGCTAGCTATGTCCTTTTCCATGCCAAAGCTCTGCAACTTCATTCAATCCCATTTGTCCAACCTGTCTTTGATTTGTTTTGTTTCTGGGTCTCTATGAAGAGAATTTAAGTCGGTGCCAAGAAGACTTAGGGTTTCTCCTATTCTGTCCTTTAATGTTTTCAGGGTGTCTGCATTGACTCTAAGGTCTTTGATACATTTGGAGTTGATTCTGGTGCAGGGTAATATATAGGGATCTAGCTTTATTTTTCTACAGGTGAGTAACCAATTTTGCCTGCACCATTTAATGAAGAGGCTGTCTTCTTCTATTCTAATATTTTAGGTACCTTATCGAAGATTAGATGGCTATAGGTCTGTGGGTTCATTTCTGGGTTTTCAATTCTATTCCATTGGTCCTGAGGTCTGTTCTTGTGCCAGTACCAAGCTGTTTTGATTACTATGGCTTTGTAGCAGAGTTTGAAATGTGGTATTGATATTCCTCCAGCACTGTTTTTGCTATTCGGGGTCTTTCATTGTTCCATATGAATTTTTGGATTGTCTCTTCTATTTTATTGAAGAATGAGGTTGCAATATTGAAAAGTATCACATTGAATTTGTAGATAGCCTTGGGAAGTATTGGCATTTTCGTGATGTTGAATACTAGCATGAAGTATTTGACATATTTGACATATTTTACAGTAGAAAAATGATTTCAGTGAATTACAATGTTTAAAGTTTGCAATGAAAACAAATCCTCAATAAAGATGTATGCCAATTTTCTTTTTCTCTTATTTTTATTCAAACAGTACAAACAGTTGCATGCAATAACAAATTGTAGAGGTTAGAAGAAAGAGTGAGAATCCATCAGTCATTGATTTTGTTACCAAGGAAGTGGGGGGTCAATGTCCAAACACGTGGACTTTGAAGTCCATATGCCCCAGGTTAGAGTTATTTTCTAGTATTGTCTCTGCTTCTTCCTGCTCCAGTGAAGCCTGAAGCCTGGCTGTCCAGTGGCCCCAGTGCTGGGCCTGGCCATCTGCGGCTGGTGTGTCATGTCTCTGGCTTCTACCCAAAGCCTGTGTGGGTGATGTGGATGCGAGGTGAGCAGGAGCAGCTGGACACCCAGAGAGATGACTTCCTGCCCTATGCTGATGGGACGTGGTATCTGCGAGCAACCCTGGATGTGAAAGCGGAGGAGGCGAAGGGCCTGAGCTGCCATGTGAAGCACAGCAGTCTAGGGGGACGGGCCATCGTCCTCTACTGGGGTGAGAGAGAGCTGGAGTTCTGGCTGGGAGTGGGAGCGGGTCGATCTAAAGCAAAGAGGGAGAAGGTGTGTGAGGGACAGGGAATGGAGAGGAGGAAGGGCTAGAAGATATTTGGTGGGAGGAGGGGACAGGAGGCAGGCCGAATGGGCAGGTATAAGGAAGAAGATGATCCAAGGACATTTAGAAAGATACTGAGCTGGGCATGAGAGCAGTTCCTTGTAATCTCAGCACTAGTGAGTTTGAGACACAGCATGACAATTTAATGGCCAAATTAGCTTATATAGGGAGACAATGTCTCAAAAGTAGTGATGGTAACATGTGTGTTTGCATGTGTTCACACTCAGTATATTGTCCACCCTTAAATAGATGCAGTTCTTAGCTGGGTGATAGTGGCTCATGTGTGTAATCCTAGCTCCTTGGGAGGCTGATCTCTGAGGATCAAGGTTTGAAGACATCCCAGGCAGACAAATCCCTGGGGTTCTCATGTCTAGTTAAGCAGACAAAAGTCAAAAGTGGAGATGTAGCAGGAGTGGTAGAGCACCAATGTGGAGCAAGAAAAGTTAAGGGAGAGTGATAGAGTCTGAGTTCAAAGTCCAGTAGTGACAATATTCTATCTATCCATTTTATCTCAGTAAAGTTGTTAACCTCAGATTCCCCCCAAAATTGGGATGATAGGAGGATGGTTACCTAAGCAAAGGAAGGCCAGGTAATGGAGCAAGTGTCATTAGAAGTGACAATTGATTACTCTTCCAATCCACAGGGTACTCTGTCTCTGTTGGTTTAATCATTGCTGCAGTAATAGTGCCTTGCTTGATCCTTTTGCTGTGCCTTGCACTGTGGTTTTGGAAGCGCTGGTGAGTATTTTTTAACCCTTCTTCTCTGTCTGTTTCATACTTTTTATCTTTCATCTACTAATAGCCCATTAGTTGTCCTCTTTCTACCAAGAGTTGCCTCTTAACCTTGATCCCTGGGGAGAGGTAATTTAAAGAATTTTGGCAAAATACATCTAACATAGAAATATTACCATCATTAGTGCTTCTAACAATATTAAGTACATAGATGCTGTTTTGTTTGTTCTCCTTGCAATGTGAAACTGTCCTCACATTTGAAGCCATGTTTCCTTCCCCCCTTCCCCAGGCCCTGGGATAGTGACTCTTGTTCTTTTGCTTTCTATGGATGTGATTGGAATTACACGGTATTCATCCTGTGACTGGCCTCTTACTCTTAGCCATCTGTTGTCAGAGTATATCTCTATGGCAGCTACGTCTGAGTTACCTTTCTTCTTCAGGCTGAGTCCTTTCCACCGCATGTCTAAATACCATAAGGAGCAGTTGAGCTGCTTCTTCCATTGGGTTCTGTGAATAATGCTGTTATATGACTGTGTTCATATCTCTTATATATATTTTTTAAAACTTACATTCTTTACAGGTCATATGATGGTATTCCATGAGCTCCCAACCTTTCTTCCCTCTCATTTGGAATAAGTACCAAGACACTGAGAAACCTGTGGACTCAAGAGACAGTTTTGTTATGTCAATAATTATTATTTTGGCAGGAAATCATGAGCTTCATATCATTTTTTCAGTTAATATGTGTTACAATGACTGATTGCTCATATGGCAAAACAAAACTCTATGGTTTCATCTTTCCTACTTGTTGAGAATGTATGCATTTGGATTTAGTTTGAGAATATTTGGTTCTAGTTTTTCATCTACCTGTATTTGTTTCTAGCTTTATTCTTGTTAGGTATTGGTATGAATGAGTTTTTGACTTCATAAGATGAGTTGAAATATGTTTCCTGTCTTGTTACTCTCCAGAGTATGGGCAGCATGGCTGTGTTTGTGAAGAATTGGATGAGTTCACTTTTAAGCCTTTTATGTAGGGAAATATTTTGTCAGGAAAGTTATGTTTATGGTCAGATTTTTTCTCATTAAATTTCTGGGCTTTATTTCTTGTTTAATATCATCATTACATATTACACAAAATTAAAGGAACAATATATTTGGTATTTATAATTTATTAAATAAAAATAAAGGAATATATATTTATCTTTACAGAGCTTTGCTTTTCTTCTAAACTAACCAAATCTTCTGCTATTTTTTGATATTAAAAAAGTAAACTAGTTTATGCATGCCCGAGAATAAATTGGGAGTGTGATTAATAATCGCAAGCCTCATTTGTTTCTTCCTTGGCCCAAGGAAAGTTGCTCTTTGTCCCTTTGGGCTCAGGAGAGCAAGAAACATACTCTCTATCTATTTAATCTTTAAAAATGGTTATTACATTTATTTCCCTCATTTAATAAGGGAGCCATACTCAGACTTCTTGGCCAAGAAACTCTAGCTTCTAAAGAGAGTCTCCAGTTTTCCCTGGAAGAAGAATCTTTGGGGTTTCCGTTGGCCCTCAAATTAAGGGTAGAACAGATCAAAACTGTCCACTGTGGTCCCACCTAAGCTATGCTTCTTGGAATACAGACCAAGCCCGATCTCTTTCCAGAAAATAGCCTCTTCTTCCACTCAGGTGTGAAGGTCTCAAAAGAGGAATTTCAGTAACCTCAGCCTGGTCCCTGTTTCTCCTCACTTCTGAAGGCTCCCAGGAATACTAACTGGATTGTTGTCCTGTGGTGGAGGGTTGATGAAGCATCTGCTCTGGACCTGGGGGAGCTGATGACTTATTCAGTGGGTTTCCCAAGTCTTTCAGCAACAAACTCCCTCATGCAAATGAAATGTTACCCTGAACCCCAATATGAAACACAGCTACAAGTGGAGCTGTTCTGGTTAAGGGTGAGTTGCCCAGTCTGCTCACCTCTCCCAACTCACACCCCTTTACCTCCCCAAGAAATACAGAGGCTCAACCCCTAAAATACCTTGATGCTTTGCCAAGCAGTGTGTAAGCCACTGGCCTAGTTTGTCCTGGTCAAGTCAGAGGTTTCCTCCTACCCCAACTGCTTGCTCTAGATTGGCTCTGAGTTTATGGTTCAGCTCACTCAATAACAGACCAAGTGGCTCATACAGTTTAACCACCTCCCCCATAAATACCATTAAAAACTGCAACCCTCTCTCAAAAGCAAAAGTGTGGACTAAATACCTGAGGTCAATTTGGTCCCACATTCCAGCAAGCATAATTAGGATGCCACATTCTAGGACAAGGGAAAAATCTCGAAGCAGTCAATGGTGGTCTGGCTAAGCTGATGAGTGCTCAGGACCATGGCAAGGTTCTAGAGCACTGTGAAAGAAATCAGTGTTGGAGAGCAGCAATTTGAGCACCTTGGAAAGTGCAGCAGTGAGGTCTGACTCAGGGCCTGTGTTTGGAATGAATTTTTCCCTCTAAAGAAAAAGCTATAGTTTGGATTTGTTCTAGAGGACTGTTGAGGCCTAAAGTTAGTGTCCTCAGACTCTGAATTGGAGACTAATAATGTAAATGCAAACAAGGTGGCTTCAAAGGAAATATAAAAATGCTTGTAAGTATTCTAGAACCCACACACCTAGCCCCTGATAAAGCAGCACCAAAGCCCACCGCAAAACATATGCCAGTAATGGAATACCTGTCACCATTACACCATGGGGCTCAGAGCTGGAATGTTCCTCTCAGGGCATCGAACATCTCACTGAGACAATGCAGGACCCAGCCTGTATTCTAGATGAGCATTTATGCCCATATCCATGAGAGGAAAATCAGAGCCCCAATTTAGAGTTTCAGTGTAGGTGCAGAGGTCCCCCAAATAGGCAACAATTTAGGCACCATTGTGTCCCAGTGGGAGGGAAGGGCAGCAGGCAGTTTCAGCTACCAAAACCTCCACGCAGCCAGGCTCCACAGCCCTGTCCTCAATCAGCGCAGGAGGCAGCAGCAAGTTCAAGATACACAGAGGGGATGAGGAAGGAACAAGGCCAGTTTCAGAGCAGCTGCTTTCTCCAAAGCCCTGCCAGTGACTTTCTGCAGAGAGGAAGGGCAAAGACCTATCCCTTCTTGTTCTTGACGTTGCAAGAGGGAATGTTTTCTCCGTGAAGAATTTTTCCATCACCAGATTAGAGAAACAGTCCAGCGTGCACAGGAGCACACGTGCACATGCACACACATCCAAGCAGCCCTCATCCATGGCCACCTCTCCCAGTCACCTCATTACCAAGGTTTCATTCCAAAGGGATGCACCTTCTGGGGTCCCAAATCCCACTCAGCCAATGGGGCACAATTCCTCATTCAAGTCCACCTTCCTTGGAGTTGTAAAGCCAGCCTCAAGTGTTTTCCTACGCTCATCCTACAGAGCATCCTATAGATCATTCCCCCTTCCTCCCTCCCAATTCCTGGAATGGTTGCGTCTCCTAGACTCTCACCTTCTTAAAACATTCCCCAATATCTCCTGCTCACTCTTCCAGACACCTGCCTGGCTTCCTCATGCATGACCTTCCTTCCCCTGCCCTTCCCGGCTCCATGACCATTCATTCCTCCCCTTTCTCCCCCCCTCAACCCTGCCTTGTTCCAAAGGCATTCTTTGTGTCTTCCTTGCTCTCCTGCCCCCCTCCCTCCTCAGCCACACTTAGCCACACCTGGCCCCCGACTTTCTCTGACTTGCTACCAAAAAGTGCCCCTAAGGTTAGTTACCAGGGTCCTCAGTGCCATAGCCCCATTCAGCACAGCCCTCACTGATGCCCAGTGCTCCTCCCACTGACACCTGGCCTCCTCCCGGGCCTCCTCCTGTATAGAGCTGTGAACTCTGCCCAGACCGCTCTGCTGTGGATCCAGTCGGCCAGGCATGTGTCCAGGTATGCCATCATCCACTCCTGCCCCAATTGGGGCTCCCTTGGAAAAGTTCATCAGAGACCTGGGTGAAGTTGCTGGGCTGAGTCTGTGGTGCCATGCAGCTGAGCTGTCAGAACAGAGAAGGAGTGTGGGAAGTGGGTCTCAGGTTCATCTCCAGCTGCCTCCATGGCTTGATGCAGCAGGTCAGCTTCTGGACCCTCCTCAGGCCCAGCTCCACAGACATAACCCTCTGCCTCACTTTATAGTCTACAAAGTCAGCCACCAGAGGCTGCCTGTATGGGGCTGAGGCTGGGGTCACCATCCGGGCGACCAGCCTGGATGGCAGTCCTGAGGACCCAGCTCTGGTGGCAAGGAGTTTCCAGCTGGGGCCTTTCATCTTCCTGGCCAGCGTGGAGCTCTGGTAAGGGGAAGAAGAGATCAGAACTTGGTGGAGAAGGCCTGGCTTGAGCTGGCCTGGGAAGGGCTGGGATCTCCTGGGACTGGGCCCCTGCCACCAACGTTCCACCAGCTGTGGTAGAGTCCATGTCAAACCAGCTGTGGCCGAGTCCAGGTTCTACCAACTGTGGCCGAGTCCATGTGCTTTGAGCCCCTACAGAAACTTCCTACTTACAATACCCTAGGTTTTCAGTCCCTTTCCTCCTGACTCTTCCTTTGTACTCCTTTAAACCACACGTCTACATTTTCAGATCTAGTTAGGTTGCTGTCCCAAGTGCCAGTATGATTGTTTCTGGCACTCACTTTTCCATTATTATAATGAAATAGGTCAGAAAATCAACTTAGAAGGAGCACATGTCTATGTAGCTCATGTTTCTGGAATTTCTAGTTTAAAGTTGGGCAGTTCTATTGTTTTGGGCCTTTAGCAAGAGTGCAGATGACAAGGATAAGAGTGAGTCTCAGAGTAACCATTGACAGCCTGAGTGAGGATGCAGAGAGGAAGGAGAGACAGAGAGAGATAGGGAAGAGAGAGCGAGTGAGAGAGGGAGGGAGGGAAATTTGTAACACATCCAATTTGTAGTGGAGGGAGGGAGGAAAGGAGAGAGAGCAATCTGTAACACATCCAGTTTGTAGCAGTGAGTTTGGTCATTTATTTGGGGCTGAAAGGAAGAAGGCTATATGCATCACACACTTGAGGCAAATAATCAGCAGCTATAGCAGAAGCAAATATTTAATCTCTTTTTTTTCTTGATCTCATATAGGTTTGGATTTAGGAGAAGGGAAAAGGAGGCTTCTTATAGAATTCCTATAAAATTAGCCATTATATCTGAATGTTAGATGTACAATGTATAATCAGTCACAGCTGTAGAGCCTTAGAAAAGTTGTCTTCCTCATTTGTAGGCTTCATGCAAACTGGGAAGCCTTCCTCCATCTCCTACCTCTGCCATTCTGGAAGCTGGTGCCACAGGGCAGGCTTAAATGGTTAAACACATAGGTGGCTCCTCCCTCCAGCATTCCACATTCTCTTGTTCAGATCTCAACCTTATAGCTCTCACCCAATTACAAGAGAGTAGGAGAATTTGTGTTTCTCCTGTCCCTGTACTCTCATGGCAAAAAATCCCCCAATGTGACAAATGTCTGGCTTTCTATCTGCTATGAATTTCTAAAACCCCAAAGTGAGAACTTGCTGGAAATGAAGGCAAAGCCTTGTGCTTTTGAGGAACTTGTATAGGGTTTATGCTGTGTCTCAGTGTAACCATGTTGTTAGTTCATGGACACTGTCAGGTGTCTGTGGCAGTAATAGGAAAAGATGATTGAGGGGACACCCAACCTCTTTATTAATGCAGACAAATGTGAGATTCAGGGGGAATATATGCACATTGGATATATATATATATATATATATGTGTGTATATATATACATTAAAAAGAAGAGTACAAAATAAAATGTATACATTTGTTTATTTAAAAAGAAGAATTTCACCTTCACTTTCATGAATGTTAATTTAGGAACACTATGATAACAGATGTATTGTCTGGGGTCTAAAATTGATGTTATGTTCAGATGTTGAGACATAACATTGACAATAACAGGATTAGTAACAAACCACTAAGTATCTCTGAAAATTTACCTATATAAATTCAATATAGAAAATGCTGTCATTTTAGGATGATGTATATTTGGTGCTGGTTGGGGTTTGAATAAGGGCCGGCTGTTTTTTTTTTTTTGTTGCTCTTGGGTGCTTGAACTCTGGGTCTGAGCGCTGTCTCTCAGCTCTTCAGTTCAAAGCTAGCACTCTACCACTTGTGCTACAGTGCCACTTCCAGGGCCTGCTGTTTTTAAGCTTTTCATTGATCAAGTCTGGTGCTCTACCACTTGATCCATAGTGCCACTTCTGGTGTTCTGTTGGTTAATAGGAAATAAGAGTCTCAGAGTCTCTTGGTCATGCTGGCTTTGAACTGTAGTCCTCAGATATCAGCCCCCTTAGTAGCTAGGATTCCAAGCATAATCTATTGGATCTTGGCTGGACAATATATTTTGATGAGGTCACAAATTTACCTTAAATATAGATATTGGTTTTCACTGCAATGCTGCCTTTGTCCTTGCTATCACCCAAGAAGTTATCCTTTTCGTGGAAGTGAATACTGCACAACTGAAATCTTAATTATAGGCTCATAACTAAGTCTAAATGCATTACTGGGTAGTCAAATGTTGCTCAAGAAAATGTTTATAAAAAGCCCACCAGGTTTATACCTGGGATTCCATGCATAGAAATATTATTCACCAGAGTGCATTGCAGTCCTGAATGTCCTTCTGCAGTTGGGAATGCTGTGGCAGATGAGATTATCCTGTCAATCTCCACATGCTCATATGCTTGATGAGATACCTGTGGACAGATAGGTATTTTGGTGAATAAATATATGAATTAGAGTGAGTAGAAGGGGTTATTTGTAGTTTTATAGTCTCGTGTACTGGGAATGTCTTCTATGTCACCACTAAGGCAGTGGTGGGTGCCTGGAGCAGTCACAGGAGATGTGAGACCACAAATTCTCCAATTTACAAAAGAACCAGTGAATCTCAAGAAACGAGAAAGGATAAAGGGTGAGAAGGAGCAGAGATGAGTTTCAGGACACCTGGAATGGGGAGGGAAGGCTGGGTTGATCAGAATAAGAGACACGATTGAGTGTAGAAACACAGTTATGTATAGAAACTGGGCAACCATACAACTTCTCCTTTGTAATGTTACAGCTAGATGAAGTGACCTTTCCATATCACACACCCCTTGGAAGAGGAACAGCTGAGGAAGAGAGTTACATGGGGGCAGAACTTAGTGAAAAGGAGGGTGGCTGGAAATGAGAGAGAAGGGAATGACTTGAGTTCAGATGGGAGGGAAATGAAGGATGGAGTAGGAAGGTGAGGCTGAGAAAATAGAAAGGTTTTCTTATATTCAGTTGCTGTTGGAAATCATTGTTGGTGGGAGAAGGAAGACAGAAGAGAGTTGAGGCAGGGTAGCTTAGTTGCTAGCAGACATCAAAGATCAGCTTTGTTTAGAGAAGGAAGCACACATCTGCTTATGCTATGCTGTTTCTTCAACTTCCACTGCTGGCTGCTCTCCTCCCAGGCAGTGTCAACCCGGAGGGTAAGATCATATATGTCAGCTGTCTAGTAGGGTGCATGGGAGTGGATTTTAGTTGGCTTTCTAAGATATTTTACTGTGAATGCTAAGATTGTTATAATCTGCTTCTTGGTGTTCAAGTCCAGTTGATTGTTTTTGAGGATGGTGCTAGAGCACCAAGGGCTTGGGGAGGGAAATTATTATTGATGAACTGGTTGTTATCCTTCTCTCTCTAGTAACTGGTTTGTTTTCTATCTTCTCTCTGTTTTGCTTTTGTTTTCACATATGCTACTGGACATCCATCCATCCATAGTGATTCATGAACATACCACATTTCGTCTCAGCCAGATCTCATACTATGCCAATGAATCCTGGGCACAAACTCTGGGGTCTGCTTGGTTGGATGAATTACAGACTCATCGTTGGGACAGTGAAACAGGAACAGTAATTTTCTTGCACACATGGTCCAAGGGAAACTTCAGTAATGAGGAGTTGACAGATCTGGAGCTGCTTTTCTGTGTGTATATGATTGGGATACGTCAGGAGATTCATACCTACTCCACAGACTTGGGGTTTAGGTGTAAGTTTAACCAATTGGGAGAATTCTTCAGAGGGTTCTTGTAATTGAAACACTTTCTCTATTCCTTTTGATTGGATTTCTCATCATCTCATCTCACAACAAAAGTCTCCATGCCTCCATCTCTCGAGTTATGTGTTGAACATTAATCAAAACTACCTAGATTTTTGCCACTTCAGCAGTCTTTTCTATTGTGCTTTGTTGTGTTTTCTTGTGATCTTCATCTGTGTCTTTAAGTTAGAGGTAGGGAATTGTCTTATCCTATGCTTGAGTCTTTTAAAATATAATCCCTTCTGCTATTTCTTCAATTTCTTTAGACATTTGGACTCATTATCTAGCACTTGTGATGCTGACTCTATGCATCATAAGATTTGGGCTCCTGTCTCTGTGAAGTACCTAGTCTGTATTATGTCAGTTTCAGGTCTTATTTTCCCTGAATTTCATTGGTCAATCTTTAATTCAAGGACTTTTGTTTCTTATTTCCTTCTTTCTTTTCTGCAGCAGGTATTTGCTCTCCCTTGTTTTTGACTATATGTATCTTTGGCTCACTCTCCTACATAATATGACCCATCTTTGCACTATTCTTATTCAGACAAGGCCCTTAGATTCTAACCTGGCTTTCATTTTTGTTTATTTGAACTCTTTATCTCATTCTTTCCTTTCTGAAGATCCTGTTGAATTACAAGTGAGACTTGGCTGTGAGCTGTCCTCTAGCGAGAGTGACAAAGGCTTCATGCAGGCGGCTTTGGAAGGATCAGATTTTCTAAGTTTTCAGAATACAACCTGGGTGCCATCTCCTGAAGGTGGGAAACAGGCCCAGAAGGCGTGTGATCTCCTCAATCTGTATGAGGGCATCAAGCAAATCGTGGAGAACCTTATGAGCAAAACCTGCCCTTAGTTCCTCTTGGGTATCCTGGATGCAGGAAAGATGTATCTTCAGAGACAAGGTCAGTTCAGCCCTTCCGTCTAAGGTGTTTTCTTCATGTCTTCCCCTTCTCACCTTCCTGTTTGAACTCAGGACATGGTGGAGGACAAGAGGGAGTGGGTTTCAGGGTGAGAATTCCCTAAGGGAGACAAAAGACATTAGGCAGATATCTATGTACTGAAGCCATGTGTTAGGTGCACATCTGTCCTCATGTGACTCCCTCTTGTATTCTCTACAATGAGGCCAGAGGCCTGGCTGTCAAGCTCCTCTATCCTTGGGTCTGGCAGACTAATGTTGGTTTGCCACGTCTCTGGTTTCTACCCAATGTCCATTTGGGTGATGTGGATGAGGGGTGAGCAAGAGCAAGTGGACAGTAAACGTGATGATGTTCTTCCCAATGCTGATGGGACTTGGTATGTTCGTGTGATCCTGGAGGTGGAGGCTGAGGATGCTGTTGGTTTGTCTTGTCATGTGAAACACAGCAGTCTAGGAGACCAGGACCTCATTCTCTACTGGGGTAAGGTTAGGGGTTGGGTGTGCCAGTGGGTTTTCATTGAGACTGAAGGTAGAAATGAGGGGAAGTTGGTGATATCAGCTGCAGATGAGGGATGTCATGAAAAAAATACATATAAAAACAAATGCCTGATTCGTGGAATGAAGGAGTGGAACATGAATGAGAAATGGATCCAGGAAATCTGGAGGGAAGTTAAGGAATTGTCATGTGAGCTGGGTAGTGTTGTGCTCACATCTGTAATCCTAGCTAAGTGGGAGGCTGAGATCTGAGGATCGTGGTTTAAAGTCAACCAGAGCAGGAAAGACTGTGAGACTGCTATCTCCAATCAATTACTCCAAATCTGGAAGTGGAGATGTGGGTGAAGTGTTAGAGCATTAACCGTGAGCCAGAGAAGGTCAGGACTGCTCAAGTCCAGACAATGCCCAGACCTATATAATGCTAGCTTGAGAAGCAGCACATAAACAGAAACAAACCTAGAGACGTATAGAAATAGAGTGTCTGAACCAGATTTTTTGCTATGGCTTATGCTCAATACACATTCTAAGCCAGGCAGTCTAGGGATGATTTAGATGTGTGCATGAGATTCAGATGGTGTCTTTGGATGTTTTCCGTATCTACAGGACACAGTCTTTCCATGAGCTTGATCATCTTGGCAGTGGTGGTGCCCTTGATCCTTTTGATAGTCCTTGTGTTATGGTTTAAGAGGCGTTGGTGAGTTCCTGTGTTTTCTTATGTCTTCAGAGTCGTCTTATTGTATACTTTTATTTTCTCTGTTCCCTTGCTCAGCCTTTCTCTCATCACCTCCTCCTGACCCAGGTTTCTGTCACTTCTGTCTTGTCACAGGTCCTATCGGGGTATTCCATGAGATGTCTCACCGTGCTTCCTACTTTGTATTGAGAAGCCAGCAGTCCTGGAGCTCAAGACAAGCAAGTGATGCCATCCTTTCTTCCATGTATCTCTACTGATTCTCTTTTTGTCTGAGAATCACTCATGAGTCTCATTTAATTTGATATCTGGAACTCTGTACATAATGGCACTTCCATTTTCAGTAGTGGTAAAACTGCAAAGTCCATTTCTGATGTTTCTTTAGAGGTAGGTCTTCCAGGACCTCTTAGCAGGAAACCACAAGCATGTGTCATTTCCTGCTTGTCTTGCAGGTACTTGAGCTTTCTTCTCCATTTTATGTTTAAGTGTTTAGGGGGTCATGGCATTGCAAAGTGCCATTCATCTATATAATTCTGCTTGCTGAAAAATTAAGCAAAACGTTCAAAGAAGTACTATGTCCATGTTGGATCAACTCCTGTGGGTAGATTTTGTTTTATCATTTTATTTATTCCTAACATTTGAAACACTCATGCCATTCTTTGTTTGGGGGCTGACATAGCTTAGAAATTCCAACATCGGGGCTGGGAAGGTGGCTCAGTGGTAGAGCACTTGCCTTGCATGCCCGAGGCTCTGGTTTGATTCCTCAGCACCACATAAGCAAAATGAAAAAAGTTGGAAGTGGCGCTGTGGCTCAAGTGGTGGAGCGCTAGCCTTGAGCTGAAGAGCTGAGGGACAGCGCCCAGGCCCAGAGTTCAGACCCCATGACCAGACCCCCCACAAACCCAAAAAAGAAATACCAACATCCTTTAGTTCCCTCTCCTTATGGGTAAATATTAAGGAAATACTGCATCTAACCTCCTTCACACATGCATTTGTCAAATTCTATGTGTCTTATGATAGAAGCATTTTCTGGATTTCTTTTCTTTTTTTTCTTTTTTTACATGTTCTGTTTTTTTTGTATAAATTTTTATTGTAAAAATACTTTACAAAGGTGTTACAGTTACAGGAATAAGGTAATGAGTACATTTCCTATCGGACATTGTAACCTCCTCCTTTTCTTTTTCCCTACCATCCCTTCTTTCTTCACCTCTGCAACTCCTCCTCCATATCCTAGAAGTTGTAAAGTTCTGGATTTTTTTTCTATCAATAATATTGATTGATTTTTACAATTTAGAATTGGAAATAATTGTGTGCATTTATATCATATAATGTGGTATTAGAGCGCACAAACACACTGTGAAATGATTAAATCAATTTACATGATTAGGTTATAGGACTGATTTATCTATTACATTTAATTTAGAATCTTGGCCATAAAATTTGATACCAGGCAGTATGATGCTTTTATTTTTATTTTAATTCTAAGTATATTGCGCTTATTTTTAGTGCTTTGTGATTTTATGTGATTTTTTTCTATTCTTATTTTATTTAAATAGGGCCACTCAGATTTCTATGAGCACATAAATTTAATCTGGAATCTGTAGATTGTTTTAGATAGAATGGATATTTTAGTCATATCAGCCTTTCCAATTTCAATGATCATTGGATTTTTCTCTTATTTATTTATCTTCCCTGATCAACGGATTATATTTTTTGTGTATTAGTTTTGACTCTCCTTCCATTCTTATTTCTAATTATTTTATTCTTTTTCATGGTATTATAAGCATGATTCTTTCATTAACAATTTAGTATGAAGGTATTGCACGGAGGAGTTACAGTTACAATGTGTACATTTCTCGTCGAATATTGTTACCCCTCTGGATTGTCTCCCACCTGACTTCCTGCCCCTATGTTGTAAAATTCATTTCCAACATAGGGTCTTGTGGGTATTGTTATTGCATTGGTTCACCCTTTGTCTTTTTTCTCACCATTTGGGGTTATTTCTTAATTTCCTGGGAATGTATCCCACTGAACATAGGCCTCACTTGTGGCGGGAGGCTCACAATGCACCCTCTGAGCATCAGTTACCAACTGCAACTTCTCTGATGCTTCCATTCTGTGTATGCTTCCATTTGTTAACTGTCTGCTTCCCACAGCGTCACTCAAAGCAACATTCACATTGGGAAAATGTTATCTTGTCTAGAATGCTACCACCTTTTCTTTTCAGTTCTCTGAATGATCTTCTGATGCCTTTTCGGAATTTCAGATGCTCCACATAGAGTTTCGAGATATGCAGAGCCTTCCCAGCTCCTTGGCACATTGATAGCCAGTTCTGGAAGCTGCTTTGCCTGTGTTTGGTCTCCTGAAACCTCTTGTGTGCAATAGCATCAGCTCCTGACTCTCAACGTGTCTTGGGAATCAAGAAATCACTTCTTTTCTCCTTTTTCTTCAGGTTGAATAGTCAGGCAAAATTACCTCTTCACAGTAAATGAGATCACAGAGGTCTCAGAGGATTTATGTAAATTCAGTTTGAGCTCAGCATGCTATAAGACACATGTACAATTTAGGTCTTAGGGCCTTTCCCAGAGCCGGTCTGGACTCAAGCACAGTGCTCTCTACCACTTGAACTCTGTGCCAATTTTGGTCTCTTCTGAGTTGTTTATTGGAGATAAGAGTCTTATGGACCTTCCTGCCTGGGATACCTTTGTACTGTAATGCTCAGATCTCAGCCTTAAACATTAGGAGACTCACCCTGGTATGCCAATATGGTCCATTGGTGTGGCTCTAACACATTTAAAGCCAAGAGGGAAATTTTTTGGCAGGGTGTGTGTTTTGGTTACATTTTTTATTAAAAAAAAAACTAGGCTACTAGAATTCATGTGAAAACAACAAGGACTCAGAATATATGAAATAAAAGCACTGTTTCAAAGAAAAATTACTAGAATATTATACATGATACTTGTGTATTTCTGGTCAGCTTTAATAAACAGCTTTATCTACATCCCATTCTGTTACTGTAAGTTTATTGAGATGCGTGTTTCTATTTGTAGAGAGGCAGAAGAAAACAGGGAAAATAAGCCAAACAATCACAAATAAAGTATACATTTAGTGATACACATGAAATCCTGTCTACAGCTAATCAAATTACACTGAAAGGATCTCATAGTCTAGGAGTTGGTGACTCACAGCTCCTATTTTAAGTACTCAGGAACCTGTGATGTGAGTATTGGGGTTCAAAGCCAGCTCAAATACTCAAATATGAAACTGACGAGACTCATATGCCCAATAACTCTCAGAAAAGCAGACATAGAGTTAGAGTGCTAGTCTTGAGCAAAAGAACTTAGGGAGAATGCCGGGCCCTGAGTCCAAGCTCCATATCGGACAAAAACAAAAACAAAAATAAATCCTATGGTTAATCATTGTTGAAGGGTTCCATAGAACAGAAGAGAACACACCTTTTTACCAGGGAGAAATCCAACTCCAAGGAAGAGCACAAATATCTTCATTATGCCAGCCACTATGAATATAACTTGACATATTTCTGTCCAGTATATCCTGGTCGCAGCATTGCCAAGGAAAACACAACCCCCTTGAGCACTGGAGAGAACAATGCTTTCTTTCCATGGAGAAGATCCAAAATAAGATCAGCTTCAACAGGTGGTTGTTGAAGAACCCACAGTCAGTGCTGTGCTCTCAGGTTAACACTAAGTAATTGGCATGCATACTGTCATGATGTGTGACAAAGAGGTGCCTCAGACCTCTCCCTCTTGGAGCCTGAAAACCTGAAAACTGGAGGTGATTAACTAGACCAATAGAACCCATTTGAATTTGCAATATGGAAATACACCCCACACAAGATGATAAGCCTAGCAGAGATTGAGTAAACAGTGTATCACAGGAAAAGGAGGAGTGGCAGGCCCAAGCCTTTTAACTGGACAAGTGGTGGCAAACTAAAACTAAAACTAACATAAATACATTTGTTTGAACAAATTTTAAGGTACTTATCTGCTTTTAAAATCAGCGTCCTACTTTGATTTAATTGTGGGTATTGAAATTTTTGTGTTTAAATGGCCTGAAAATGTTTCAACTCACAGATATATTTATTCTTTATATTTAGCAGATTGGTAAACAAAGAAAGAACATAAGGTTTTTCTACTGTCTTTTCAGTTGTGTGGTTCTGCTTTTTCAACTGGAACTTGGCAAATTGTCTTTTTTTTAACAATTTAATTGGAAAATTCTGGATAGTTTGATAAAGTAGAAGAGAAGATATGAAAACAGGAACCTAGAATTAAGAATATGAGATTAGGGAATCCAGACAAGGAGATAAAACAGGGAATGAAGCTGTGGACAACAGTAGGAAGAGTCATGACATTAAGGGAGAAGACAGAACAGTGGGAGGATGGAGGATGAACTGGGTGCATAAACCAAAAACTCCTTCCAGGGTTCAGATGTTCATGAAGCTGAGCAACTGTTGTGTATACCCCTGTATGTATAGATATGACATCGAAGCTTAGAGAGGTTGAGAAGCTTGTATTGTGACAAGGGGAATTTCTTTTGAGGTCATCTGATTAACGTGGAGTCATGGAGAGAAGCTGCAGGCCAAGGAAGGAAGAGGGAAGTGAAACCTGGTGTGGAGAAGGCAGGCTGTGCAAGAAGGACACATTTCCCTCTCTGATCTGCAAGTTCTATGAAGAGAGTTTTCAGGTGGGAGAGACAGGAAGTCTGTACCGAGTCCTGAGCAGCAGCATTGCAGAATCAGACATCAAGCGCAGCCCTGAGCTCCTGAGGTCCTCTCTGGGAGATGCTGCTCCTGCCACTTGTGTTGCTAGCTGTGCTCTTCCCAGCTGGGGACAATCAGGATGGTAAGAGCAACTGGGGTAGCAGCCTGCCCTGTGAGGAGGGTCTGGTAAAGACAGGCTGCACTTAGTCTGGTGAGCTTGGTCAACTAGGCTCTGAGGCCTCCTGTCTCCAGTGTCTTGACCCTTCTTGAAGTTGGGGCTGAAGCCTGAGGCCCAAGGCTCTTAAAGAGACAGTGCTCATGGGTTGCACAGATTCTGAGTTTGTGCTTTCACATTTTCTAAGTGTCCATGCTTTCATCCTTCCTCCATGCCATTCCTAAGTTTCCTTTCATGTTTCTGTCCTTTATCCACAGCCTTCCAGAAGCCACTGCTTTCAATCTCATCATTTGCCAACAGCACGTGGGCAGAAACTCAATTTTCATGTTGGCTGGATGATTTGCAGATTCATGGCTGGGACCGTGAGTCAGCCACTCCCATATTTCTGAAGCCTTGGTCCAAGGGGAATTTCATTGATGCTGAAGTGACAGAGCTGTTGGAGATATTCTGAGTGTACTACTTTGGATTCATGGAGGAAGTGCAAAAACATGCCAGTGATTTCCAGTTGCAATGTGAGCACTGTTGCCTCTCCTCCTTCTCTCCCCTGCCCTGAATCCCCCTCTCCACCCCTATCTGCCTGCACACCTTTCTCTAGAGCAATCTCTACATCTCTTTGAAATATTCAGATGTGGATGCTTTTCCTTTGATCTCTGATGGAGGAAATCACTTTCTTTGTGACCAAGGCCTTGTTTTTTTTTTTGTGAGAAACTTGTCCTGCCTTTCTTTCCTTATGCCTGAATGTCCTAAAATGCGACTTCTTCTTACTCAATTTTGGGGCTTTATTGTTCCTGATTGATCCTCTCTAAGTGAGTCTCTTATTTCCCTCAGGAAGTTTTGACTCCAACTGCTCCTCACTCCTCTTCCTTCTCCTCTCCCCTACCACACACCCTACTCTGGCCCATTCCTGATATGCCTGCCTCTCTACCTGTTGTAATTGTTTCAGCTCAGCATTTCACACTCCAGAATTATAGGCTCATAAAATCTGAATTCCTCGACCTCTCTTACATCTCTTTCTGTCTTGTTTTCTGTTTAATAACCTAACTTTTCTTGCTTTCTTCCTGTCAGATCCCTTTGAGATCCAGGGCACAGCAGGCTGTGAACTGCATTCTGGGGGAGCCATCCTAAGCTTCCTGACAGGAGCATTAGGAAAACTGGATTTCCTGTATGTCAAGAACCATTCCTGTGTACTTGCACCAGAAGGTGGCAGAAGAGCTCAGAAATTCTGCACATTAATCCACCAGTACAAATGTTTCTCGGAAATTGTGGGTACTCTGCTCTAAAAAATCTGCTCTGGATATCTCTTGAGCCTTTTTGAAGCGGGAAAGGAGAATCTGGAGAAGCAAGGTTTGACCTGCTCTGTGTCTCTTTTGCCTAAGAGAGCAGGGAGATGCCCAAGAAGGAGTGGGATTCCATCAGTCATTGATTTTGTTACCAAAGAATTGGATAGTAAATGTCCAAATTGTGGTCTTTGAAGTCCATATGCCCCAGGTTAGAGTTATTTTCTAGTATTGTCTCTGCCTCTTCCTGCTCCAGTGAAGCCTGAAGCCTGGCTGTCCAGTGGCCCCAGTCCTGGGCCTGGCCATCTGCAGCTGGTGTGTCATGTCTCTCTCTGGCTTCTCACCAGACTGTGTGTGTGATTTGTCTGTGGGGTGAGGTGAAGCAGAGAGACTTCCAGAGAGGTCACTTGCTGACATATGCCGATGGGACATCGTATCTGCGAGCAACCCTGGATATGGCAGCTGAGGGGTCATGGGGTTAGGGGGGTGGGGCTGACCTGTTGTGTGAAGCACAGCATTCTTGGGGGACAGGACTGTGCATCTGCATCCTCCCCATCCTGTGTTGTCTCTATTCATGAGGGTTTCAGCTCTTTTCCTACCATGCACAGCACAGTTGGATGACAGCTGACCTCTCTAACGTGAATCTACTCAGTAAGAAAAGTAGAGGTTTTGCATAGGACTTTTATTTTATTTTATCATAAGGACTTTTATCTCTGGATTCTTAGTGTCTAATGTATATTTTTGAACTACACGGGCTGCAAGCTAATGCTACGTGAATAAAGATAGGAAAACAAAACATAAGAATGAGACATTGACTGCCTAAGGCTGTCATAACAATTATCAAAGAATACATTTTAAGCCTTGTTATGGTAATTAATTCTTCCAAGAATACTGCAGTCCCATGTACGCATTATCCTGCCCATGCAATTGTAACCCCTCTGTACAGTATGTTCACAAATAAAATAAAATTAAAAAAAGAAATGTACTCATTAAGTTACTTATGTAACTGTTACCCTTCTGTACATTACCATTACAATAAAATTAAACTGAAATTAAAATAAAAAATATATATATATAAAAAAAGAATACTGCAGTCCCAGACGTTACCATGGGGTCACCAGTGCTTGTAGCCTTCATGCCTCCATTCATTTTTCTTCATACCCACATAGGGCTAGCCCATACTCTCTATGCATGCTCATGATATCTCTCATTTGGGCAGAATAGGGCACCCAAGGATTCTGTTGCCCCAAGACCAACTCTATAATATGGGTGAAACTTTCCCTGTCCAGCAGTTCACCACTTCCAGGTGAGATGACTCCACTCAAGGACACCTTCAACAGTGACCTTTAATTTCACTGGGGAAATGGAGCAAAATATCACTTCTTTAAACTACTTGAAAATATGAATACATTAGTCATCTCTACTCCTTCTCTGCTATGGATTACGGAGACTTGCCTGTAGATTGTAAGCCACATTGAAATGTTCAGTGCCTTCTCTGAATGACTCCGATAAGAACAGAATGAAGAAACTGAGGAGAGGCTGAGGAGACAGGGAAATTATATATGATAAGTGAGATGAGCAAAAGTTGATTCAGAGGCACAAGTAATGGGTTAGTAGATAAAGAGTAGAAGACAAGGGACAGAAGAAGATAGGAAGACAGGGAAAGGAGCAGTTTGCCGGCATCTACACCTCGGGGATTCTACTAGAAGGGTCAGTGGGGAACTTTGAGTAGCCTCCACCACTTCTTTTCATATACAAAAACATTGAGAACCCAAACATGGACTTGATTTCTCTAAGATGACTTTTTCAACCAGATGGTTGAAAGGTCAGGAAGATACAGATAATGCAAAGCAAAAGCCAGTAGTGGGAGAAATAGACAGGAAACGAGAGGCTCTGTGGAGCCTTGTGGCTGAGAGAAGCAATGAGGTTATCTCATAGGGAAGTGGGCAGAGGTACAGGGTAGTGTGTGCTTCAAAGGAAGACAGAAGAGAGTATGAGAGCGAGCAGGGAGGGAGCTGATATCTGAATTCCAAGGGCCATTTTCTGGCCAAGACATCAAAGCTTCAATGCTGTTCTTGTTCCTCCTGCTCTTCAAGGCACTTGTCTGGACTGGAGAAAGCATGGCTGGTAAGGAAAGCTCATGTATAAAGATGTCTGTGATGGGCACAGGAGGCAAGAAAGCTCTTAGGGAGAATCTGGCTTTAAAGAACACTGATCTTTCCTCCAAGCTGCATTCCAGGAGATTGCATTCCAGGAGAGTTGCAGGGAAAGAATTTTGCCTGCTGTATCTATTTCTGTCTCTGGTTTTGGAGAGAGGAACTTGGCTCAGGGAGTTGAGGCTCAGGGAAATGTGCATCTTGTAATTATTTTTATCCTGGATTCCTATTTTTACATCAGTGTCTCTTCTCTCATATTTTGGTCCCCCCTCTCTCTCTCTCTCTCTCTCTCTCTCTCTCTCTCTCTCAGCATCCCGGACTCTGGAATGGCATCATTCAACACCAGCAGAGCCCCTGACCTTCAGAATAGTCCACATCACCTCCTTTGCCAACCACAGTTGGGCGCACACCCAACTTTCAGCCTGGCTGGGTGAGCTGCAGACTCATGCCTGGGACAATGTCTCGGACACCATTAGGTTTGAGAAGCCCTGGTCCCATGGATATTTCAGCAAGGAGCAGTGGAAGAAGCTGCAGGCGCTGTTCCAGTTGTTTATCCATGGCTTTCCCCGGGAAGTGCAGAACTTTGCCAGCCAATTTCAGTTTGATTGTGAGTTTGTCTTTCCATGATAATCTTCTGCCTGAGGTTCCTGATGGACTTCCAAGGGATGTAAATTTTGACCATCTTCCTCCCTTTCTAAACTTATTCTCTGACTTCCATTGCCTCACACAAAGTCCCCTTCTCCATCCTTTACGACCATACCACCCTTCCACAGACAGAACAGAGCTTGCACGGGCATTTTTTCTTCACATCCCTGAGTACAGCATTATGTCTGCCCCCTCTGCCCCTCTGCCTGAGTGCCCACATGACCTGACCTGTACTTCACTATTCCTATTTGAGTTTCTCCACGCAGCCTTTCCTGCCTTCTTGACAGCTTTTCCATCCATGACTTCCCTGTTAATTACTTCAAGGAACCTTTACTGTCTTCAATTTTTCTCCCCACAAATTGCCTTCCCATTTCCCATCTCAAATCTAGTCTTTCATATATGATTCTCCTGGCATTTTTCTCTGCTTTTCTGGCTGGGCTGGCTTCTAGATTGTTTATATTCCCTCCTTGTCATTTCTACATTGATTGTCTTTTCTTTCTACCCTCAGACCCGTTTGTGCTCCAGATATCTAGTGGGTGCACCATGCAACCTGGGAAAGCCTACAAGAGCTTCTTAAACGGAGCCTACCAAGGATTAGATCTCCTGAGTTTCCAAGGAAGTTCCTGGGAGCCAGCTCCAGGCTCAGGAAGGCGGGCTCAGAATGTCTGCAGAGTGCTCAACCAATACTTAATCATTAAGGAAATAGTGCATAGCCTTCTCAGTGACACCTGCCCCCGGTTTCTGGCAGGTCTTCTCGAAGCAGGGAAGTCGGAACTGGAGCGGCAAGGTGAGCCCAACCCTCTGGTCTCCTATGCTTAACTTGTCACTTTTCATCATTATATTGAAACATTATATTATCATGTCATTATATTATAATGACAGGCTACAGGGAGAGATATCTAGTTTGTTTACTAGAGAAAGTAATGATTACTCAAAGTGCAGAGGCATCCAAATTCCTGAGCTGTGGCTTGAGATGCTGCCAAGGTTCCATTTCTTCCCATCTTCTTGTCCAGTGAAGCCTGAAGTCTGGCTGTCCAGTGGCCCCAGTCCTGGGCCTGGCCATCTGCAGCTGGTGTGTCACGTCTCTGGCTTCCATCCAAAGCCTGTGTGGGTGATGTGGATGCGAGGAGATCAAGAGCAGGCAGGCACTCGCTACAGTGATATCCTTCCCAATGCGGATGAGACCTGGTACCTGAGAGCAACCCTGGATGTGGCGGCTGGGCAGACAGCTGGACTATCTTGTCGAGTGAAACACAGCAGTCTAGGAGGCCACGACATAGTTATCCACTGGGGTGAGAAGGGGCTGGGACCTAAGCGGGAATGACAGGAGACAGTTCTGGAGATTTCGAGGGAGGAATAATAGGCACAAGAATGATAAAGGCAGAATTGTCTAATGAAAAGGATTTGAAAATGTTAGCAGTTAAATGAGAAGAAACTGGAAGGAGGGAATTAGAGGTACTAAAGGGAAAAGGAAGAGGGAATTATTCCTTGGGTGAGGAGACAAGGAGCGCAGATCAAGAAGAATTGAGTGAGAGCTCTAGAAAACCCAGATGGGAACCCCAAGAAAGCCTCAGCCCCAATGACATGAGCAACTTTAGAGATACTTCAGGGGCTGACATGCTTCTTTTACCCTAAGCAGGTGGACACTCCCTCCTCCCGACACTGATGTGTCTGACTGTCGTAGTTGCCCTGGCCATGGTCATACTGCAAGCATGTTGGAGAAAGCAAAGGTGCTCCTTTTGTTATTGTTCTTTGGTTACCCAATGTCTTCTGCTTTATTCTTCTTTCTTTTTTATGTTTTTATTGCAAAAATAGTGTACAGAGGGGTTAGAGTTACATGAGTAAGGCAATGAGTATGTTTCTAATCGATATTCTTCTCTCTTGAATAATCCTTTGTCTTTCTACCTGTCTCCCTGAGTCCTTTCCATTGTGATTAAGATCTTTTCTTTACCCACAGCTCAAATAAGAGCGTTCTCTCCCCCTACATGCCCAACTCTGCCTTTCCTATGGAAGCCAAGGCCCAGGACCCCAAGAGTCCAGCCCATCAGCTCTACTTGGCACAAGAATCATGGATCAAAGCCAGAATCCGGATGTGGAAAATAAGCTTGAATCAATGATGGTGACATGTATTTATCTTGCAAAATTCTTGAATATGGTGTAAGGCTACTAAAGAAAGTAGAATTTTATTTAAGCTGCTTATTCTGGCAGCTATATGGAAGCCAATGGAGGAGAGAATCTGTGCTTTTCATCTTCTGCAATTTCTTTTCTGCTTTGATCACAAGTTCGTTATCACCAATCCTTTAGGATTGAACTCAGATGTTTCTTTCTCATGGGCACTGCCCAGAATTGTCCAACTAAAAGCTCTTCTTTTAAAATTAGATCTTTATCAACAGTTACCTCAACCTCCTCTAATCATAGTGAGTTCATGCTCTTCTCTTTCTCTCAATTGCTTGAAAGTAGGCCTTGCATGCACATACCTGTGCAGGCAGGGACACATATTTTGAGGATACACCTAGGTTTAATGTTCTACTGTGGCCATCTTGTATTGCATCATTTTCTAACAAGTGATGGTGCATTATGGTTTTGCCCCAGTCCCCATAAATTGTGGTATTAATTCTGCTTGAATATAATAGTTTTCAATAAATGCTGACTGAATTCTGTGTATTATTAAAGTGATTCTGCTTACTCCACTACCTTATGAACATCTCTGTATCATTTGAATGAGTTCTTATTAAAATGGTTTCTCTCTTCCTTCATGTCCCACCAGAGGTAAAAGTATCAGGTTAAGTGTCACAGGCTCCATGGTTACTGGATGCCCTAATGTGTCTTTAAAATGTAAATAAAATAATCATGTGTGGGAACTCACACATGTCAAATGAAGATAGATTTGGAATAGCACATTTACATCCAAGCAATTGTATGTGTCTTTGTTGATGTAATGTGCTCAGGGGTCAAGTTCACATTCTGAACAGTTAGAAAGAGAACATGGGCTTTGAGGATGCCTTTAATTGTATCTGTCTCAATCAGAGTTGTATCCTCTTGCCTAGATTATAGTCTGATATAGTGGATGCTCTTAAAGATGTTTGTCAACTGAATAAATGATATTGAACTTTGACTTACCAGAAGAGATTTTTTTAACTTACGAGTTTATTTTGCTTCTTTTTCTATGTACTTGTAAATTTCACCATCAAATTCTCTGCTCATTACATTTATGTGTGAGAAATGTTCTTTTAACATCATATTCTTTATGTACATATACAGAGAGGTTACAGTTCATGAGCAAGATAATGAGTCCATTTCTTATGGAGAATTGTTTCCTCTCCTTTGATTTTCCCCTACCATCCCTTCCCTCCCCTATCCTTCCCCCACCACCTGCAAAGTTGTAAAGTTCATTTTCAACATAGTGTCTTGTACATCTCATTGTTACAATGGGTTATCCTGTATCTTTGTTTCAGCATTTTGTTATTTCCCTTCCCCTCCACAAATTTGAAAAAAAAATTATATACAAAATGCAGGACACCAGAATCAAATACAGTGAAAACAGGGGTGATACCATGGGGGAAGAACATACAAAGATACAAAAGAAAAGTCACATCGTACATTTTAAATACGTTGAAAAGAACAACAAGAAAGATAAAATCTCCTATGTCCCTATCTTGGGGTTAATTTCACTTAGTGTCAACTTATATGGTTATATGTGCATAGCTTTTGACCTCTTCTGCTTGTCCTAGACATACACTAGTTATTGCAGATAAGGGAAACCATGGGACCTATGTTTCTTTGGGTCTGGCTTACTTTACTTAATATAATTTTACCAGAAAAGGTTTTGGTGATACCAATTTCTCTCTGATAGGCTGTAGCTGCTGATAATTCTCCAAAGTGCTGGTATCAATAGAAGATGTGCTAGACAACTAGTATTGTTCAAAGCTGCCAAAGAGCAGGCTACAGTGTTGCTTGTCTGATATCCCAATATTTTTGAGCCTGAGGCAGGAAGGCTGTGAGTTTGAGGCAGGCCTGGACTACATAGCGAGTTAGAGTCCAGCTGAGGTTTCATGTTGAATTTAGGGGGAAAATAGGAGAGAAGGAAAAAAAGAAAATCAGAAAGAAAAAGAAAAAATATGCTAAAATGTTAACCGGGCTTTGTCTTTTCTTCAGGTTACTCTGTGAATAAATGGCAAGAAGCTAAGAGACATAGATGTAATTAGGAAGGAGGAGATTCTAGTGTGTTATTGTTATTAATTATTTTTGAAACTCTGGGTTTCTTGGTGATCCCCAGGTACTTTCCTAGGGAAGTGTGACTGCTGTGTACAATGATTTTCAGGAAGTTCAGGGGTTCCTGAATAAAATAGTTTTTGATTTCCACTTCTCTGACTGACAATTGGCTGTAGTTGAGAAGTTGGCATAGATTTTGATGAAGTATGAAGGTATGATTTCTCCTGTTTTATGAAATTGGCAGGGCCCAATTAAAGATGGGATCAAAGACTGATCAGGGATATCTTATTATTTTGACAAGAAATACAACAGAATATGAGAGCTTTAAACATCTATCTATGGTCTTCTTAGAAAAGTTCTATCTCATTCCTGTAGTGTAAATCTTTGGGTTGAATAATTCTGTCAAATCCGTGGGTGAAAATCTGCTATCAAAGAGCCAGGTATGCCTCTTAATCATAGTGGGAGAAGGTTAGTGGTATCACTGTGTTAGAACTTTGCTGCATAGAACTTACTAGATTTTTCTTTTTCCTTAGTAGTCATGTCTCCAGGCAGAAAACCAAGAAGGTGATATGATTTGCTGACATTACTATGTTCTGTTGAGAACACAGAATACAAGAAATGATAAACAGAAGTCTAGAAAAAGAGGTAGAAGGTTAGTCATTGGTAATTTCTCTAGAAATAGATTCATTTTTGGAGGGAATCTATGGGGCTGGTAGAATCAGAACATAATGGTCCAGAGTTCTCTCAGAAGGATTCAGTCACTGTGTTCTCTTAGTAAGCTGTGGTTTTGGAGAAAGCCTGTCTCATATCTTTTTGCCTTGTGGAGAAAATAAGGGGAAAACCAAGAAGACTTGATTAAGTGGAGCCATATAAACAGAAAAGGGCAGGTGTCTGGGCTCCAAATTTTTCACCTGCGGATGAACATCTTCTCTACTTGTATCTAAAGGATGGCAAAAGCACAAGACTGCTTCTTCAGGTTACCTACACAAGGTAGTAAAACCAGTTCATCACCTTGCCTTAGGCACCATTTCCTCATTACCAGGTTTCTCCTGTTAAATTGTCCCATCATTTACTAGTATTCCACCAGAAAAACTTCTTTTTCTGTCTGGACCATTCAAAATAGTCAAGCTGCAAAGCCTCTTTTATAAGTTGTCACATCCTGTTCCATTTTGTATGATCCCAAAGCAAGTACGGATATCACTGCCAGATATGTGACACAGATACTGATTCCATGGGCCATATTATAATTCTATATTGACAATCCCCTACATACTACAAAACAAGAGAAGTACCTTATTTATTTATTTGTTGGTTGTGAGGCTTGAATTCTGAGCTTGGGCACTGTCCCTCAGCTCTTCAGTTCAAGGTGAGCGCTCTATTGCTTGAGCCACAATGCCACTTCTGGTTTTCTAGTAGTTTTTTGGAGTAAGAGTCTCATGGACTTTCCTACCCGGGCTAGCTTTGAACCGTGATCCTCAGATCTCAGCCTCCTGAGTAGCTAAGATTGCAGAGATGAGCCACCAGTGCCCAGCAAAGTACCTCCTTTATAGACAAAAGTGGTTGAACAATAAAAACCATTTGAGAGTTGGGTGCTGGGGGCTCACGCCTGTACTTCTAGCTGCTCAGGAGGCTAAGATATGAGGATTAGAGTTTGGAGTCTGCACATGCAGGAAAGTCTGTGAGACTCTTATCTCCAATTAGCCAGCAAAAAGCTAGAGATGGACCTGTGTCTCAAGTGGTAGAGCACTAGCCTTGAGCCAAAAAGCTCTGGACAGTGCCCAGGCTCTGAGTTCAAGCCCTAGAACACACACACACACACACACACACACACACACACACACACACACACACACACACACACACTACATGCATTTGACTAAGCATGATATTACATGGGGTAGGTCAGATGCTCTATGCATCCTATATTCACATTGATCACATAGTCCTTATAACAATTTTGAGCAGATACTATTATTCTGTATTATTCTAACTTTACTGGTAAAGACACAAAGGAAGGTACTAGCAAATACTGTAGGTCACATTGCTCCCAGATCACTGCATTCCCACTATATTACATATTCAACCAATAACTATTGGAGTCTTACTATGTGATAGATGCTATTACAAGTAATGAAATACAACAGGGACACAAAAACAAAATGCTCTGTCCTCATATAACTTACATTGTTTATGGAGGGGTTGGGGAGAAAGACAATAAGCAGATAAAATACATGAGATGATGATTTGTAATACAATTAAAAACTGAATCAAGAAAGGAGATGAGTGAGAACTTAAAAATATCATTTCAAAGATCAAGGCCAGACTGGTTGCATCGAGCAGATGGCATTAAAGTAGAGACCCCAAGCAAGCACAAGAAACAAGCTTTGCATTTCTGGAGGAAGAGGGTTCCAGGCAAAGGAAGCAGATACAAGCTATCACTCTACTGGGAGCTATCTAAAAGCTGTGAGAATTGTAATGTAGCTAGGTTGGAATATGCATGGACAAGGCTGGAGAAGTGTAGTTAGGTCATTAGGGGGCCTCATGGCTCATTGTACAGGGGTTGAAAGTCATTGCAGAGTTTAAATAAGTACATTCCAGCTAGGACAAAGAATATGAGTCCCTAGAAGTGGGAGGAGGCATTGGAGAAGTGATGTTTACAGGCCATAAAGTTTCAATTATCAGGACAAACAAGGTTAGGGGTGTACCATATATCATGGTATCTTAAATACAGAGTTCTGATACATACTTGAAATTTGTTGCGGGTAGATCTTATGTAAAGTTCTTTCAACACACCCCTAGACAACACTACTACTAGTAATCACGGAAGACTGAAGAAACGTTAGGAGGCGATGAATATGTGTTGGGTGTTGATGACGGTGCTGAGTCTATGATTGCATACTTTTCACAAATTCACTGAAGATTAAATAAGATACGAATAAGCCTTTTGGCTAATCATCCCTCAATAAAGTAGCTAAAAATACAAACTCTTAAAACCCGAATGTCATCCAGCCTCACTATCTGTGATTAAAAAATGGGACATGATTGCATCTAGGCCCAAATTACAGTGACCCCAATCTTCTCACCTGCTGTAGTGTAAACGGAGCGAACTTGAATGTAGGCCTCACCTGCAGGAGGGTCACAACACAGCCTCTCAGCATCAGTTACCAAACTGCACCTGCTTTGTTGCACCCTTTCCAGCTCATGCTTCCACTTGCCAACTGTCTGCTGCCCACAGTGTTGCTCATAGCAGCCGCAGAGCATTGGCACCTAGGGCGGGAAAATGTTATCGTGTGAAGGGTGCTGCCACCTGTTTCTCTCAGTGCCCCTGACTGATCTTCAGATGCCTTTATGGAAGGATGTTCCACTAGAGGCTTGGAGTATGCATAGCTTCTCCCATTGCTTGTCTCTTTTGGTAGTCATTTCCAGAAGCTATGTTGCCTGTGTTTAGTCCCCTGAAACCTCTTGTGTGCAATACCATCAGCTCCCAACTCTTACCTGTCTCCTTGGAATTAATAAAGAATCTCTTGTCCACTCGTCCTTCTGGTCAGTTGGTTGCTTGATTTAGCAAGTTAAGTAATAGGGGAAATAAGATCAGTAGGGTGCAAAATTTTCACAGAGTCAATTTAAAATCAACATGCTACAAATTCTAAAAGATGTTGTCAATTTCTGACACCATTAAAAATACAGTACTAGGGCTGGGTACTGATGGCTCACACCTGTAATCCCAGCTACTCAGGAGGCTGAGATCTGAAGATTGTGGTTCAAAGCTAGCCCAGGCAAGAAAGTCAGTGAGACTTTTACCTTCAATAAACTACTCAAAAGAAGCTGGAAGTAGAACTGTGGCTCAAGTGGTAGAATACTAACTTTAAGCAAAAGAAGGTTAGGGACAGCACCCAGGCCCTGAGTTCAAGTCCCAGAACCAGCATACACACACAGATGCACAGACACACAGACACATACCAAAACAGCAAGAATAATTCACTGTACATTTTATTTCCATTTAACATCAGAAGTGTGAGTCTTACCTCTCAAATTATACATTTAAAAGAAAAGGAGTAAGGTTAAGTAAGGTTAAGGAGTTGGTTTTATTTAATATTTTTTGTATTCAGAAAAATCATGTTGTCTCAGAGTCTTCAAATGAACACTGATTATTCTCCAGATACGAAGTAAAAAGTATTTAGTTTCAAAGCAAAAGATGCTTGAGTGTGGCATTAATTAATATTTTTCAATTTTACTGGGCATTTTGCTTATAACATTTTAGGTTTGTTTATATGCAGGCTTATTTGTATAAGCAGGGAAGACTAAATAGGGGGAAAATAGGACAAATGATCACATAAAAGTATATGTAGAATCAAATACAGGAAATATTATGTTGCCACTAATAATTATCTCTGTTGAGATTAAGTAAAAAAAAGAAAATTAATGGAGAAAAGAATTCTTATTTAATCCTTGTTGAGTTCTAGGTAGGAAAGGTCAATCATGAAGATGTTAATCAAGCCTAAAGGGCATACTAGTTACTGATGCCAGGAGGGAGCCAATCATGTGGAAGATCGCAAAGATAGTCCCCATATTGTCCACCACAAACAGAAGTCCAGCCACTGTAGCTTAGGATCAGTGATGCCAAGGAAAACACAGCCCAGCCACGCCCAGGATATATAACAATGTTGTCTTTACAAGGAGAAGACAAGAATTTCCATCAGCTCTGTTTCCACTATCCCTGAATTTTAATGCATTCACAGTAAGAAATATTAGCAATAACACAATGCCCTCATGTTCTGTTCTGCCAGCAGATAGATGACTTGAGGACTACTCAGTGATCCATTTGTACCTTGGCTAATGGTTACTCATGTTGGTCTTGGAAAGCTCAGGCAATGGTATTAGCTCTATCCACCATCTTTAATGACAGGATGCATAGCACAGTAATAAGGACACAAACAGCAGAATGGAACAACTTGTTTCCTCTTCTTACTAGGACATCTTGGGCAACCATGTGATATATTTTAATAATGTGTCCTTCCAACTTAGAATATCATCTTGAATAAAAGCCCAAGAATATTCTTTTTTTTTTTTTTTTGGGTCCGGTCATGGGGCCTGAACTCTGGGCCTGGGCGCTGTCCCTCAGCTCTTCAGCTCAAGGCTAGCGCTCTACCACTGGAGCCAGAGCACCACTTCCGGCTTTTTTCTTTTTGCTTATGTGGTGCTGAGGAATTGAACCCAGGGCCTCTGGCATGCAAGGCATGCGCTCTACCACTGAGCCACCTTCCCAGCCCCCCCAAGAATATGCTTAAATAGTGTACCCTCTCTGTGTGTAGCTAGGCACTGAGGATATCCAGTCTGCCTGGCAGAACATAAAACACATATGTAACAACACAGTACAGTTGCACAAACCTTGTATCTGGTTTAACTATGAGTAGGTAGCCAGGTAAAGTTAGAAAAGGCATGGACTTTCCTGTGCCACCTGCAGTTTAAAGTCCTCTTCTGAGTTTATGTGAATGCTAGAGGTGAGTTTCATGCATGGTGGGGTTAGGTGTTCCCATGGATCTGAACCCACATGCCTGGTATCACCCTCTGGTCATAACTATGAATGTCTGTCTTATTGGTGATAATTCAGAGATTATTAGCATCTGGAAGGAAATTCTGTGGAAATGCTAGTGGAAAATCTAATAACAGCTCAAAGCTTTACCCCAGGCTACTGCCATACTGATCTTCACTAGTATATTGGCAACCTATGAACCACTGGGTCGTCAGTGTACAAAATGGACAGATGTTAGTGTCTCTATTGCCTGCCTGATTCCATATCTCTAGGGGTTAGAGGCAAGCCTGTCTATTCCTTGCAGTGCTAGGTGTCCAACTATTACCATCTGGGCACTCCATCCCAGTCCTAAGGCAACTACCTCTGCAGGCACCCATTGTCCTCATTACCCGATCCAGACTGTTTAGACTCAGTTGCCTAGTCTAGGAAGAGTGCACATCCTGCAGAAATGCGACATATTGGTTAATGTTTATCATCAAAATGGAAGGATGAGATATCTTTGAAGCCACTAGAGGGATGTTAAAATATTGATTAAAGTTTTGTTAGCATAAAATTTGCATGTAGAGTGTCAGGCACCGGTGGCTCATGCCTGTAATCCTAGCTACTCAGGAGGCTGAGATCTAAGGTTCAAAGCCAGCCCCGGGGAAAGTCTGTGAGACTCTTATCTACAATAAACCACCAGAAGTGGTGCTGTGGCTCAATTGGTAGAGCACTTGCCTTGAGCTGAAGAGCTGAGGGACAGCACCCAGGCCAAGAGTTCAAGCCCTATGACGACCAAAAAAATTGTATGTAGAGAGACTTTATTTTGATATATACAATGTGCATATAATAATATACTTTCATCAGGTTTACCCGCATTTAATATTATTGTTTCTTAACCCCTCTCCCACCTCCCACCTTTTAGTGCTTGTTGTTGAGTTTCATTGTGCTATTGTCATGTGTACATACATATATACTCTATGCACTGGTATTCTATTTACTCCTGCACTGTCATCCTCTCCTCTTCCTTACCCTCACCAGTTGGTTTCCTATCTCAAACTGTCCCAATGTGGCAATCGTCTTAGTATAATTTTTGTTTAGGTTCAGATTCGGCATTTGAGCGAAACCTTCATTAATTTAGTTTTCAGAACTTGGCTTATGTTGCTTAATGATGATCTCCAGATATATCCATTTTTTCCTGCAAATTACATAATTTTATCACTTGTGACTGAAATAGTACACATTATAAATATGCAGAAAATATATACAGTCATTAGTTTTTGGGCAACTTTGTAAGCAAACTAAATTTGAGAACTACTCTGTAATGAAAAAACAGTCAAATAAAAGTAATTCTACTATGCTGTTATTGAGAGGCCAGTATTTTGTGGTGTCGGTTAAGTTCAGGCTATATGGGAAGGAATAGTTAGTCCTTCCTATTGGGTTACAAAACAATGTTCAAAGTTTCTACATAAGATGAATTTCCACAACACTGAATTGATTGATGAACAAAGCCCACTGGAAAGAAGACTCTGTATAGCCCAACTTTGGATGTTGGAATTGAGAGGATTTGGAAACACTTGAATCACAGAGCCAGTGGTGTGCAGTGTGATCCAAGGAATAGGCCAGACTAGGAAACATTTACTATTCACTCACAACATGATAGATGTGTGAAAGTCAGTGTTTGTACTATATATGGAAACCCATAAAATTGTAAGTTTGCCACGCTTATAGTTAGGGCCTATTTTTTCATTTCTAAAATACTATTCATTGTATTTTGTTGTCTAGAATGAATTTGGGACAAACACCTGTCTTTTCAGAAAAAAAGTTGAAAAGCACAGACATAAAAGATGGCTGTGTAGAGGTCAGGAAGGATGGCATGATGAACAGATTTTTTTCTCTTGTTGGTCCTGGGGCTTGAGTTTGGGCCTGAATGCTGTCCGTGAGTTTCTTTTACTGAAGAAACTCACACTACCACTTGAACCACAGCTCCACTTCTGGTTTTTTTTTTTTTGGTGATTAATTGGAGATAAGAGCCTCAAGGTCTTTCCTGTCCAAACTGGTTTTGAACTGTAATTCTTAGATCTCTTGAGAAGCTAGGACTGTAGGCATGAGCCACCAACATTCTACACTGTATAAACTTTTATGTTTTATGATATGTTCCATTGATATGATCTCAAGAAGTAGGAACTCTCTAAAATATTAAGTAATAATTTTAGAAAAATTAACTTCAACAATGTGTCAAAATTTACTAATATGTTAGCAAGGGAATGAGCGAAGGGATGAAAATTTAGAAGTAAAATTTGGAAATAGATGTTGTTAAGGACTGGAATCAGTATAGAATTGAAGCAGGGATAGATTTGTGAAACAACATAGATGAATCTTTAGCCCACTTATTAATTGGGCAGTTGTTTCTTTGAGGATTTGTTGTTGGGGGAGTTAATTTTTTGAGGTTTAAGAATATTTTAGATATGAGACCCTTGTCTGTTGTATGGCTAGTGAAGATTTTCTCCTGGCCCTCAATGTAGTTTGATCTTGCTAGCTATGTCCTTTGCCATACAGAAGGTCTGGAGCTTCATGTAATACCATTTGTCCAACCTTTCTTTGATTTGTTATATTTCTGGGCCTCTATTAAGAAAGGTTTGGCCTGTGCCAAGGAGACCTAGGGTTTCTCCTATTCCATCCTGTCATGTTTTCAGGTGTCTGCTTTGATCCATTTGGAGTTGATTCTGGTGCAGGGTGATATAGAAGGATCTAGCTTTAGTTTTCTACAGGTGTTTAATCAACTTTGCCAGCACCATTTACTGAAGAGGGCTGTCCTTCCATTCTATTCTTTAGTTCCCTTTTTGAAGATTAGGTGGCTATAGGTCTGTGGGTTCATTTCTGCGTCTTCAGTCCTATTCTATTGGTCCTCAGGTCTGTCTTTGTGCCAGTACCAATCTGTTTTAATTAAAATGACTTTGTAGTAGAGTTTGAAATTTGGTTTGATATTCCTCCTGTGCTGTTCTTTCCGTTAAGGATTATTTGTGCTATTTGGGGTCTGTTATTGTTCCATATGAATTATTTGATTGCTTCTGCTATTTCCTTGAAGAATGAGGTTGGGATATTCACAATGTTAATCCTCTCAATCCAGGAGGATGGGAGGTTTTTCCACTTCTTTAGTTCTGCTTTAATTTCATTTTTTAGGTTTTTAAAGTTTTCATCACAGAGGTTCTTCACTTCTTCTTTTTTTATATTTTTATTTACTTTTTATTGTGAACATACAGTACAGAGGGGTTACAATTACATGGGCAGGATAATGTGTACATTTCTTATCAAGCATTGCAGCCTCCTCCTTTGTTTACCCTTTACATCCCTTCCCTGCCTCCCCCCGCCCCCCCAACCCCCCAACCATCCCCCCCCCAACCAGAGTTGTAAAGTTCATTTTCTTTTTTTTCTTTGGGTCTGGTCGTGGGGCCTGAACTCTGGGCCTGGGCGCTGTCCCTCAGCTCTTCAGCTCAAGGCTAGCGCTCTACCACTTGGGCCCCGGGCCACTTCCGGCTTTTTTCTTTTTGCTTATGTGGTGCTGAGGAATCGAACCCAGGGCCTCTGGCTTGCAATGCAAGCACTCTACCACTGAGCCACCTTCCCAGCCCGTAAAGTTCATTTTCGACATGACAACTTGTACTTCTCATTGTTGCAACGGGTCCACCTGTATCCTTAAACGACTTGTTTTTCCCCCTCTCCTCCACAAATTATACCGACATCAAATATAGTGAAAGCAGGGGTTATACTGTGGGGAGGGACATACAAAGCAACAAAGAAATAATCTTATAAATGCATTAGAAACAAATGCATGAAAGAAAAAAACATTTAAATACATATCTAAGGGTTCATTTTCCTAACATCACATTATCTGACCTTTTCTGCTTGACTCATACATATACTAGATATTGCAAATAAGGGAAACCATGGGACCTATGTTTCTTTGGGGGTTCTTCACTTCTTTAGGTAAGTTAACTTCTAGGTATTTTTTTTTGTGAGGCTATTACAAAAGGAGTTGCTTTCCTGATTTCAGCTGTGCTCTTCTCATTATTGGCATACAGAAAAGTCATTGATTTTTGAGGATTAATTTTATACCCTGCTACACCGCCAAGGTTTTGAGTTAGCTTGAGTAACTTGGGAGTGGAAGTTCTCTAAGTAAAAGATCATGTCATCTGCAAAGAGTCAGAGTTTAAAGAGAGACTTCTCTGAAGAGGAAATAAGAATGGCCAATAGACACATGAAGAAATGCTCAACTTCTCTAGCCATAAAAGAAATACAAGTCAAACCACATTGAGATTCTATCTTACCCCACTTAGAATGGCTATAATCAAGAAATCTAATAACAACAGATGCTGGAAGGGATGTGGACAGAAGGGAACCCTACTGCATTGTTGGTGGGAGTGTAAACTTGTTCAACCACTTTGGAAATCAGTATGGAGGTTCCTCAAAAAACCACATGTAGAGCTCTCTTATGACCCAGCAATCCCACTTTTGGGCCTACACCCAAATGATCATAAACAAGGCCATACTAAAGCTACCAGCACAACTATGTTTATTACAGCATTATTCTCCATAGCTAAGATATGGCACCAACCCAGATACCCCTCAATAGATGAACAGATCAAGAAAATGTGGTATATATATGCAATGGAATTCTATGCCTTCATCAGAAAGAATGACATCGCCTCATTTGTTAGGAAATGGAAAGACTTGGAAAAAATTATATTAAGTGAAGTAAGCCAGGCCCAAAGAAACATAAGTCTCATGGTTTCCCTTATCTGCAATAACTAGTATATGTCTAGGACAAGCTAAAAAGGTCAAAAGCTATGTACAAATGACCATATAATCTGAGGCTAAGCGAAATGAACCCCAAGATAGGGACACAAGAGGTTTTATCTTTCTTGCTGTTCTTTTAAACATACTTATAATGGACTATGTTTTTGTTTCTCTTGTATGTTCTTCCCCAATGGTATAACCCCTGTTTTCACTGTATTTGATGTCAGTGCCCTGCATCTTGTATATACATTTTTCTAATTTGGGGACCAGAAGAGAAATAACAAAATGCTGAAATAAGGATGCAGGGTGACCCATTGTAACAATGAGATGTACAAGACACTATGTTGAAAACAAAATTTACAACTTTGGGTCAGGGGGAAAGGAGGAATTGGGGAGGTGGAGAGGGAAGGGATGGTATGGAAAAAACAAAGGAGGGAGTAACAATGCTTGATAGAAAATGTACTCATTACATATAACTGTATATGTATATAACTGAAACCCCTCTATACAGTATCTTTACAGTAAAAATATATATATTAAAAACAAAAAAACAACACAGATGAATGATCCTAATTTTGTTTCTAAAAATTCATAAGAACATCATTGCCAAGTAATTATTCTTTACATTGAGTATCTAAAGAAGAATAATCTGAGGTTCCAGGTGTCTTGACATTAGACAATAAGATAAAAAGTGAAGCAAAGGTAGAGTTGCAAATGCTTCTGAAACTGAAATGTCATCTTTCCCCTCCCCAAATTAGCATAAAAGCATGAAACAGAGATTTGAAAGAGCACACGTTCTGATTTTAGACATGCCATTATCAGGGGAATTTTTTCTATGCACAGATATGCTGATGACACAATTCCTTCATTTCTTCTTTTAGTGATATTTTACTTTAGTTTTCTGATACACAGAGGAACTTTTGGTAGGACAGTTATAATGTTTTCATCTTAGAGATGCATCTGGATCTGTAGTGTAGAAGGGCATATTACTGGTATTAATAGAGGCACATACATAGTTATCAGGGTGCAAATTTAGAAAGTTCTGTATTAGAAAAACACCAATTAAATCAAAAGATATTTCTTTAAGTAGATAAAAAATAACTAGATGAACCTGAAAGTGAAGTTAGAGATGGCTAATATCAAGGGAGAAAAAGTAGCATTATTATTATTCATGCAGAACTGATAAAGACAAGGAAATAATATAAATAATTTTATGTCAATAACTTTGACACGTCAGATTAAATGGACATTTTCCTTAAAATAATTTAGTAGGATTCAACATTCAACATTAAGATAGTTGGTATATAATGTTTCATTATGTTAAATTTTAACTACAATTTTACTTTTTCATTAGATATAAAACTATAGAAATTGTTGTTTAAAAATGAGTCAATTAAATTTTTTTATTTTTATTTTTTAATTAAAAATTTTTATTTATCCTGTACTGGTATTTGAACTACGGCTTGTCCTTTGCTTGGCTTGTTTGCTCAGCTGGTGTTCTATCATGGAAAACAGCAATATCAATGGTAAATGATCCAGAGTTGTTTTTTTTTTTTTTGGGTCCAGTTGTGGGGCCTGAACTCTGGAAAACATGAGCAACCTGTGATTTATCCTATCCTATCCTATCCTATCCTTAGTGAACCTGGGAAATAAGTCCCACCTAAATTCCTATCATCTGACTGTATTTGACTAGAAATATTCTAAAGAATATTCTAGACTCACAGGATGGGGACATAACTTAGTATTTTGTTTTGTTTTTTACTTATTTATTGTTATTGGAAAGGTGATGTACAGATGGGGTACAGTTACATAAGTCAGGTAATGAATACATTTCTTTTTGAACAGTGTTACCCGCCCCTGTGTATCTCTGCTTCTGTCTCTGTTTCTCTCCCAGTTTTTCCCTCTGTCTCCCCTACAAGTTTTATAGTTCATTTCCAACATAGTGTCTAGTGAGTACCACTGCTGTATTTGTTCACCCTTCGTCCCTCCATTGTGTACTCCCCCCTTACCCTCCTTAAAGCAGATAAACTTACAAAAAAGACAAAGGTACAGAAAACAAAAATAGCAACAAAGGAAAAAATATAAATATAACTTTATATGGTCATATATGTATATAGCTATTGAGCTTTTGTGGTCTTCTCCTAAGAATATCTTCCTGTGGTCTCACTGTGAATGTCTAAAGAGCTGTATAATTTATCATATCCAAATGTATTATTTTTGTCTTTTACCATTCAGTGTGTTTACTTATAGATTTATAAGCATGTTCTAGTTAGAATGAGGGAAACCATGCAACCTATTTTTCTTTGGGTCTGGTTTACTTTGCTTAATATAGTTTTTCCAATTCTTTCCTTTTCCTTATGAAAATATAACATCAAAATTAATATCAAATATAATAAATATATTTATGATGGAAGTATAGAATTCCATTTTATCAGCCCATTTGGGGGACACAACTTACTGGTATAACAATTTACTAGTATATATGACGCTCTGAATTTTATCTCTAGTACTATATACCAACAATAACAACACTCAAATGGGCTTTGGAATTAAATTTGTGGGTAAAATAAGCACATATATTTGGGTATGACTCTTTCAATTTAATGTTTTGCAGGCCAGACTTGAATATAGATTTTGGTAAAAAAATTAATAGATGATATATAAAATATTTATATGTCCATACATAGTGGATTGAACCTTAAGAACCTTTCATAACTACAAAGTTTTCCTTCCCTCCCTCCCTCCCTCCTTCTCTTCCTTCCTTCCTTCCTTCCTTGCTTGCTTCCTTGCTTCCTTCCTTCCTTCCTTCCTTCCTTCCTTCCTTGCTTCCTTCCTTCCTTCCTTCCTTCCTTCCTTCCTTCTGATTTCTTTCTTTCTTCTTTTTTTTTTCTGGACTTGAACTGAGGGCTTGGGTACTGTCCCAGAGAGCTTCTTTCCTCAAGGCTAGTGCTCTATCGCTTGAGCCACAGTACCACTTCTGGACTTTCCTGCCTGGGCTGGCTTTGCACTGTGATCCACAGATCTCAGCCGCCTGAGTAGCTAGGATTATAGGTGTGAGCCACCAGAGCTTGGCAAGTGTTTTTTTTTTCTTATTTTTGTGAAATGAGTATTTTGCTTAGTTTGTTCTGAGAGAGATGTGATAAAATTTTTAATAGATTTGTTTGTACTCCTGCTTAGGTTATGCCTAACTTTGTGCTACAAGAAACTAGAAGACCAAACTGCATGGTGCCTGCTCTGGGGAAATCCTTGTGGCAGGTGTCATAAAAATGTCAGAAGTGTATGCCAAAGGAAGAGATCACATTCCCAGACAGGAAGCCAGAGAAATTCAGCATTCAGACTCAGGCTTACATCACAACTTGCTGTCATGAGAGGTGACTCAGTGGTTCTTAACCATCTTAATCTCTTCCAAGCACAGCATCCCCATTGACCTAAGGCTCTCCCATTAGGCACCACCTCTTGCTACAGAGTTTTTGTATTTATTTATTTATTTGTCAGTCCTGGGGCCTGAACTCTGGGCATGGGTGCTGTCCTTCAGCTCTTCAGCCCAAGGCTAGTGCCCTACCACTTGAGCCAGAGTGCCACTTCCCACTCTTTTCTGCTTATGTGGTGCTAAGGAATTGAACCTAGGGCCTCATGCATGTGAGGCAAGCGCTCTACCACTGAACCACCTTCCCTAGCACCACCTCTTAACATTGGGGGACAAGGCTGACACAGGAATTCTTTTATATGTTTTTTATTATAAAAATACTGTACAGAGGGGTTAGGGAACTTCAGCTTATAAAACTGCAAGCTAAGGAAATAATAAGACTTGGAAACAGTTATATTAAGTGAAGTAACCCAGTCCCAAAGAAATTTAGGTCCCATGGTTTCCCTTATTTGCAATAATTACTATACATATGGGATAATCTTATCAGAGGAGCTGAAAAGCTCAAAAAGCCATGTACATATGACCATATAAGATATTGTTAATTGAAATAAACCCCAAGATATGGACACAAGAGGTCTGTCTTTATTGTTATTATTTTAAATGTGCCGTGTGATTTTATTTATTTTTTGTTGTTTCCTTTGTATGTTCTTTCCCCTATGGCATATCCCCTGTTGTCACTGTGCTTGATGTTGGTACCCTGCATCTTGTATATACATATGTCTAGTCTGGGGAGGGGAATAACAAAACACTGAACCAAGAACACAAGATGACTCATTACAACAGTGACACCCATAGAACAGTATATTGGAAATGAACTTTACAACTTAGGGCAGGGGGTGGGGGGAATGGGGTGGGGTGGGAGGAGTATGGGAGGTGGGGGAGGGAAGGGATAGTGGGACAACAACAAGGAAGGGAAGGGGTAGCAATGATCGACAATGCCTTACTCATGCAACCCCTCTGTACAGCATCTTTACAATAAAACAAAAAAGGAAACCTCTAAAAAAGAAACTAGAAGAGTAAACTAATCCCAAAAGTAAAAGAAAGGTAAAAAAAAATTGGGTCAAAAACAATGAGTAAGAGAATAGAAAAAACATTAGAAAAGAATTTGTTTTTTGAAAAGATCACCAAAATTGATAAACCTACACTAAGGAAAAAGGAGAGATGATTCAAATAACAAAATTAGAAATAAAGGACATGTTTCATACCACAGAAGTACAAAGGATCATAAGATGTTGCTATGTACAATTATAGACCAGCCAATTCATTAGCCCAGAACAGGTGAACACATTTCTAAGAGACTATCATTTCTAAGAGACTATAACCAGCCAAGGATGAATCATAAATAGAAAATCTGAATAGGCTAATTATGAATGAAATGATATCAATAATAAAAAATGTCCCAAGGAAGAAAAGCCAAATACCAGATGGCCTCATTGCTAAATTAAACCAAACATTTACAGAATTAACACTAATCCTTTTCAAACTCATCAAACAGTAAATTTTTCCAAGCTCATTTTATGAGGCCAAAATTGCTCTCATATTAAAGCTAGACAAACATAAACCAATATTCCTCACGAATAAAAATATGAAAAATTTCAGCAAAATACTAGTAAACCAGTTTTAACAGCATTTCGAAGGACCAAGAATCATGATTAAGTGAATTTTACCCAATGGATGAAAAATAGAGCTCAACATAGATCAGTAAATAAATATGATATGCTACAATAATATAATGGAGGATAAAAATCACACGATTATCTTAATAACCATAGATAAAGCATTTGGTGAAATTAAACTCACTTTCAGGATATAAACCCTCAGCCAGCCTGGAATAGGAAGAAATTATTTCTCTATACTAACAGACAAATATGAGATGCCCATAGCTAGCATTATTTTCAATGCTTAAAACTAGGAGTAGCAACAAAGCCAGGATACCATTCTCACTACCACTTCAATTCAGTACTAGTAACCCTAATCCATATAATTATGCATGGGAGAAATAGAAGACATTCAATTTGGAATGGAAGAAGTAAACTATCTCTGTTTACCAATGACATTTTGTATGCAGAAGGCCCTAAAGTTTACATGAAAACCTTTTAGGAGTAACAAATAAATTCAATATGTTACAGAATACCAAATGAATCTAAATTTTCCCTCCTATACATCAATAACAAACAATAAAATTAGAAAAATACCCTCAAATCAATAACATCAAAATAATTAGGTACAACTTTAACCAAGGAAGTAAAATATTTATACATGGAAAGCTACAAAACAACAAGTGAAGAAATTTAAAGGTTTAAATAAATTGGAAAACATCCCATGTTCATGTATTAATATTAATTTGGCTAAACTGTCAGTGCTAGTGAAAGTGATGTGAAGATTCATTATTACTTGAAGGCTGAACTCCACAAAATATTTTAAGAAGTCTGTTAATTTAATATAAGTTGTTAAACTTCTTGACATAAAGTTATTTATATTATTCTTTTGTCTTTATTAAGTCTACTTAATAATAATGCCTCCTGCCTTTTTACTCTTGTAACTTCTCAACCCAGCTGGAAGTTTACCTGTTATGTCATTATTATTTTCTTTCACTTTATTACTACTCTTTGAGGGAATACAGATACATTTTTTTTTTTGTGAGTCCTGGGGCTTTAACTCAGGGCCTGGGCACTGGCCCTGAGCTTCTTTTGCTCAAGGCTAGCAATCTATGACTTGAGCCACAGCGCCACTTCTGACTTTTTCTGTGTATGTGGTACTGAGGAATCGAACATAGGGCCTCATGTATGCTAGGTAAGCACTCTAGTAGCCACATTCCCAGCCTTAGATACATATTTTTAGAGGTTACTATAACAAAATTCCCTAGAAAATGATAACATAGGAAGAAGGTAGAGAAGTAATATTCATTTTGTGGGGGGTACGGTTGTGGGGCCTGAATTCTGGGCCTGGGCGCTGTCCCTCAGCTCTTCAGCTCGAGGCCAGCGCTCGACCACTTGAGCCACAGCACCACTTCTGGCTTTTTCATTTTGCTTATGTGGTGCTGAGGAATCGAACCCAGGGTCTCAGTCATGCAGGGCAAGTGCTCTACCACTGAGCCACTTTCCCAGCCCCATGAGAAGTAACATTCATTAAAATCATGCTTTGGGAGCTCTGTGTGCAGCTCAGCGGTAGTGTTTGCCCAGCATTCACAAGTCAATAGGTTGGATCCCCAGCAATACAAAATATAAAGATTCTACTCTGTTTCAGAGGCTTAAATATGTTATGATATTTTTGCAAGATGCTTTTTTTGGTGAAGGACCTGGTGCTTGAACACTGGGTCCTGGCACTGTTCCTATGCTTTTGTGCTCAAATGCTTAACCACTGAGCCACAGCTTCACGTCTGGATATTTTGGTAGTTAATTGGAGATGAGAATTTTATTGACTTTCCTGCCTGGGCTGGCTTTGAACCTGGATTCTCTGTACTGAGCCTCTTGGATTACAGGCATGGGCCACTGGCACCTAGAGTTGCAAGAATCTTTGAAGTAGGTACTATATCACCATTTTTCAAAGCTAAGAAAGTAAAATACAATAAATTCATATAGATTTCAGTTTCTTCATATCTCAAAAGTATGTTGAGTGGTATGCAATGTATTAACTGCAATATGGAGAATTCAAATAGTGTAATTCCTTAAAAAGGCAAAGATAAAATTCAACAAAATAAGTACCAGGAAGTGGGTTCTCAAAAGGGTAGTGGTAGGGCCATGGGGAAAGTTATAGACAAATGAAGTGGAGAAGATGGGGAGTATGGCAGTCAAGATTCCAATGTATATCCTACAAAATTAATAAGAGTGAGGGAAGGGCTGGGTAGAAGATGGATGGGTGAGAATGTTGAAAGGGTGACATTGATCAAGATGTATTTATAAACTTCTTTGTTAAATGGCAGCTCCTTTGTACAATGTCTAAAAGACAATGTTGGAGGGGAGATGGGAAGGGATGGGAAGGCGAAACAAAGGAGGAGGCTACAATGCTTGATAAGAAATGTACTCATTACCTTGCCCATGTAATTGTAACTCCTCTGTACAGTATTTTCACAATAAAAAAGACAATATTACACAAGAGTGGAAGATTGTATTTAGGGCTATTGCAATAAAGAAGGAAGACTAGAACTCAGCCTAGCTAGGAAACTCCACCCACACAGGGTCAATTTTTTTTAAAAAACAAAGTTATTAAGAAAATGAATGGGGAAGTGCTAGAGGACCCTGGTCATTTGTGTTTATTAAATTATTTTATAAAAAGGAAAAATAAGTTTCATGTCAGTATAACATGTGATAGTCTTCCAACTTGTGTAAGGTACCCACTGAAACTAGGCTTCTATTCTGGCCCAGAAAATGGGAGATAAGGATGCTACTTTCATTACCTTGCTCATGTAATTGTAACTCCTCTGTACAGTATTTTCATAATAAAAAACTTACTAAAAAAGAAAATTATATTTGGAATGAATGACACTCAGATTCTTGAGGAAGACATTTTTGAGTCCTATAGTTGATAAAAAGTGTTTAAAATGTTTCTATCTCAGATGGACAGTGAAAAAATATAGTTACTAGTATTATTAGTAGTATAGTCTCTGAGAAAAATGAGATCAGGTGACTTGAGCCAGGAAGTAACCTGTCCAAAGTTTAGCCAGGCTGAGAGAACTAAGGCTGTTATAGTGGCCTATACTCTAGCTCTTGTCTGGCAGCAGACACAACTGGGTCATCACATCTGGTGATCACTGTCACCTAGCCCTTTATGTTCCCATTGTGGGAACTGGGGATAAACCTAGATTTGGTTCTCTAGCTCCTGGTCTTACTGAAAGGAGTTAAGTTATCCTTTGTCTTTGACCTTGGTTCTCTAGTACTTGTAAAATCGTAGCTTGCTGGTTTTGCAACTGCTGCAAATCTCATTTTATAAAGTTCTTCATGCCACACCTAATGGACTTCTGTAAGCAAATGTTTCTTTTAGGATGCTCCTGAAGAAATTAACACAATAACTAGATTATTGGGTTATGTAAAGAAAACAGAATAAGTGAAAAAAACTCAGCTGTGGAATCTTGCTAGTCATCTCTTTAAGGAATTATTGTTGGAGGATTTCCAGTAGCCTCTTCTCTGTTTCTTCTCAAAATTTTGAATCCTGGGTGAGAGAAAATGGTTTTCTTCACTGAGTTTTCTCAAACCTGTGGTCAAGGTGATTAATGCCTGTAATGTGTCCCCTAATTAGTCTACATGGAATCAAGAGAAAATTACCTGAAAGAGGGATGTTACATAAACAACTTCCACAAATTCCCATTAGATTTTTACTTCTGTTCTTTAAAATATGTCCATGTTGGATTAGAGGACTTAGTTTTGTGTTTGCTTGCATCAGGTACTTAATGAAAGTCTCTATCAAAGACCTTAATAAAACAAGTTTAAAAGAATTCACTAAAATACACTATGTATTAAAAAGAACCATGGTAGTATTCATACATATATCAGACATATATGTCATGATATTTTTCCTTTATTATGCTGTTTTTTAGTTTATTTACTACTCACAAAAACAATTAACTAATTTTACTACACAGAAGGGAATGACTTTAAAAAACATCCTTGATGAAATTATTCATCACATAGTAAGAAACATACAATAATACTCATTCAACCTAATAGGTATAAGTAATCAGCTAGTTGACTAGTCAACAAAGATAATAAAGATGAAAATATAAAGGATGGCTCATATATTGAAAATTCAGCTCAAAATGTATGTATTAATACCTTCATTTATGAATAAGGTTTTTACTTTTTGTATTAGAGACCTAGTAAGAGATGTCTTCAAAGACTTTTTTTTTTGGGTCCGGTCGTGGGGCCTGAACTCTGGGCCTGGGCGCTGTCCCTCAGCTCTTCAGCTCAAGGCTAGCGCTCTACCACTTGAGCCATAGCGCCACTTCCGGCATTTTTTCTTTTTGCTTATGTGGTGCTGAGGAATTGAACCCAGGGCCTCAGGCATGCAAGGCAAGCACTCTACCACTGAGCCACCTTCCCAGCCCCACTTCAAAGACTTTTTTTAGCATAACACCACTCACATACTTTATCTACATTCTAGTGAATGTATATATGTATGCGATGTATGTATATGTGTCTGTATGTGTATATGTATGTATGTGTGTATGCATGTATAATGTATGTTTGTATGTAGGCATGTATACATTGCTAGGTGTTGACCATAGGGTCATACACATGTTATACAGGTACCCTACTACTTAGCATCATCACCAGCCCCAGTTTAAAGATGTGCAAGAATTTAGAGACATTTGAAAATGCAAATAAATGATACTTTTAGAATTTTATGACTTCCTATTTTATGTAATTTATTCTTCCCCAAACAGTTGGCTTATTATCTCAGTTGGGGGAGTAAGGAGGCGTGGGGGGGGGGTGGAGTGGGAGATGGGAAGGGATGGGAAGGGGAAACAAAGGAGGAGGCTACAATGCTTGATAAAAATTGTACTCATTACCTTGCCCATGTAATTGTAACCCCTCTATAAGGTATTTTCACAATTAAAAAAAACCCAATGGTTACTTTTTATAATCATTCTTTGCCAGGGTATAACAGTAAGAAATTACACTTCACAAGTAGAATAAGTAGGATAATAAACACAACAAATACAACTTTTTTTTTGAGAACTAACACATGATTTAACTTTCCAAGGTTACTGTGTTAGATGTGAATGCTCATTTGGCCATGGGAATCAAGGTACTTTACCCAGGGGATATAACATTCTGCCAATTAGTTACACAGACATGTCCCTTATTTATATATTTTCAGTCACACAGTCAAAACATGATATAGATTTCTTTTTTATTAATAAGTTTTTTTTGTTGTGAAAATACCGTACAGAGGGGTTACAATTACATGAGCAAGGTAATGAGTACATTTCTTATCAAGCCTTGTTGCTTCCTCCTTTGTTTCCCCTTACCATCCCTGCCCCCCCCACAAAGTTGTACAGTTGGTTTTTCATCATAATGTCTTGTTGCAATGGGTCTACCTGTATCTCTATTTAAACAATTTGTTTTTTCCCTTCCCCTTCCCAAAAGAAAATGTGGTATATACACACAATGGAATTCTATGCTTCCATCAGAAAGAACGACATTGCCCCATTTGTTAGGAAATGGAAAGACTTGGAAAAAATTATACTACGTGAAATAAGCCAGGCCCAAAGAAACATAGGTCCCATGGTTTCCTTTATTTGCAATAACTAGTATATGTCTGAGATAAGCAAAAACGGTCAGATAAATTGATGTTAGGCGAAATGAACACCTAGATAAGAACTCAAATGGTTTTTCTTTCTTGCTATTGTTTCTAACATATTTATAAGATGATATTTTGTTGCTTTGTATGTCCCTCCCCCATGGTATAACCCCTGTTTTCACTGTATTTGATGTTGGTATAATATAGATTTCTATTTGTGTGATGCATCATAATGCTAAAAATTCAGAAAGTTTCTTTTAAAAAATAAATTCTAATGTGCACTGGTGGCTCATGCCTGTAATCCTAGCTATTCAGGAAACTGAGATCTGAGGATCATGGTTCAAAGCCAGCCCAGGAAGGAAAGTCTTTGAGAGTCTTATCTCCAATAAGCCACTAGAAAACTGGACGGGGCACTGTGACTCAAGTGGTAGAGTGCTCACCGTTAACTGAAGAGAGAAGGGACAGTGCCCAAGCCCAGAGTTCAAGCCCCACGTCTGACCCCCCCCCAAATTTCTAATATGGGTTGGATTGCTGGGAGGAAGAAAAACAATAACAATAATCAACTCTCCCAACTAAAAGACAAAGGACAATGACTTATTAACTCAAAAAAGGAAAAAAAAAGAGAAATCTTAAACAGTCCCCAAACGTCCCCAAACACTTTTATCCAGATAAAGTTCAAAGTTTATTAGCTTCTATGATTTTAAAGAACATGTCTCTAATTACACAGTTTGTAAACAATACAGCTAGGATTTAAAATCAATTCTGTTTAGTGTTCATAATAGAAATCATTACAAGAAGGTATTGGTTTCACTTTAGCATATCATTTCCATCACAGGGACAGTAAATTGGAAGATTAGGGTGGGGTTTGCCTCACTGGGGCAATGCACATGGTAGCATCAAGCATGAGTTGTTACTGATAATTGCCAGTCCATTATTTAAAATTATCCATCCTTAGAAATATTTAAACACATTGATGTTGGAGGCATGGTGCAGGTGGTAGAGCACCAGCCAATTAGCAAAAGCATCAAATACTGTTGGAGTACTAGTCTTAGACAAACAAACAAAAAGGAATACTTTACCACATCACTATAGGAAAGCAAAGTGAAACTACAAACAAAAACTGAAATGATTGCTTCATAATTAATTTAATAACAGTTTTAAATTTTGACATTCACAGTTTTAGTAATTTTAAATAATGTTTTTCATCAGTTAAAAAAACTCTAGGTCTGGCTGGGTGCCAGTGGCTCATACCTGTAATCCCAGCTACTCAGGAGGCTGAGATCTGAGGATCATGGTTCAAAGCTGGCCAGTACAGGAAAGTCTGTGAGACTCTTATCTCCAATTAACCACTAGAAAACTGGAAGTGGCTCTGTGGCTCAAGTGGTAGAGCACTAGCTTTGAGCTGAAGAGCTGAGGGACAGTGCCCAGGCCCAGAGATCAAGCCCCATGACAAAAAATAAATAAATCCAGGTCCTTAGTATTGATAGCTTGTTCTCCATTGAAGTCTCATTTCAAACTTTCTCCTGTTTTCATCCTCAGGCCAAACCTTTTTTTTCTTCAGAAAGCATAGTCATTAAATAAAACCTTTTACAACCCTTATTTTATCTTTCTAACAAACCTGTTTATCTGTGTCTTCTCTCATACAATGCTCACCTTGTCTATTTTTTATTTTTTGGACAGGTATGAGTTGTCTTTTCTTTTTCTAGCCAGGCACTGGACAATGTAGATTTACTTGGACATTCTTCTGGAATAGGAAACACTGTCTACATAGTAGTGTCTAAAATGTTAGAGAACATTTTGAGTCTTTGATTTCTGGTTTTTTCTTAAAGTCTTGATTTAAAGTCTGAATTTCTTAGTTAAGTATATAAGAAGTGTTCTTAACTCATCTTGGTAGCGATGGGCCTTCCTATCACTCTTTTCAGTGCAGTCTTTACCTCCTGGTTCCTCAGACTATAGACAAGAGGATTGAGTAGGGGAGTGAGCACTGTGTAGGTCACCGCCACCAACTGATCCTTGTCTGAAGCAGACTTGGACTTGGGTCGGAGGTAGATGACAGATGCGCAACCGTAGTGGACAAAGACCACTGTGAGGTGAGAAGCACAGGTGGCAAAGGCCTTCCTCTTGCCCTCGGCTGAGGGGATCTTCAGAATGGTGTTGACTATGAAGCCATAGGATATGAGGATCAACAGGAAAGGCACCATGATCACCAGGATGCTGAGGCTGAATAGTGCCAGCTCTTTGACATGGGTGTCAGTGCAGGCTAATTTGATAACAGGTGCCATGTCACAGAAATAGTGGTTGACCTTGTTGGGGCCACAGAAAGGCATGTCACAGATAAGGTTCGTAGCCACCAAAGCAATGAGGAAACTGGTGAGTCCTGACAGAGAAACCAACCCCAGCCCCAGCCTTTTGTTCATAATGAGCGTGTACCTCAAGGGGTGACAGATGGCTGCATAGCGGTCATAGCCCATCACTGCGATGAGAAAGCAGTTGGTGCAGGCAAAGCCCAGGAAGAAGAAGAGCTGGGTGGCACAGGCCACAAAGGAGATTGTCTTAGTAGCTGAGAGCAGGTGGGCCAGAAGCTGAGGGATGATGACAAAAGTGTAGCAAGATTCAGAAAATGAAAGGATGAACAAGAAAGCATACATAGGAGTGTGCAGGGTGTGGCTGAAACGGATAACTGTCATGATGGTCACGTTGGCCATGAGGATGGTTAAGTACAGGAGAAGAAAGATGACAAACAGCAGTAACTGCAGTTCCCCGAGGCTGGAGAAACCCACCAGGATGAACTGTGTAACCACGGTGGTTCTGTTGAAGCTTTGCATCTGGATAACTTCTCTCTGAGTGAATTTGGAGAGATAAAATGATATCATTGTAATAGAAACGTTTTCTCACTGCCTCTCAATCCATCTAGGTATAGATGACCTCTTTGGCTTGTTTTTGGTATGAAATTGCTATTCTTGCTGGGTGCTGGTGGTTCATGTCTGTAATTCTAGTTATTCAGGAGGCTGAGGTCTGAGGATACCAGTTTACACCAGTTTGAAGCAATTGGGGAGAGACAAATCAGAGATACATTTTTTTCAAGGATTTGTTTTTATTTTAGTCTGTTTTCATTGTATTTTTTATTTTTTATTTCTCTTTCTTTCTCTTTTTTAAAATTGTTTTTGTATAGTTGATATACAGAGGGGTTACAGTTACATGAGTTAGGTCAGACTCACAACCACCAAAAAGTTGGGAGTGAAGGTATGATTCAAGTGATAGAGTGCTGGGCCTTGAGCAGAAGAGGCAAGTGAGTATGCAAGGCCCTAGTTCAAGTTCAAATCTCAGTACTGGAATTAAAAAGAAAAAAGGAAAGAAAGAAATTGTTTATCTGTATTTTAAGGAATAAATATCTTTATCTCAAAGGTTAAAAAAAATCACTTAACGAAATGGGAAAATTCCCCAGATCAAGAAGAATACTATCTTCAGTAAGGAAAAAAACAAATTAATTTTCTTATGTGCTCTTGATTCTGTGCTATCCTGTGTGTTGGTTTCTTTCACAGTGATCACAATTCATTTTGTTAACATTATCATAAGGACATTAAAATGCTGGGCCTTGGAGTATAGACTCAGGAAATAGAACACAAGAGTTTGAATCTTGCCTTTGGCAGTTAAAGCTTAAAAACTTCATCAGGATTTGTGATTTTTTTCCCATTTGTAAAATGTAAATTATGATACAGCTTAATATAGGATTGGTAAAAGAATTAGGTAAGATAATATAAGTAAAATATTTGAAATGGACATAGCAAATACTACTTGCTGTTTATTTGGTATGTTTTTGCCTTTGTCTCAAATACTCATGTTTATAAGATTTGAAAGGCACCATATGCTTAAGTACCAGAACTTAAGACTTTTTATTTATAATCTACTTTCTACCTTTACATTACATTACATTCTTTACATTATCAGATTTCCTGGCCATGTCTCTTTACAAAGAGACTAAATAGTTCCAAGTGCTGCTTGTTCATGCAAAACTAACATCATTTCCACCTTCTCTCTTTGCATTATAATTACTCACATTTTAAATGCTACCCAATTTTAAAATAGATTTATGCTTTATTCTTTCTAATTCTAAAGTTCATGAGACAAGAAAAGGTGACTGGAGAGGAGGAAAATAGGTAAGTCAAAGATATATTTGGCTTGGTGAATGTACTCAAAGGTAGGGAGGATCACAAGGACTTGACTTATGTTCAATCACAGTTTTATGAGTCCTTTCAACATTCCCCTAAATTGTTAGTTTCTTTTTTGTGTGACTTAACCAAAATTTGGTTATATGCACAGGTATTTTGAAAGGGATCATAGGCACACTTAAGTATGAAAGGTATTTTTATACCTTTTTATGCTGTTTTGTGTGAAACACAGACATACAAACATGTGTCTCATATATAATCCAAAACATGTATCTCATTTATAATCTCCTTCATATCCATGTTTGTCAATAAAACTTCCAGGACCCCTGAAACCTTCCTGGAAGCTCTTTCTCTTCATAAGACCAAAGATCTTAAAACTGTGCACATACGGGTAGTAGACTAGGTTCTACTGTGTACTTCTTTATAATTAACTTGACCATGTAGAAGTCTCATATCCCTAAAGAGACTGTTAATTTGAGGCAGGATTGATAACAATGTATTGTAGATGCTATTCAGTCCTCAAAGCAGTATAGAGCACATAAGAGACTCTAAGAGAATACTTAATAAATGATGATATTAATTCTCCTTCTGATTTTTCATTTTCTCATATGCTATCACTTTTTCTAATGAATGTTTTTACGATTTTCTGCTATGGTCCATATCATTCCTAAATTTTAATTTTTTTCTCAAGGTCATCTTTAATGTCAGAAGAGGAACCTATACTAAGGCTTTCTGGCACTCATTTACTTCTATTTCTTGACTCCTTAGCATTTCTATTTTATATATTAAAATATAGTGTGTGTGGACATGTGCCTGTATTTCTGTGTGCCTATCCAACCAGAATTGAAGTTCCTTTCATTGCAAGAATAGAACAACTACAGCTTAATTTTAGTGAATATTTTGCATAACAATGAAAACTATGCCAGTGTATTCAAATCTTAGTAGGAAATAGTTCTTGCTTCAGATGGCTATTGACAAAGAAAGTACACTTAAACATTTACCTCCAAAAGATCAAGAAAGATGACATGTGACTTTGAGCTTGGTGACTTTGTCTGGTAGGTCTTGTGAATGTTGAAAGAGGACACACAAAGTCAGTTGCGAAGTAATGCCATCTTCTCTGAAAGATTAAATGAACACCTCTCATAAAGGATTTATTTGGATGTTTAAGTGTCCCAAATCTCCAGGTTTTAAATAAGAGGCTGAAAATAACCAGTCTATATTCATATATCAATTCTGATTCTATAATTGGATTGGACAGCCTTCTGGGATTCTAAGGACTAGGGGCCTCTGAGATTTAAACAGAGCTTAAGAGGAGAGAAATTAAATGACTACATTTGGACTACATTTAATACTAGAAGAGATATTCAGATTTGATAAATAAAACATAACTAGATAAAATAAAAATACTCTTCACATCTGCAAAGTACTTGACACTAGATATTCTTTTAGCTCAGGGAGTTTATTTGTTTAGGACCTGCTTCGTAAATACAGAATTATTGGGCCTTTTGAAGAATTATATAGGCTGGGCCTTTTTTGCTTCTATATATATGGTCTGCATAAAAGCTCATATGACTAGATTTCTTAATTCTGTCTGTGGAATTATTGAGAGGGAATGACTTCTATTCAGTACTCATTCATTGTGTGATTTGGGGAGTATTATAATAGGCATTACAATGATAAGAAGATAAATTATGTGAACTGAACTGATGTGTAGGGAAGACAGAAGCAAAGCCAACAGGCATAATGAAGAAGGTGCCAATGAACCCCAGGGCAGCTGAAGCATGAGTACCACCAACAAAGATGTTATTGAATACATTCAGGGCTAAGAGTTATTTATTTATTAATAAGTTTTTTATTGTGAAAATACCATACAGAGAGGTTACAATTACATAGGCAAGGTAATGAGTACATTTCTTATCAAGCGTTGTTACCTCCTCTTTTTTCCCCCTTACCATCCCTGCCTTCCCATCTCCTCCCATCCGCCTTGCCAAAGTTGTAAAGTTTGTTTTTCGACATAACGTTTTGTACATCTCATTCCACCTGTATCCCTACTTAAACAATTTGTCTTTTTCCTTCCCCTCCACAAATTATACCAACATCAAATACAGTGAAAACAGGGGTTATACTGTGGGGGAGGGACATATAAAGCAACAAAGAAATCATCTTATAAATATGTTAGAAACAATAGCAAGAGAGAAAAACCATTTGAGTCCTTATCTTGAGGTTCATTTTGCCTAGCATCAACTTATCTGACCATTTCTGCTTGTCTCAGACATACACTAGTTATTGCAAATAAGAAGGTGAAAATATAGTAAGTTTTCAGATCAAAATCATAGATATTACAGTTACATACATAAGGTAGTGAGTACATTTCTTGTCAAATATTGTTACGCCTTCATTTTTCTCAAACTTTCCCTGTAACCCCTCTGTACATCACATTGACAACAAAATTAAATTAAAAATACTAAAAATTAAAAAAAGAAAGAATACCACTTTCCTATTTAAGAAAATTTGAGAGACAGCAACATTGTTTCTAACTAACCCTGGATGAATTTGTGTTTGCCAGAGACTAGACTTCTGAACACATGCATAATTTCCTAAAACTGTTGTGCATTAGTTTTCACTCAACTCAAAATATTTCAATGGATGATAATTAACATGATAATGGTGAAAAAGGAGGGAGAAATAATCTCTGCTTTTGAGCATGATGCTTGGTTGGTTGGTCATTTCCAAACTTCCTAGGAAATTTCTCCTGCGTCTCTTATGCTTTGTTATTTGGAAAGATCAGAATCCAAATTAACGTTGTGGCACAAAAATAGTTCTTCCTACAACTCTGCGAAGAGCTGACTTGAATTCTTTATTCCTTAGGCTGTAGATCATGGGGTTGAAGAGTGGGGTTAGGATAGTGTAGGACACCGATATCAGAGCATCCTGGCTTGAGGAGTAGTCGGACTTAGGCCTCAAATAGATAAAGGAGGCACAGCCGTAGTGGACAGTGACAATGATGAGGTGGGAAGCACATGTGGAGAATGCTTTGTACCTGCCCAATGTGGAGGGAAACTGGAGGATGGCTGAGATGATGTGAATGTAGGATACCACGATCAACAACAGGGGGATAACAAGGACCAATGCACAAAGCATGAAGATGGCCATCTGACCAGAGCGGGTGTGGTGAGAGGCCAGCTTGAGGACTGGGGAGATGTCACAGAAGAAGTGATGGAGTTGATTAGAAGAGTGAAAGGGCAGATGGAATACCAAGGATGTGATGACCTGTGCCACAGTGAAGCCACAGGCACAGGCCGCGGCCACTAGCCCCACGCACACCCCACGCCCCATGAGCACGGTGTAGCGCAGCGGGTTGCAGATGGCCACGTAGCGGTCATAGCCCATGGCTGCCAGCAGGAAGGAGTGGGAGCAGCCAAGGAAGAGGAAGGTGAACATCTGGATGGCACAGCCCAGAAAGGAGATGGTCTTCCTCTGGGCCAGCAGATCCACCAGCATCTTGGGTACGATGACGAAGGTGTAGCAAGTCTCCGAGCAGGAGAGCACAGAGAGGAAGAAGTACATGGGCGTGTGCAAGGCTCTGTCCAGCACAATGGTGGAGATGATGATGGCATTGGTGCCCAGAGTGAACAGGTAGAGAAGCAGGAAGATGGCAAAGAGCAGCAGCTGCAGCCTGGCCAGAGATGAGAAGCCCAGGAAGACAAACTCTCTCACCACTGTCTCATTGACCCACTCCATGAGCAGTGCATGATCAGGGGACTGGAGGATTGAGGAGGCGCGAGTACCCACAGGAATCTCTGAAAATCCATAAAGCCCACAGGAAATTGATAAATGCAGAGTGAGCACGTGTTCTCAGATTTTTGTCTATACTCATCACTTCCTCTTCATTCCGATTTTCTAAAATTTGTGCAAAAATAAGTAAATCTGATTGCTTAAGCGTTTGTCTTCACAGTAATTCTAACACCATAGTTAAAGTATTGATAATTTTCAGACCCAACTGATCCTTTTTCTCTAGTTTCACGGTGGTGCTGGGATTTAAATTCTCAGTGTTTCATTTGTAGCTTGTAGCTCTTGTCCATTTCAGTTGCTAGTACCCATACTTTCTCAATGAAACCTTTCCTACAATTGAATAAACAGCCCTCCCATTAATAATTGCTTTTTGCTACAATTATATAATGTGTGTTAGCTTTAGATCTTTATCCTCCTTATGCTTAAACTCCTCTCAATTTTAATCTGTGCCTACCTTAGACCTATATTATCTCCTAGTTTGTTTTTCTTCTCATTAGGAATTCTCAGTTCTACCGCCTCATATTCTCAAAAAATTGTATATAGGTTCTCTATCTGGGTATGTTCTGTTTCAAAGGCTGAAAAGAGTTCTTTTCTTTCTAATTTATTTATTCTAAAATGGGACATCTCTCTGCTTCTCTAGGTCTTTTCTCCCACAAGGAGAACCAATCTTTCTGGAGCCCTCCTATCCATTTCTACTACTTCCTTTAACTCATACTGAAATTACAGGTGGCCATCTTTTCTATTCCTCTATCATGCTCAAAGTTAGCACTCTACCACTTCAGCCATAGCTCCACTTCTGGCTTTTTTTGTGTGGTTAAGTGGGGATGAGTCTGTGGACTTTCCTACTTAGGCTGGCTTCAAACTGTGTTCCTCAGATCTCATCGTCCTGAGTAGCTAGGATTATAGGTGATAGCCACTGGGGCTTTGCTTCTGAAGAACTTTTATGGTACTGTGACTGGGAAAAGTTTTGTCCTCTGTCCCTTGCTTATGTCAGTTTATCAGTCATCTTCATTTACAGATACTTTATGTATAGTCTGAAGCTTTGATGAAATCTGTGATTTTGATCAAAGCTTTCTTTGTATCTCCCGATAAAAGGAATGGTTTCTCAAAACTCACACATCTAGTGATGTAAATTGTTCCTTCCTCAAAACCCACACATCTAACAAGTAAATGACATTTACTCAATTTTAACATATTGTAGTAAGTTGTTCTCCTATCTTTCTTCGCCTCTAAATTTTGCCTCCTTTGAGGGAAAGATGTGAATTTTACTTATCTTTCCCTGAATACACCTAGACAGACATATATTATAAGCGTCTGAAAGCATCCCTGTAAATATTGTTAGATTAAAATGAAAAGTGAGCTAGTGTACTGTTACCAATCTTCATTCATGACATAGTTTTCTTAGGAACTCACAGAGTAAGAAAATCCTTAGTTTTATTCAGGGTAGAAAGACTGCCAAGAATCAAGAACCAACTCCTAAGGATGTCTGTATCACATGGCTTAGATTCCACCCATTCAAACCTAAAAGAAAAATCATGGGGTTAGATAGGCCAGTGACACTGAAGGGAGCATCTGCTGTTTGGAATTCGCTACGCCAAAAAGCTTTCCCAGCAGCTGGTGCCTGTGATACCCTCACTTTAATCCCATCTGGAAGCATGCCATTACAAAGCTATCACATCTGCTAGTTAAGTAACCAAAACTCGGTAATACGTCTTACCTTAGCAGAGATCTGCTGAGTCAAGAACATCAGATTGCCACACAAGAAATATTAAGCAGTATCGTGGCGATTACGTGTCAGGCGCTGGGGATGTGTTAACAATGCATGTGTAAATAAGTTGCAGTCCAGGGCTCCATGTTTCTCATGAGTCAAAGATGAGACAGTCAGAAGAAGAGGTCATTATTCGAAAAAATGTGGTGACTGAATTGATGGTTATGCTCCTATGATTATGGCAGCATTCAAAACGCACCTGTTCTTGTACATCCTTGGGCAATAATTTAAAACACTGATTTCTGAGTTTCCATATCTTTCTAAGGAGTGCTTGGCATACTAACACAGGAATGGGCACTATTTAGTTTTTGTGACTTTTAATTCAAGTATATAATGAATTTAGATAAATAGCATTGCTATCAGAAGAGCACTACTTGTTCTCTGGTAATTTCTGCTTACATAATTATGCTTAACCCTCCCTTCTCTGTGAAAGGAACATATGTCCTCTTCTTCCTCCATCTCATTCCTCTGGCTATTTGTCCAGAGGTTTACATAAGATTTTTATTGACAAGTAGGTTGGTAGTTTTGCTATAGTTGTACTGTTATCTTTCTAATTTTAGAGTCCCCAATCTCAGCACTCCTAGTGGATTTGTAATATCTGATCTGAGATTTTACCTTTAGAAAATTCATATAGCATTGGATAATGTAGGAATAAAAGAGATGTTGCTATCAGACAGATGTAGGAGTAAATCAAAACTCTGTCATGTTCTGTTTGGAAGACTATAAATTCCATGTAGCCTGTTTTCTCATTTCTATAGTAAGAAGAGCAATTACTGCTTTCCAGGGCTATTGGAAAGATTCAAAGGGAGTATTTATGTGAAAGGAGGCTAGTTCAGTAAACAGCAGTTAATAAAGACCTCATTTCCCTCATTTTCTTGCCATGGTTTCTGTAAGGGGAAATTTAAGAGGGATCTTCATTCCCTTGAGGTTCTTCATCTTGAGGAAAGTAGCTTGGTTTTCTATTGAGCTCTGTTCACACTGGGAAGAAGCAAGTCTTCCCAAGATTGAAACACCACACAAATACTTCGTTACTTGCTTGCTCAGAGCCATGCATACATGTTACTTACATCTGGCAGAAAACTGAAGGAGGCTTCCTAAATTTTTTATTTGCAGGGAAGGGATATAAATTTAGAAGATAAAAATTTAAGTAATCTTAGCCATATATACATAAGGATTCTTCTTATAGATGCTTTATGGTTATAGAGAACACATATTTTATGAAGTGTATTTGTTCCACTTGTTTAGACAATAATCTAGCTGTTTACTGATCTCCTAAAGATTGGAAAATTATCTAAAAATTCTCATATTTCTGTGTTATTCTAAGCATTGCAGATAGAAATACGAACACAGGTACTGTTCTTTTCTCAGAGAAGCAAGGATTCAATATGCATTTTAAGACAAATGGCCATATAAATTATAAAGAAGATTTCAAGACTAACAAAACATCCTGAATATCTTGAAGTAAAAAAATCATCTCACTTTAGGGAAAGCTTTAAGTGTAAATAAGATTTTAATATCACCTGTAAGTATTTTGACAGATATAATGTGTATATTGCTCATGTAGACATTTTGAATGAATGAATTAATCTTTTCCTTACTTCTTAAAAATATATTTTCATTGTTATTGTAAAGGTGATATACAGAGTAGTTTTGGTTCATAAGTCACATAAAAAGTACATTTCTTTTAGAACAATGTCACTCCTTTTTCCTTAATTCTTATTGACCTTTCTAAAGTAAGAAAACACATCCTGTTCCACTGTTTACACGAGTGCACACACACACACACACATGCACACACACACATACACACAGATACACTTAAAGGAAAACATATCTACAGTGGCCTGTGAAACAAGAGACATCTATTTCCTCCTTCCCCCCCTGTACTAATTCTTTATAATAAGCTTCCTGTTGAGATCACAAATTTAGAGGTTATGAAAAATACATTCTTGGAACAAGCTAAGAAAGTAGATATTAAGTATTGTCACCATAAAAATAGAAAATATGTAAGGTAGTCCACATATTAGCTAGACTGAACCATTTTACACAAAAATAAATACTTCAAAACATTTTAGACCTGATAAACACAACAATTCTTCAAGTTAAAAGAAACCCAAATGAACAAAAACAATGAAAGAGGTTCATTACATTCTTTGAGGAATCCTCATCCCAGTCAATCATTCTGATGTACATTATGTTTCCAGGAAGAAAACCTGGGAAAGGATTTTGGCTTCAGAGTAGCATCCAAATTTGATATTTGTTTTATTTTATTTTTTAAGAAATATTACAGAGGTTAACATGTATTCCATGTTGTGTTGTATAATAGGGAGAAAATACTGTTATACATGTTTTCTAAGTTGGTCCTTACAGTGACTTTATGAGGTAGTTATTAATCTCTCTCTCTCTGTGTGTGTGTGTGTGTGTGTGTGTGTGTGTGTGTGTGTGTGTGTTGTGTGCATGCCTGTTCTGGGTCTTGAACTCCAGGCCTAGATGCTGTACCTGAGTTCTTTTTTGTTCAAGGTTGGCACTGAGGTAGTTATTACTTTTAATATCAACATTATGAAGACAGAAAATTTGAGAGTCAAAGATGTTATGGACTCTGTTTAGGTTCACAGAGTGGTGTATCCAGCACTAAATAGAGTATAATCTGTGTGGGTGAGTGTGCCTGCTTTTGTGTGCGTTATCTCTGTGGATGTGCGTGTGAATGGGTATATGTGTCATGAGAAAGGGAAGACAGTACCCTGCCATTCTCCTTCTGTACAAAGATATTTAAAGAAAAAGAGCTCTATTACAATTTAGTATGGGTCCAGGTCCTAACTCCATCATTTATTAACTTTCAAGGTTTCTTTTGCAAATGTCCACAGGTATTAGTCCTGCAATTGTTACTTAGAATTAAAGTGGGTGGGGGCAGATAGCTCAGGTTTTGGGGAATAACTTCATTCTGCCTCTGTCTTCATTAGTTAGAAGGACTTTGCAGGTTGGCAAGGGTACAGTGTAGACATTGCCTATCACTCACACAAGAGGAGCTCTAGAAAGCTTGAATCATAACCATTACAATCTCAGATGGTCTTAAGGAACTAGCCTAATAGTGTCCTTTGACAGGTGAAGAAATTCACTCAAATAATGCTAGAAATCCCAAGACCAGAAAGCCAGAATGACTTTATTAGCAACGGAAACAGAAATCTTTTTTTTCTTTCAGGAGTGTGGAATTCTGCAGGATAATGCTCCCTCTGGAAGGTGCTCATCATGTAGATGCTAATTTTCTCTTTTTGTTACTTATGTGCTTTGTTCCTGTATCTCTCTGCTTACTACATGCCTGTGGTAGTCACGTTTTTACTTTTCTGATTTTGTGTGGGTTTTTTTGCCTTTGTAATTGTCTATTATAATTATTGTAGAGCACTCAAGAAGTTCTCATCCCAGTTTGAAGTAGTGTTGCTTTGTCTATATCCCATCTAATACATCCCTTTTTGCACAAAGGTCATTCATTCACTGTTTAGGATTTTGTTATTAAAATATTGCTGAGTTGAATTAGATCAGAACTAAGAAAATTTAAGAAGAGCAATGGGTCAGTTAGTTTAGAATATATCTATATCTGCACCTATACCTATATCTATATCTATATATGTAAAATTTATATGTACGGTCTTGTAGAAATTTACTTTAAAGTTCAACTAATCCTGATGAACATTGTTTGGAGTCCATATCCTTAATAGTGGCTCTCCCATTTTGTTATTGGCACTGTAATAGCTTTGACTTATCACTCGTCTCTGTTTCTTACCTGAGATATGAAAACTAAGTCCCGCTGCGGGTAGATGTTTACTCTCATTTTCTGTCCATCGTCCAGTTTCTCAGAGTGGTTTTCAGTCTAAGGTGAATGTCTGCTATTCATAGGTTCCCAATCTCCTCTCCCTTTCCTGCGAGAAGCTAGAGATACACAGCCTACAGGATGGAATTCAAATGGAAATACAAAAGAGGTTGCTGGAGTCTTCTCAAGGTAGAGATGTGACGACCGTCTGGGTGCTGAGACCCAGACCAAAGTCACATGTGATCAGGCTCCTCCTGTCATTTTCTGTCAGTTGAGCCAGACCAGCGTCACAGATACTAGTGACCAGGAAGCAATGGGTAGTTTTTTTTTTTATTGATAGTGTGGGGTTTTTTCTGTGAGTCTCCTGATGCCAAAGTCACTGCCATTGGGATGTCACAATGGGTTTAATTAACAGCTTCGGTTGACTGTGGAAAAGAGAGGCAAGTCACCAAACAGCCAATTGCTCAAAATTGGGCAGAGACATTAGGGCTCAGGGAGCAGAACATTGTTAGCCACTTTTAGAAAAGGTAATTTTAGAAAATTTAACTAGGTTTCCTTTCATTTTCTGAATTTGTTATGTTGCCGAAACTATGAGAGAGAACACTTACCCAGATAATTTGGATAGTAGGGACACTGTGAAACAAGGTTTTCTTAAGCTCTGTTGTTGAAACTAAAATTGGAGGGTTGGTGCTTGTGTGGCTAAGAGGTGGACCGAGCCAGGGCTTTTATAGTTCAGGTCCTGGTCAGAATAAGATGAAAGGACATCCCCTTCTCTACCCTAACACCCGAGTTTGTGTTTTCTTCCTTTCTGCTCACTCACACAAAATTAATATATTGCATCTTTATAATGTAAGAAATATTAAATAAAATATGTTAAATGTTGGGAGAATAAATGATCACAGGCTCCATTGTCCCAGTGATATAAATGTCTCAGTTTAATTAGAAAACAATCACCATTTATTTTCTAGTCTCCAACTCTTCAGACTTCTATTTTCCTGTGGCTGAGTCAAGGGATGCTAGCTGATGATCTCTGATCATGGCTTGTAGCATAGTAAGAACTCATCAAGAAATCATGATGGTGAGGAAATTATACTGAAAACAGAAGAGTTGTTAAGAAGAAGAAAAGATGCCATGAAGTAAGAATCAAGGAGAATGAATTTAATATATCTGGATCTGAATCCTAAACACTTTATTTTTTATTGTGAAAATACCGTACAGAGGGGTTACAATTACATGGGCAAGGTAATGAGTGCATTTCTTATCAAGAATTGTTACCTCCTTCTTCGTTTCCCCTTCCTATCCTTTCCTGTCTTCCCCCACCCTTCTGTCCCCCCTCCACCCACCCTGCGCCAAAGTTGTAAAATTCATTTTTTCTTTTTTAAAAATTTTTATTGTGAAAATACCATACAGAGGGGTTACAATTACATAGGCAAGGTAATGAGTACGTTTCTTTTTAAAATTTTTTTTATAATTTTTATTTTTTATTGTGTAAAGTTCATTTTTCGACATAATGTCTTGTACATCTCATTATTACAATGGTACACATGTATCCCTATTTAAACAATTTGTTTTTTCCCTTCCCCTCTTCAAATTATACCAACATCAAATACAGTGAAAAGGGGTTATACGTTGGGAGGAGAGACATACAAAGCAACAAAGAACTATCTTCTAAATATGTTAGAAACAATAGCAAGCAAGAAAAAAAAACATTTGAGTCCTTATCTTGGTGTTCAATTTGCCTAACATCAACTTATCTGACTGTTTCTGCTTGTCTCAGACATATACTAGCTATTGCAAATAAGGAAACCATGGCACCCATGATTCTTTGGGTCTGGCTTACTTCACTTAAATATAATCTTCCCCAAGTCTTTCCATTTTCTAAGAGGCAATGCCATTCTTTCTGATGGAGGCATAGAACTCCATTGTGTATATATACCACATTTTCTTGATCCATTCATCTACTGAGGGGCATCTGGGTTGGTTCCATATCTTAGCTATGGTAAATAAGGCTGCAATAAACATAGTTGTGCTGGTAGCTTTAGTATGGTCTTCTTTGTGATCATTTGGGTAAATACCCAAAAGTGGGATTGCTGGGTCATAGGGGAGCTCTATGTGGAGTCTTTTGAGGAACCTCCATACTGCTTTCCAAAGTGGTTGAACAAGTTTACACTCCCACCAACAATGCAGTAAGGTTCCCTTCTGTCCACATCCCCTCCAGCATCTGTTGTTATCAGAGTTCTTGATTATAGCCATTCTAACTGGGGTGAGGTGGTATTTCAATGTTGTTTTGATTTGCATTTCTTTTATGGCTAGGGAGGTTGAGCATTTCTTCATGTGTCTATTGGTCATCCTTCTTTCTTCTTCAGAGAAGTTTCTCTTTAAGTTTTTAGCCCACTTATTATTTGGGCACTTTTTTCTTTGAGGATTTGTTGTTGGGGGATTTAATTTTTTGAGTTCTAGATATATTTTCGCTATGAGACCTTTGTCCCTTGTATGGCTAGTGAAGATCTTCTCCCAATCCATGGGCTTTCTATTGATCTTGCTAGCTATGTCCTTTGCCATGCAGAAGCTCTGCAACTTCATGCAATCCCATTTGTCCAACCTTTCTTTAATTTGTTGTGTTTCTGGGTCTCTTTTAAGAAAATTTCAGCCTGTGCCAAGGAGACCTAGGGATTCTCTTATTCCTTCCTGTAATGTTTTCAGGGTGTCTGCTTTGACTCTGAGGTCTTTGATCCATTTCGAGTTGATTCTGGTGCAGGGTGATATATAAGGATCTGGCTTTAGTTTTCTACAAGTGATTAACCAGTTTTGCCAGCACCATTTACTGAAGAGGCTGTCTTTCTTCCATTCTATTTTTTTAGCTCCCTTATCGAAGATTAGATGGCTATAGGTCTGTGGTTTCATTTCTGGGTTTTCAGTTCTATTCTATTGGTCCTGAGGTCTGTTCTTGTGACAGTACCCAGCTGTTTTGATTACTATGGCTTTGTAGTAGGGTTTGAAATTTGGTATTGATATTCCTCCAGTGCTGTTCTTTCTGTTAAAGATCATTTTTTCTATGAGGGGTCTTTTATTATTCCATATGAATTTTTGGATTGCCTCTTCTATTTCCTTGAAGAATGAGGTTAGAATATTGATAGGTATCACATTGAATTTGTAGATAGTCTTTGGAAGTATTGCCATTTTCATGATGTTGATCCTTCCAATCCAGGAGTATGGGAGGTTTGTCTACTTTCTAAGTTCTGTTTTGATTTCCTTTTTCAGGTTTTTAAAGTTTTCGTCATAGAGGTCCTTCATTTCTTTGGTTAAGTTAATTCCTAGGTATTTTATTTTTTGTGGGGCTATTAGGAATGGAATTGCTTTCCTGATTTCAGCCACGCTTTTCTCATTGCTGGCATACAGAAAAGCCATTGATTTTTGAGAGTTAATTTTATACCCTGCTACTTTGCCAAAGTTTTGAATCAAGCTGATTTGGGAGTGGAGTCCATGGGATTCTTTAAATACAAGGTCATGTCATCTGCAAAGAAGGAGAGTTTTTTACTTCATCTTTCCCTTTTTTTGGGGGGGGTCTGGTCGTGGGGCCTGAACTCTGGGCCTGGGCACTGTCCCTCAGCTCTCCAGCTCAAGGCTAACACTCTACCACTTGAGCCACAGTGCCACTTCCGGCTTTTTTTTCTGCTTATGTGGTACTGAGGAATCGAACCCAGGGCCTCATGCATGCAAGGCAAGTGCTCTACCACTGAGCCACCTTCTCAGCCCCCTATCATCTTTTCCTTTTTGGATCCCTTTTATGTTTGCATCTTGTCTTATTGCTGTAGCTAGGCATTCTAATACTAAATTGAAGAGAAGTCGAGAGAGTGGGCATCCTTGTCTCATTCCTGAGTTAAGAGGAAATGGCTTTAGCTAAACACTTTTTATTGTCATTGACACATAGCTCTCATTCTGAGATATGGTAAAAGCCCTCCAGTTTTACTTTAGTTTATTTTGCCCTTATCTTATCTACTCATCCACCCTCAAGTGTCAGAGGAGAGCTGCATACACTCACTAACACAGTAAGTGGATCCTCTTCAGCTCTAGTGTTTAGTTTAGGATGAGTGTGTGTGAGTTAACTTAGACAATCAGGAACAAAAAGATACAAATGTGTCATGACATCATTTTTTAACATCAGGAAATAAATTCTCTCTTCCTCCAGTCTGGACTCTGGGAGCTGAAGGGGCCAGAGATCATATTTAGGCTAAAAATTGAGGCAAGGTAGAAGTAGACTTATGAGATGCACCCAAATGGTAGTTTGACTTTAGATTTCATTAAGTTGGTTCACTCCTAGATTTCTCAGCTTTCAAATCTCAGTAGATTTATATATTTTTTCCTATTGGGTTAAATTGTTATTATTAGTATTATTAACTAATTGAGTTAGTTAAGAAGACTCCTGTTGCTTAGTCATGTAAAGCCTAACAGAGATGCAATTTCTAATTTAGATATATGGATTTTATAATGATAAGTAATTGTTGGATATCTAAACAAAATGGGTGGTCTATAAAATTGTAATTGTTGGATATCTAAGCAAAATGGAATGTCTATAAAAATGTAGTTAGATTATACCTTTAAACTGCAGAATGATAGCCTTCATGAAAAGTATAGGCTTGTTTATATACTTTTAGCTTGCCTAGGTATCTGGTTTGCATGGATTACTACTCTGGGTTAAGATTGTCCAAATCTGTTGGGTGTTGGTAGCTCATGAGTATCATCCTAGCTATTCAGAAGGCTGAGATCTGAGGACTGTGGTTCAAAGTCAGTCTGGGCAGCAAAAATCCATGAGGCTCTTGTTTCTCACTAACCATTAAAAAGTTAGAAGTAGAGCTGTGGCTCAAGTGGTAGAACACCACTCTTGAGAGAAAAAACTAAGAGACAGCACCCAGGCCTTGAGTTCAAGCCCCATCCCAGCGCCAAATCAAACCAAACCAAACCAAACCAGTTTATCCAGATCTTTGTTGAGTAGAATTTCTACTCCACAAGCTAGTTTTAGGGCTTCAGAAATTTAGGATGACACTACACCATGAGAATTTGTTGTGACCTTGTTCTCAGACCACTGTTTCTTCTTCCTATACAATTGACACCTGAGTGTGGCTCTGAGGCCCTGTACAGTTTTTACTTTGATTTCAGTTAACTTGCTCCAAAGAGCACTTCAACTCATCTGATGTTCCCCTGCTACTCATTTTACTTCTCCCTTGACTTTTGAATTATTCCTATGCAAAAATTATGCCCAGCATTCCTCTAGATCTTTGCTTCTTCTTTTATGCCTTGGATTTCATATGAAAAATCTCACTTCCTTGCTCTGTAGGCATCTCCCCAAGAAGAACTGAAAGGCTGAAGGTCAAGTGGGCCTTTCTTCTCTCAGTCACTCTTCTTCTACATCCTCTTGGCTCTTCCTCTTCAGTATTCAGGAGAATAAACTTCAGCCTCAAATGGAAATAGAAGGGAGAAGAAGAAGTACAAAGTTCACTGTAGGAAGTGCCAGATCCCTGGAGTTCTATGTTGTTTCTGGGTCAGAACCACAGCATGTTTTGAGGTGACAGACAGGTTGGGAAAAATGGCAGAGAAATGTCCCAAAACAGCACAGTGGATATTACTATCAATTATTTATTTCAAATAGGAAATAACTGATGTAAGGATATATACAGGTTACAAAAGAATTCTAACAAGCTACTTGAGAAAAGCTGTTAAGAATATTGTTTCACTTATAGCAGTTGTAGAAAAAAATTTGGGAATAAAGTTAACTAAGGAGGTGAAATACCTCGACAATGAAAGCTCTAAAATATTGATGAAAGAAAGAAGACAGAAAAGTAAACATATAGATACCCTATACTCAGCAATGGGAAGAATTCAATTGCTACCATGTTCATGTTGCCCAAAAGCAAACCACAGATTAAATGTAATTCCTGTGAAGACATAAACATCCTAATTTCTTGGAACAGAAAAAAGTCATAAAATTTGCATAGAACCATAAAAAATCCTGAACTTTGAGTACAAAGCTATAGTCTTCAATCTTAGTTATTCAGAGGGCAGAGATAGTATGTATGGATTGCTACTTGAAGCCAGCCTAGGCAAAATTAGTGGGACACACAAAATTAGTCTCAACACAAAAACTGAGTGTGGTGGTCACATCTATAATCACAGCTATTTGAGAGATATAGATAGGAGGATTACAATCTGAGGTTAGTCTGGGCAAAAATGCAACATTCTACCTGAAATATAACTAATAAGCACAAGGGATTGGGACTGGAGGTGTGGCTCAAGTGGTAGAACATTTGCTCAGCAGGCATGAGGCCCTGGTTTCAAGACTTAGTCCTGCTAAGAGAGAAACAGAGAGACAGAGACAGACAGGGACAGAGATCAGAGTAACAGGATAGGAAACCCAGAAAAAAAACACATGTAGAGCTGAATTATGCATGCACGTGTGTGTGTGTGTGTGTGTGTGTGTGTGTGTGTGTACGTGTGGCTGGTACTGGGGCTTGATCTCATAATCTTGAGCTTTTGTGCAGTTTTCTTACTCATATCTAGTGCTCTCATACTTTGAGTCACATATTGAGTCAAGACTAATATTTCTTAGTTAGCTGACAAAGTCACAAAAACTTTTCTTCCCATGCTGGCTTCAAATTGAGATCCTTCACGTCTCAGCCTCCTGACTAGCTAGGATTATAGGAGTCATCAGTGCCGGACTGTCTTCAGAATTTACCTTACAACTCAACCTTTGAACCCTTTTAACAACATGTCTCCATCTTTCCTATCTCCTACTCCCTGGTTACACAATTCTAGTCTTTATTACTTTGAGTTTAAACCCTTACATTCTACATAATCGGGGTCATGTCCTATACAATATTCTGTGCCTGGCTTATTTCACCTTGCATCTTGTTCTTCAGATTTATCTGTTTTTGCAAATGGAAGGATTTCCTTTTTCTTTTATGAATGAATAGCATTCTATTGCATATGTATGTGAACTGTATGTTGTTTAGCCATTGTTCTGTCAATGGATGTTGAGGGTACTTCTATATAAATAATTCTGTATTAAATTTGGCAGTTCAGGTATTTGTTTGGAAAAAATATTTTATTTCTTTTGAATGTATCCTTTCAAGTAGACTTGCTGAACCAAATGATACCTCTATTGTTAGTTCAGTGAGAAAACTCCATACTGTTTTCTACAATGCCTATACCAATTTACATTCCTACCAACAATGTTTAAGGATAATCTCCCCATATCCTGTCTAACATTTGTTACCTTTTGATGTTCTGACAATAGGCTTCCTAGCAGGTGGAGGTGATAGCTCACTGATGATCAGTAATATCCAGCCATTTTCACGTTCTTTTTTAGCCATTCCTATGTCTTCTTTGAACATCTAATAATCAGGTTATTTGATTTTTTTCATGTTGAGTTTTATGCATACTTTATTGACTGTGAATACAAACACTTTATCAGATAATCATTTTAAAATACTTCCCCCTATTCTGTAGGTTGTTTTTAATTTCTTTTCCTGCACTCTCAATAAAAGGTTAAAAGTAAATGCATCTCAGTATAGTAAAGGATCTGTCTCTCTTTTTCTCTCTCTCTCTGCTTATAGTAAACCCACAATAAGTACTTTTTTTTTAAAGTTGAAAGCTTCTCCTTTAAGCTTAAGACAATGATTCCAACTCCTGCCACTTTTACTGAACATTATATGAGACATTCTAACTGGGGCAATCAGGCAAGAAAGGTAAATGAAATGCATTTAAATTGGAAATAATTAAATTTGCCTTTGTCTAAAAATGGCATGTTCTTACATAAGAAAAATCCTAAAGTCTCCCTCACTAGCAAACTGCTAAAAATAATAAACAAATTTGATAAAGTTGTAAGAATTAAAAATCAACCTACAAAAATAAGTTGAGTTAATAAGGACAACAAAAACTACCAGAATATGTTATTAAGGAAGCAATCGCATTTTATAGTATTATCAAGAAGAATAAATACTTAGGAATTAATCTAAGACTTTAAAGATACATATCCTTAAAATGACAAAACATTGGTGAAAGGAATTAATAAGAGGAAAAATAATTAGAATCATAGTCTGTGTTCATGGATTGGAAGTGTTGATGTTGCCAAAATGTCCACACTACCCACAATGATCTACAGATTCAATAAAATTTCTGTCAAAATTCCAATGAGGTTTTTATTAGGAATAGAAAAATAATCTAAATTTGGTATGAAAGCTCACCAGACTCTACAGAAGAGTTTTGAGAATCTGATGATTGCCTGGTATGTCTTCACTGGTATCTGTCAAAGTCTCCTCAAAGTATAAATTCAGTGTAGTTACATGACCCATGTAATTGTAACCCCTCTGTACAGTATTTTCACAATAAAAAAATAAAAAAAGAAGCTAAGCCAGATTTTCTAATGAGGAACAATTAAACTCTTTGAATTCTTAAAAAAAATTCAGTGTAATTCCTATTAGTTTCTGGTAGGAGTGACATCATCTAGGACTTTAAGGCCTAGAACAAGTTTATGAACACTTCCTAATCTGTCATGAATAGAGAAGTATGTGTACTCTCTCTCTCTCTCTCTCTCTCTCTCTCTGTGTGTGTGTGTGTGTGTGTAGATGGGGAAAAGTGATATTTTGAAAATATCAGAGAATGGAGCTGAAGGTCACCTCTCATTGTTTTCAGTTAATCTTTCCTACAGTTAGATGGATCTCAGAAACTCCCATCTTCCTCTCCCCATTGGGAAAATTCAACTTTATCTCAACCAATAATGCTCAAACACATAGGTAAAAATGTATAGTAAGTGTATGTGTTCTTCAACTATCTTTATAAAGGAATGTTCTGAGGATGTTTTGGACATTTTATTTTGATGAAATATGGATAGATTAGCAACCTAAAGTTACTCTGGGAATAGTCATCACCAAACCTTTGGGTCTAGAGACAATAGAGCTCCAGATGGGAAAAATAATTTCTATTGTTACAAAGCAAATTCAACAATGTTGGCTTTTATTCCTCTGTTTTTGGAGGACCTACCTCTTCTTTTCCTTTTCTTTTCTTTACATACCAATCTTCTCGTTTAGTCTCTCAACATAATATATATATATATATATATATATATATATATGTATGTATGTAACAATATGTCAAAAGCACATTGTGATTAAAAACAATGTAAATATGTTCATCTAATCCTTGCAACAACCCTATTTTAATTAGTACAAAATTATAGAATTGAAGTTTCTAGTTTGTGAATACACAAACTAGAATACACAGTAACATTGTGAGGAAATTACTGTTAAATTCATTCTATTTATCTTCCAACTGAGTTGTTAAAGTACCTGTTGTTCCAATGGAAGGCTGGGAAATAAAAACTTATTAGTATTAGATAACTAGTTGTTTTATTGAAACAAATCTTAACAAAAGCCACCGTATACTCAGGCACATGCATATGGCACACCTGTATAGGTAACTGAAACGGGGCCATTTCTCACACTGAGCTGTGAAGGGAGGAAAGGACTTCTCCCTTTGTTGTACTTGCTATGGTACATAGTTTATGGATTTGCACATGGTAGCAGATGCATGATACAACTCATGGCCTTTTAATAGCTTATTTGCTTTCATACTTAGTCAAATCTTAAATCCAATCTTAGCTTATTGAAAGAAGAAAGGCAAGTAAGGAGAATGTGAAAAGAAGCAAATAGTTTGGTACATTCTATTAGACAAACATAGAATTACTTTATATAAATTAACCATTTTAGTGCTTACAATGGCCCATGAAGAGGTATTAAAGGTCCCAGGTTACATAAGAAGTAATTGACATTAAGAATAGTAAACTTAGCTCAGAGAACTTAATTAGATAATGACCTGGAATGGGACTCCAACCTCACTTTTTTTCACTCCAACATCTATGTATTCTGTTCTATTAACCACTTGGAGCTTTAATCCTCCTCATTCCCATAAGTAAAATCATGCTTGTATCTAGACATAATTTGTTTTAATATTTTATGTTGCTGTCACATAGATGACAGGGGGACAGAAGAGTTTAGACACTTCATCAACATTCCCCCTGCTGCTTTCTGTGTAGGAGGTGTTACTATCAGTCTGGGAGTTCCCAAAAAGAGGACGCAGAATTTCTAGTCTTAGTTCCCCAAACTGACATTTTCAATGCATGGACATCAGCATAACCTTAATCTTTGAATGTTTCCATGTTCACATGACATTCTGGCAGGCAGCTGCTCTATGTTAGTGGACTTAGGTTCACTCTGAAGAAATTTCCAACAAAAGGAATCAAATTTACTAGAGTTTATTTCTTCTTCTGTGAAAGTGTCCTAGAGATAAAAAGGACAGTGAAGACTATAGGATAATAGGAAAATTCTATCCAGGGTACAAAGTGAATGCCATTTCCCCCTCTATCACACAGTTTTGGGAACTGAGTACCTGCTCAGAACTTTTTTCAGAGCGATCCTCACTTCTTTATTTCTCAGCGTGTAGACAAGCGGGTTGAGCAGTGGAGTGATCACAGTATAGGTGACTGCTACAAGCAAGTCTTTATCAGAGGAGTGTAGGGACGAGGGCCTCAAGTAGATAGAGGAAGCGCAGCCATAGTGAACGATGACCACGGTGAGGTGCGAGGCGCAGGTGGCGAAGGCCTTCCGCTGTCCCTCCGCGGAGGAGATCTTGAGGATGGTGGAGACAATGAAGACGTAGGAGATGAAGATCAACACAAAAGGAACTAGCAACACCAGAATACTGAGGAAGAAGATGACCATTTCCTTCAGGTTGGTGTCGGTGCATCCCAGCTTTATGACGGGAGAAATGTCACAGAAAAAGTGGTGGATCCGATTGGAGGCGCAGAAAGGCTCGCTGAACACCAGGACGTTGACCACCATCGAGATGAGGAAACCGCAAAAGCTGGAGGCCAGAACCAGCTGCACGCAGGTGGTATGGCTGACGATGAGCATGTAGTTAAGGGGGTTGCAGATGGCAACATAGCGGTCATAGCCCATCACAGCAATGAGGAAACAGTTGGTGCAGGCTAAGCCCACGAAGAAATACAACTGGGCAGCACACCCGGCAAAAGAAATACTTGGGATTGTGGACAGAAGGTTGGTTAACATTTTGGGTACAATGACCAAGGTATAGCAGGTTTCGGAGCACGAAAGGACAAAGAGGAAGAAATACATGGGGATGTGCAAAGTCTTGTCCAGGCGAATGACAGTCATAATGGCGGCATTGGCCATCAGAGTCGTCAGGTAGATGAGTAGGAAGATAAAGAAAAGAAGGATTTGAAGGTCGCCCAGGTTTGAAAAGCCTACCAGGATAAACTCAGTGATCATGCTTTGGTTCTGTCTCTTCATTGGTCAGTGGGGATCAGACTCTGACCACTTGCAGTTAAGAACAAATAATTTGACAGAAATGAAATCAGGAGACATGAGCAGTGACACATGTAATACCTAAAGAAGTTTAACTTTAATGCTCTTTCTGTTTTCTGTATTCATAGATGCATCTAATTCTTCTATTAAGCAAGAAGAAACTTGAAACTCAAAAGGATTAAAGACTGGCTTAACCCACTTGAGGGTGACTGGTGGTCCTTAGAATTCAGTGATCTTCAAAGCCATCTTGTTAATATCTGATAAAAGCAAAAAGGAAACAACATAAAAACATAAAGCTGTGTATAATCTCATATATTTGACTGAAATAGTGCTTGTATTGTGTAATTAATATTCATCTATTTACACAGGACCAGTTGTGAAGCCTTTGGGATGGGTATCTTTTGTCATGAGTGCAAGGGAATCTTGGATTCAGAACGTAACAAAGGCTCCAGTTACTCTGATGCTTGCTCTGAGACCTCTGCCCTTCTGCCCTATGTCTCCATTTCCATTACTTCCATAGTTGTTCTCAGAACAACTCTTGCAATTATTGGCAGGAGGATCTATAGCTTGATTTACAGGTCTATAGTTTGACAACACTAAGACTCAGAAAATTAGACAACCATTACATAGAAAATAGATCAGTAATATTCTAACTCAATCTGTCTCCAGTTCTGGAGACAAAGGACAAATTATAATGGAGCTCTCAAAATTTAACAAGTCCTGCCTCATGAACCAGGCTGGTTTCTTATGCCCTTTTGCTGGAATAATGTACTTGGCTGGAACGTCCTTCCTCTGAGATGAATGTCTCCTCAGAGGCTGCAGCTATGGTCCTTGCTTTGTTCTTAGTAGATGCTCACAAGAAGTTCAACTCTTCTTTAGAAATGTCTTCTGGTAGGCCTTATTTTCCTCCTCACATTTATCATTTTACTTTCAATTATTACTCATAATATTGTTCTCAGAAATTTCTGTGTTGAACACCATCTTAGTAGTTCCAGTCCTGAGCATTAGACCATGTGTCTGCCCCTCAACTGCAGACAAACCATCACACAGAACCAATTTGTGTCTCTGCTGCTACACCTTACCTCCCTCATCTTGCCTTTCTTATCTTTTTCCTTCACAAGTAACATTTATCTCTTGAGATTTTCCAGAGTACCACGCTTGACTTTGGTCAGCATTCGCACTTACGTTGCTGTTGTTGGTTCTGGGTCAGTTAGCACGGTAGCATAATGAGGAGAAGGATGTCAAGTTCTTCATTCAAACTCCCTGGATTCTTTCATTTTATGACCTTGTGGAAAATCAAGTCCCACAATTGTGCCTCATGTTTTGATCTCTGAAATGGCAACAATAATAGCATGAATTGGGAGGACTTTGTGAGTCCCAGGCATTCATAATAAAGCTCCTTACTCAGAGCAAGTGTACAGTAAAAGTTCACTAATGCTTAACTCTCAAAGAGAACCAGAGGAGTACAGGTTGTTAGCTATTGAAGCAGAGGTGAATCTGTATCCTAAACATCCTCAACTCTCTTGTCCAAGACTTGGTCTTTTGAATCAACTGGGTTCTATTTTTAGTATTTTCTTTGCACTTGTCTTCTGCCACCCCTTTCCACCTACACTTATCCCCTAATCTACTTTTAACACATTGTACAATTTTCGTTCTGCCAAGATATATATCTGTCCTGCTGTCTGAAATATTTCTGAGAAATAGAAAGTTATTTTCTTGTAAAGATGCTGTACAGAGAGGTCACAATTACATCAGTAAGGTAACGAGTACATTTCTTGTCGAGCATTGTTACCCTCTTCTTTGTTTTTCTCCTACTATCCCTTCCCTCCCCCTACCCCAATTCCTCCCCCCTCAAAGTTGTAAAGTTAATTTCCAACATAGTGTCTTGTGAGTATCATTGTTGCAATGGGTCATCCTGTGTCCTTTTTCAGCATTTTGTTATTCCCCTTCCTCTCCTCAAATTAGATAAATGTATATGCAAGATGCAAGGTACCAAAATCAAATACAGTGACAATAGGAGATATACCATAAGAGGAAGAATATACAAATGAAACAAAAAAATCATATAGTACATTGAAAACAATAGTAACAAAGAAAAATCTCTTGTGTCCATATCTTGGGGTTCATTTCTGCCTTTTTTAAAGTATCTGTTTCAGGATTATTTTACCATTTTTCATTTCTTAAATCCTTGTTGACTTACTCTTTCATTTTCACATTGGAGTTTTTGTTCTTTGCTCTGTGTGGTGTCTGTCTCTACATTTGGTCACAGATCCTGATGCCATAATCCACCTGACTATGCATGATTTCTAACAGACCCTGCCTATGGTACTCAAAATATTTTTAGAGAGGATTGACAGATAATATTGCTAATAAGAGAGAGTTATCTACAACTTCAGTACAAAAGAGACACTTACATTCACAGACAAGTTCTCTTCTCCTGTGTCTCATCAATGCCTTGAAAGAAGAGAGAAATAGGTAAAGTTTTGAGGAATATCAATAGCATTTTTTTCTTATCTAATCTTATTGGGGAAAATTGAAGAACCATGAGTTTCTGAAGATGAAAGATAGCTCTGACTAGTGGCTGAACTGGAACTAACTGGACATCCCTGATCTTAGTAGATTTGTATCCCTGATGGCACATGCTCTAGCAAATTCTCTCTGCCTTATAATAGTTGGGATTCCCCAGGGACTGAAGCATTAGAAAAAAGGAACTTCTTTGTATTCTAGGCCTTAAAACCATGCATGCATGTATATTTAGTCCTAAAGAAAGAAAGGACACCCCCTCACATTATCTGATCTACTTGATCAGTATAGAAGCTTTGAATATTGCAAATATTTTTGCATGGGCAGTTTGAATAAAGATTACATTTGTTATAATTGAATTATCACTCTCTTAATCATTACCTTTACAGATTCTAGTATTAAACAAATGATGTCTTTTTTTGGACAGATTTCATAGTTTATTTGAATTAACCAGATTTTACACACATGCGCACACACATTGCATTCTGAGTGGGGCACAAAGTATGATTTTTTTGTATTCCTTTACCTGCTAGACTGATCTCTTCAAATATGTTCATTAGTGCAGACTTTCATCCATGCATCCATCAATTAATTAATGCATTAGGAATCTCTAGTGTTCCTGCAATGTTATAGGCACTCATGAAAATCTTAGTGGGAAAGGTGTTTTGAAGATGAGAATGGTATAGTCTGTGTCAATGATAGTTTGTGGACCACATGAACCCAACCTTCCTGAGTCATGTGTAAAAAAACATACTGCTGGGTTTTAACAAGGATCCTTTCAGTGAAAATAAACATTAGGGGTGAGGCCTGGAGTATTGCACAGTCAGGTCATGTCTTCTTTGTTTGCTTCTTTTTGTTTTTGTGGGTCATAGGTCTTGAACTTGGGCCCTGAGAACTTTCACTCAAAGCTAGTACTGTACCACTTTGAGCCACAGCTCCACTTGTGAGTTTCTCATGGTTAATTGGAGACAAGACGCTCATGGACTTTCCTGCTGGCTTTGAACTGCGATCCTCAGATCTTTCAGCCTCTTGAGTAGCTAGCATTACAGGCATGCGCTACCAGTACCAGGCTCATGTTTTCTCTTATTCTTAGTAAATTTAGAACCATTTGGCTTCTTTCTAAAATGTTATGTAGAGGTGTATAGAGACAGGAGAAGTAGATGGAGAATTAAAAATACTGAAGTGGACTAACATGGGGTATATGCAGAGCATGGAAGCTTTACTAAGGGGCGCACAGTTCTATCCGCTATCGCTGTCTCGCATAGAAAACTTACTCTTTGAACTAGTTTTTATATTAGACATAGGAAAAAAAGCATAGAGTTATTTTAGCTTTTATATCTGAAAAAAATAAATTTTTTTTCTAACAGATGAGATATGTACTAAAACAAATTCTCATGGGATATTATGATTTCATGCTTTTGATACTAATACAGTTTCTGAAAAGGAAGAGTAAAATGTTAGGTAAATTAATGGGTCAATTGAGAGAATAGAGGCTAAAATGACAACCCTTCCTTTTCACTTGTTTCCTATTTCAACTCTTAATATTAATATCAGATGGTTTTGAACAACATCCAGACCAGACAGTCATCATAATCCATTTATTATCCTAGGGAATCCCCTTCATGAAAATTCTATTATGTCAGAAAACTTGCTATTATTTTGTTGTTTTTCATTTTACTCAAGATACTAAAGGAGAGGACACTAGTTTTGTTAGGTTGAGGGGAATAAAATTAAAGGGTGAGTGCAGGGTGCCAGGGGCTCATGCCTGCAATCCTAGCTACTCAGGAGACTGAGATGTGAGTATCAAGGTTCAAAGTCAGCCCAGGCAGAAAAGTCCCCATGAGACTCTTCTATCCAATTAACCACTCAAAAACTGGAAGTGGTGCTGTGGTTCAAATGGTAGAACATTAGCCTTGAGCACAAAGAGTCTCAGGAACAGTGCCCAGGCCCCTAGTTCAAGCCCCACAACTGACAAAAAAATTAAAGGGTGAAGAGCTGGAGACAAGTGTAATTTATTGAGCAAGACTGACTAGGGGAAGGGGCCCAGAAACATTCACTTCTTTGAATGATGAGCTGAATGCTAAAGTATTTAAAAAGTTGGAAAGAAAAAAAGGTACCAGTAACTTCTTGGAAGACAGAAAGATGTTAAGATGCATCTGTGTGAATCTGCTTGAAGTGATGCAGATGTCTGAAAATGGTAAACATTAATGGTAATCTCTCTCTGTCTCTCTTTCTCTCTGTCTCTGTTTGTCTCTGCCTGTCTGTCTCTGTCTGTCTCTCTCTCTGTCTGTCTCTGTCTGTCTCTCTCTCTGTCTGTCTCTGTCTGTCTCTGTCTCTGTGAATTGGAACTGAGGTTTTAACCAAAAGCTTTATGCTTTTGCAAGTGACCCATTCACTGAGTCTTGCTCTTGGTCCTAATACAGTTGCTTTCTGAGAGTAAATTAGAATCTCCCAGGTATTTACAGGAATAGGAGGTATAATGGGTGATTTAGAGGCTGTATATGTATTAGGAGGCAAGGCAATGAATATTAGGAAGGATTTTCTTGGCTTTCAGAATTTTAAGGATGACAGGATTCCCCATGATGGTCTTGGATACTCCAGGACTGATGCATGATTCTCAAGAAATCTTAATATCCAGGGCAAAAGCCAATGTCTACCATGTGACATGTGTTGGCACATCAGGAAGCATAAATACAAAGCAATAGCAAAACTGCAAACTGGCTTTCCTTCTGTCATCTGTCATCTGGCAAAAGATTCCTACAGTGCAGTACTGAGAGAAACTTAGAAGCAAAAATATAAGAGCATTAAAAAGCAAATAACCAGCAAAGATTTCTCTTTTGGCTATCCAACATCCACATATCTTTCTGTTTATAATCCATTTCTAAGCACTTAGAATGAATATGTTTCATTCAATGAGATGCCTACATGGATTTCCAGAGAAAAAAGACACAACATTCCACAGGTTAATTAATTATTCTTCTTTGAAGATGAAATTATATAGTTTATCACTGTCAACATACTTTACAACAGTAGATTATAATGTTACTATATTATAAAATGTTATTAATGTATACAAACACATATATTGTAAATGGAAAAATATGAGTTTCTGTCAGTAAGTACATGACTGTCATTGCTACTTAGGAAGTTTTTTTCATCTATTTAATATTTGAACTTAGTGAAGCCTCAAAGCCTCTATTGGTGATTTTACCCATACATTCTCTGCTAGTCTTGTATTAAATTTCACCCTTGTATATGAAGAAATAAAAGATGCCCTAGATAATCTTCAGATTCCAGACATACTCTTCTTTGCTATGGGAGTCTAGTAACCACCTATGTTTCCTTAAAGAAAAGATAGTACCAATAACTGTACAGATGTACTGAATTAACACACTTCTGCTTGTAGATTATTGGTGCAGTAGAACAAGACTGAAGTGATATCCAAGGATAATCTCATATATATATATATATTCCCTGATGGAAACAGTACTCCTTTGAGAAATAATACACAGTTCAAACTTATATAACAAAATAATAGAGAAAGAAGGATTTTTGCTTTTTATTTTTTGTCAGTAGTGGGGCTTCAGTTCAGGGCCTGAGTGCTGTGGCTAAGCTCTTTTGCTTAGTAGCACTCTACCACTTTGAGCAACAACTCCACTTCCTGTTTTTGAGTGAGAGATAAGAGAGTCACGGAGGCCTGGGCAGGTGGCTCAGTGGTAGAGCGCTTGCCTTGTATGCATGAGGCCCTGGGTTCAATTCCTCAGCACCACATAAACAGAAAAAGTCAAAAGTGGCGCTGTGGTAGAGTGCTAGCCTTGAGCTGAAGAGCTGAGGGACAGCACCCGGCCCCATGACCGACAAGTCATGGGGACTTTTCTGCCTGGGCTGCCTTTGAGCTGTGATTCTCAGATCTCAGGCTCCTGATTATAGTCTTGAGACACTGGTGCCCAGTAAGAAAAAAGTAGTGTTAGCTCATTCACATTGACTCATGGAATTCTGCAATCTTGTTATAGAGTAAATGCAGTCCATTGATTGCCTGTTCAGAGTATATTCTACTTTGGATAGATATGTGGGGCTTTTTCAGGTATTGTTACATAGCTGGTACTATAATGAGCCTTAAGTAATATCACTTCATGAGTCTACTGGGCTTACTTCCTCCTGACTGATGCTAGAAATAGAAGGAGCCAGCTTTCCCGGCATTATTGACTAAAAAAAAAGCCATTATTTTTTTTCCTCATTGATCTGTGAGATTACTTCTTTGGGAGATAAGTTTCTCAAATATTCAGAGAGCAATTTCACACTATTTGACTCTTCCTGCACCATTAAGCCTGTTGTTTTTCATTGCTGACTAATCCCACTACTAGAAAAAATGAGGCCCTGTACCACTTGTCCATTTTCAGAACTGTGTTATCTCTGCACACAAATTTAGAGAAGCAATTTTCAGGCTGACTTCACAATTTGTGCAGAGATTTTAATGGGATTATATTGAGTTATAGATCAGTTTGGACGAAATTGATAAGTACCAGGTATTTAGTTATTTTACTAAATATATCCATAGCATGTAATTTAATGTAGATTTGAAATAGATTGTCAAATATTTAGTGTCTTATCAAATATTCAAATTTTAATGAGAATTTCTGAGGTCAGAGGCATGGGAAAATAACTATGTAACAAAATTCATTTGTTACAATTACATGAGCATTATCAAGCATTGTTGCCTCCTCCTTTGTTTCCCCTTTTCATCCCTTCCCATCTCCCCTGTCTCCACCCCCTCCTACTCCCCTACCCTCCCCCCCCCGCACCAGTTGTAAAGTTCGTTTTTCGACATAACGTTTTGTAAATCTCATTGTTGCAGTCTTTTGTAATATCGTAACATTATTTTTAACTCATTTGTATAATAATGTTATGAAGAAAAAAATTGCTCAACCTGCAATATCAGCACAGAATTTGTAAGTAGTTATATTAAATATAATGTTGTACAGAAAACATTTGAAATGATGTTCTGTGTGCTTCTGATGGTGTTTTGCATTGTACAAACACTAAAGCTCTGGACCATGAGTATCCTGACTTAAAACTCAATGAACATTTTCTATGTGCTTGACTGTGGTGAGTTTTTCTTCAGAATCCCTTACAGATGGCATCAACAGATGCAACTTTGAGTGCATACACGGACTAATTACTCTCATGGTTCTAATTCCCCAGGCTCATCGATTAAGGCCACCTTTGAGAAACTGGGGACATAATTTATCCAAAATAAACTTGTCTTCTAATTAGCCTCAAGGTAATGGGTTTGAACTAGCTTAGAAAGGTAGTAGAACTATCCCCAGTGATCACAGCACAAACTTCTAATAACCATCACTTACGTTGGCCATTGGCACCTCTAGAAATAGTATCCTATCTGAAGGATCTGAGTGACGGATAGAGGGGACTGGCTCTGTGACACTGATGTCTTAAGGCAGAGTCCTTCTCTTCTACTATTTCTTCAGGCTCTGATCTGTGCCTTAGAGTCTACTAATGTGGGAAAACCTCCCATATACTGAGAAAATGTTTCTCTCTGAATTAAGAAGAGAAAGAGAGAAGTATAGACACTTGTGTAGCAGTGTTAACATTGATCTATTCCTGGACATTGTATAACCTGGACCTGAGTGATGTATAGTGCTTAAGAACTCTTTTCTTACCTTTCCCATCCCCCATGAAGATAATGGATGGCATTTCTGGTGAGTAGAAGAGATAAAAATAAGAATCAGGGCCTATAGAGAGACAAAGGATATATGTTTTCTCTCATTACGGAAGCTAGAATTAATTTATAATACATAAATATAGACGTTAGTGTGGTATCCAAGAGAACTCCAACAATGTAATTCCTTAGAAAGGCTAATTCATGGTCAAACAAAACGAACACCATACCTCCTGATATTTATTTTCCAGTGACCTGGAAATGGGTACTCAAAAAGGTAGGGGGTGGAATCAAGGGGTAGGTTGAAGACAAATGAAGAGGTGGGGGGAATACAGTCATAAAATCCAATGCATATTCTACAAAATTAAGAAAACTGAGGGAATGGTAGGGTTGGGAGGGGTGGGGGAGATTGATGAAAGAGATGGCATTGAGCAAGATGCATTGCATTCCTACTGAGTGGCAAGTCCTTTGTACAAATGTTATGATGATGATGATGATGATGATGATGATGATGATGATCAGGGTCCACTTTTTTACCCCAGGTAACAGTGATATGAAATTATTCATATAGTTTTTATAATTTTTCTAGATCTTAAAATATTATATCATTCTTGCTCCCAATTAGACCCTTTACCTTCCCTTCCTTCCCTCCCCTTCTCTTCCCTTTTTTCCATTTTCTTGCTTTCTTTCCTTCATTTGTATTACTTTTCTTTTTCCTTCTATTGATTGTTCGACTTATGACTTAACCGAGAAACTCTACTTTCTCTTTTCTCCTTTCTCTAAAATTCAAAAATTTCAGGTATATTTGTGAAAATAAAAATTCTGCTTATTTACTCATTTACTTCTTATTGCATAAGAAGCAATATTTTAAACTAGGAACGTGCACCTCATGCCTGTAATCTTGAGAAACTGAGGTGGTTGGGAATGTGCTTTGAAGCCAGCCTAGAAAAAAAGTTTTTTGAGACACTTTCTAAAAGAATTGCTGGTTGTGGTGGCTAGTGCCTGTTATCCTTCTTACTTGGAAGCTTAACATGAGTGAATCAATCCTGGGCAAGAAGCAAGACACTATCTCAAAAATAACAAGGAACAACCAGGGCTAGAAACATTGGTTGGTAGTAAGAGGATCAGCTTAGGAAGTGTAAGGACCTGAGTTCAAAACCCAAGTACTGCCAAAACCAAAAGTGAAAAATGCAGGAAAAACACTAGGAAAATTTCAAAAGTTTTACAAGTGAAAACTAGCTTCTCCCACTTGTGAAGACATCTAGCACCTTTGAGTATTTTCTATTTAAATCCAGATTATATAAAACCCTGGTATAATACCTGAGTTAGAAACAGAAGACACAAGAGTATCATCTCTCAACGCCATAAGCTAAATTCCATGCTTAGACTTTAGAGTATTTAAGAGGACTTCTGAGACTATCTAGTGAGAAATCATTGACTCTGAGTTAGAAAAAATCCTAAGGGTCATAGTACAACTGCTACATTAAATAAAACTATTTCAACAAGATATTTTTGGAGAAACTTCTATTTCATCATATTCCATGCATCTAATAGCTTATTTCAATTATTTCTTATTCATCCCCTTTAGAATAATGAGCCTGTGGAGTGATGTTGATTAAGATATATTGTATCCATAAACTACTTTGTAAAATGGCAACTCCTTTGTATAATACTTAAAAATAAAAGATTAAGCCAGGTGCCGGTGGTTCCACACCTGTAATCCTAGCTACTCAGGAGGCTGAGATTTGAGGATCACAGTTCTGGGCAGGAAAGTCTGTGAGACTGTTATCTCCAATAAAGCATTAGAAAACCAGAAGTGGCACTGTGGTTCAAGCAGTAGAGTGCTTGCCTTGAGCTGAAGAGCACAAGGACAGCACCCAAGCCTAGACAGAGTTCAAGCCCCATGACTGACAAAAATAAATAAATAAATAAATAAAGATAAAAGATTAAAAAAGATAGTTGAAAAAATAAGGAGCTTAGATGTGCAAGTTATATGTGTTTCCCAAATCACACAGTTCCCTAAACCTTTGGATGGTCCCACTACAAATGGAAGAAGCTTAGAACTTTTACTTTATGTTCTATGAATACTTGTCTGAATAGAATGCCTATTTTTCTATCTTAAATCATTCTATCATAGCACTGATGATAAAATACTATGGCTATCTTTCTGTTTCTCTGAGGCATCTCAGAATGAAAAAGGTATAGTGTGTTATGAAACGTCACAAACTCAAATGAGACTATATCTACATTTCAGTGGCTATTCTTCCCTCAAACAAGAAAAACATATCCTTTAAAATACTGCTACTGCTGGGTGCTGGTGGCTCATGTCTGTAAACCTAGCTACTCAGGAGGCTGAGATCTGAGGATCAGGGTTCAAAGCCAACCTGGGCAGGAAAATCTGTGAGACTGATCTCCAATAAGAAGTGGTGCTGTGGCTCAAGTGGTAGAGTGCTAGCCTTGAGCTGAAGAGCTGAGAGACAGCAGCCAGGCCCAGAGTTCAAGCCCCACGATGGACAAAAAAAATGTACTGCTATCTTCTTTCCCACCTTTGATTCAGTGATCTAGCTTATACAACCTCAGAGATGTTCCTACCTTGCCTTTTATTAATCTAAATTTTCTCTTTACTTGTTGTGATGGATACTGACATAAGATTGAGATAACTCATTGAAACTTGAACACATATCTAAGTATACATTAAGTGCTCAATAAATATAAGTTGTTTCAAACCTTCCCTATGAGGTTGTCTGATTTTTCCCTTTCTTCCAGTCTAGTGCTTAGGTAAACTGAAGTTGACATGTTTATATCTGAAGAATACCCACTCTCATTCTATAACCTCAACAGCTTTAGGTAGCTGCAATTAATGTTCTTCAGTTTTGGAGAATGAGTTTTCTTGAGCTGATACTGAACAAGAACAATCCATATGCAAGATGAAAGAGAAACCATTTAGGCAGCTTTCTAATCCTTGGAAGATAACTTGTTCCTCACACAGAATGGTGTCAAGTATACTGCCACACAAATGAAATCTGTTCTTTCCTCAGCAGACCATGGGGGGATGCTCCCAAATATCTAAAAATGCCTGCCACCCCCAAACATTGTGGTAAGTTTTTGTATATCTCTTCTGTTTTATAATCCTGGAACCTGGTCTCTACCCCTGTCCCTGCCTCTCCTATCTGGAAGTGCCCCTGTATGGAGTGGGTCAATGAGACAGTGGTGAGAGAGTTTGTCTTCCTGGGCTTCTCATCTCTGGCCAGGCTGCAGCTGCTGCTCTTTGCCATCTTCCTGATTCTCTACCTGTTCACTCTGGGAACCCAAGCCATCATCATCTCCACCATTGTGCTGGACAGAGCCTTGCACACACCCATGTACTTCTTCCTCTCTGTGCTCTCCTGCTCGGAGACTTGGTACACCTTCGTCATCATACCCAAGATGCTGGTGGACCTGCTGGCCTAGAGGAAGACCATCTCCTTCCTGGGCTGTGCCATCCAGATGTTCACCTTCCTCTTCCTTGGCTGCTCCCACTCCTTCCTGCTGGCAGCCATGGGCTATGACCGCTACGTGGCCATCTGCAACCCGCTGCATTACACCGTGCTCATGGCTTATGGGGCGTGGGGTGTGCGTGGGGCTAGTGGCTGTGGCCTGGGCCTGAGGCTTCACTGTCTCCCTGGTTACCACCTCCTTTGTGTTCCACCTGCCCTTCCACTCTTCCAACCAGCTCCATCACTTCTGTGATATCTCCCCTGTTCTTAAGCCGACACCTCATCACTCCTGTCTCAGTCAGTTGGTTATATTCATGCTTGGAGTGTTTGTTCTAGTTATCCCATTGTTGCTTATGTCTCATGTCCACATCATCTCAGCCATCTAGAGAGTCCATCCTCTGTTGGAAGATATAAAGCTTTCTCCACCTGTGCCCATCTCATTGTGGCAGCTGTGCACCATGGGTGCCTCTTTCATCTATAAGACCAATCTCTCCTCAGGTCAAGACACCCTCATATCTGCATCGTATACCATCCTCACCCCTTTATTCAATCCCATGATTTATAGTCTGAGAAACAAGGACTTCAATGCAGCTCCTAGAAGAACCCTGGGCCAGAATTTATATCCTGGTAATCAAAGAACCAATTTAACAAAATATTCATGGCTATACGTGCCAGAAAAATGTATACTTCCACATATATTTTTTCTCATTTAATTCACCAACTGTGCTATAGCATGAGAACTTTTTACCTGTAAGGAGAATGAAATTCAATGAAGTTGACACATTTTTTTCCCTTTCTTCTGTTTGTGATACTCTTAAGAAGTTAAAGGAGATAGGAAAAGGATTGCTCAGTTCCAGAACAAATTGAATTATATTTTACTACAGTAACTGTTGGTCACCCAAAGGCTAATAGGATGGAAGAGATGCATTCAAGCCGATTTGAGAAAATGAGGAGGCAAAGATGTATCTACATGCCTAGCTCCAATGGAAAGAAGTAGAAACTCTATCTCTATCCCTTTCATAAAGATAATGAGCAAACTTGGTCCCATCAATTCTGCAACAAACCTTAAGAGCCCTTTTTGGGGTCCTGTTTCACTTCTTCAAATTGCAGATTGATGTGCCTTTGCCTTTACTGGGGATTTTCTTTGTTAAATCTTTCTATCATAGCACTGATGGTAAAACATGATGGCTATCTTTCTGTTTCTCAGAGGCATCGTATCTCAGAATGAAAGGATGAAGTATGTGGTCAAATGTCACAAACTTGATGAAAGTCTCTCATCTACATCTTACTACATGTCCGTGGCTATTCTTTCCCTCAATAAGAAAAATATATCCTTCAAAACACTGCTACCTTCTTGCCCACCTTTGACTCAATGATCCAGCTTATGCTACCTTAGAGATGTTCTGACATTGTCTCTTATTTATCGGCCTGTTGGAAATAAAGCTGACATATTCTTCTTTCTTGTTGCTTTGGGCTGACATAAGATTGAGATAAGGCATATCACATCCTGACCACACATCTCAGCATACACAGTGTGTATTCAATAAACACATGTTGTTTCAAGCCTTCATCATGAAGTTATCTGATTTCCCTTTTCTTCCTATCTAGTGCCTAGGTAAATGGAAGTTGTTATGTTTATATCTGAAATATATCCACTCTCATTCTATATCCTCAGTAGCTTTAGGTAGCTGAAATTAATGTCTTTCAGTTTTGGAGAATGAGTTTTCTTGGGCTGACACTGAACAAGAAAAAACAATCCATACATGGTTTCACCTCCCAGAGTACTCTCTGTTGACTTCATGATAGTTCTTTTACCTGTCAATCCATTGCTTTGCCATTCCTCAAAATCTAAAATTTAGATTGGCATTTGGAAACAACAGGAGGTGGCCATTATTGTCCAACCAAAATGTATGAAAAGAAGAAAAGGAGGAAGCATTTGCAAAAGGAGTTCTTAGCCTTTTCTATTGGCAATGTTCGTCAGTACCACTAAGAAATGAATCATTTTAACAGTGAATCTACAGGAAATAAGTAATTCCCCAGGCCTATTCCATGGTTTATTATTTGGCAAAAGACACTTGAAGTCCATTTTCTCATGGGATGACAGTTGCTAATTGAGGAGAGGCAGAATTTTGACAGATACAATGTATTAATGGCTCCCTATGGTGCTGGATGGTGAAATTACAAGCAGGGCATTGAGGCTAATTCTGGTTACCAGAACAAAATACTATTAATAGCAGTATTAGATTTTTAGTTGGCCAGACCATGTAGAAGAGGCATAATGGTCAATGTTTTGAAGAGTGAAATGGTGAGTCTTTTCCTCTTTGGAAAATTTTAAGAGAATGGGAGAGAAAAGTGTGGTATAGTCAGAATGTGTCATATGTAGCAAATTCCTCAGATTGGTTCTTACAGCCCTGGGCAATGATTAGAACATTGGACAACTGTATTCCTTTGAATGGCAAGATTTGTTCTTTAAAAGATGTGAAACTTGTTCATGTTAATCTTCTGAATTTCGTAAGCAGTTCAAAGAGATTACATGATCTAAAATCTTACAGATACAGTTATGCTATCCTAAAGGTAATAGCTAGTGATATATTTTAGCTCATGGTTGATGCTAAAAGTGTCGAGACTGTCTTAAATCTGGGATCTACATGAACATAGCAGTGAAGGAATGCAAGAGGGTGATAAGAAAAGAAGCTGGATTGGAAGACAAAGTTGAAGCTTTAAGGTTAGAAAGAAATTTAGAAAGAATGCAGAAAGTTCAAAGATTCTACCTTTAGACCACTAATCTTTAGAAGTAAAGAAGAATGACAGAAGAAAGGAAGGAAAGAAGGAAGGAAAGAAGGAAGGAAGGAAGGAAGGAAGGAAGGAAGGAAGGAAGAGGGAGGGGAGAAGGGAAGAAGGAATTAAGAAAGAAAGAAAAAACAGTATTTTGTAATGTATGATTCTAGGTGTCATTTTAAATTATACTGTCCACTACTCTTTCCAAACACTAGTAAAAAAACTAAAATTTAAGAAGATCCAATTATTTGTTTAAAACTGCTTATCTGGGGAGGGTATAAAATGGAAGGACATAGCATGAACAAATGTAACAGTGGTATTCAGTAGAAACAATTTTAAAAATGAACTATGCAACTTGTGAGTAGGAATGGGAGAGAGAAACTGAGAGAGAACAAAGGAAGGGGTGGATATTGTCCAAAATGAAATTTACTCTTTATCTGACTTATGAAATGGTAATTCCTCTGTATATTACCTTTATAATAACAACAAACAATTTAAAAATGTTAAAATGCTAAAATGGCCAGGCTCTGGTGGCTCACATCTATCTATTCAAGAGGCTGAGATTCAAAGGGTTGAAATTTAAAGCCAGCCTACACAGAGAATTCCATGAGATTTTATTTCTAAAATCATCCACAAAATCAGGACTGGAAGTGTAGCTCAAGTGGCAGATTGCCAAGCAATTAAGCAAGATAGGCAAGTGTAGTGTCATGAGTTCACACCCTGTACTAGGGGAAAAAAAGCCATCACCTCAAACTCCAAAACCAAACTAAAGTGTAAATTTCATGTTTTTTTTATAAAACAAATTCAGACCTACCTCTTTCTTCACAATATTAACCTTTATCTTCTTATTTGTTCACTATAAGTCAATTTCCAACTACATAAAATAGTTACAAATCAGTTGTAATGATTTCGTCATCTTTTCATATGAGTAATCATTTACTCACATAGATTTTGAATATTTAAGCTATTTACTAGGAATCACGATGCTGGTGGAGGAAGAGAAATGGTGCCTGACATAAACTTTTGTCAAGTGAACAACAACCTGGCTTTTACCTCCTAGGTGTTCATTGCACTGGTACGAAAGAGAATTATTGAGAATTATCCAGAAGGTGAGAGGGTGCAGAATTAGGTTTCATGAAAACAACGATCTTTGTTTTTTTATCTTCAATGTATCTCAAACACTGGAGAAAGTAGCTGTCCCTTAGTGTACAGAATGGTGAGACAAAGTACAAGGACCAATGCAACAGAAATATATCAAGACAATAGGTTGGAAATGATCTGTACAACTTGCAGGAAGGGTTTGGAGGGAGGGGAGGAAAGTAGGAGAAAAATGAAGGAAGGGGTAACAAGGTTGATAAGAAAGGTACTTATTTACCTTACTTATGTAACTGTAACCCTCTGTACATCACCTATAAAATTAAAAAAATAAAAACAATTTAAAAAGAAAGTAGAAAACTGACTTGCTAGAAAATGATTTGAAACATCAAAGAATTTACCCAAATATACACCCAAAAGACATTTTTTAAAATTTTTATTTTTGGATCCAGTCGTGGGGCCTGAACTCTGGGCTTGGGTGCTGTCCCTCAGCTCTTCAGCTCAAGGCTAGTGCTCTACCACTTGGGCCCCGCGCCACTTCTGGCTTTTTTCTTTTTGCTTATGTTGTGCTGAGGAATCGAACCCAGGGCCTCAGGCATGCAAGGCAAGCGCTCTACCACTGAGCCACCTTTCCAGCCCCCAAAAGACATTGTTATACAATATGACTCATATTCAATGAATTACATGAAGTTCCATATGATTAGAACTTTGGGATGAATTCTAGTAGTTCTAGATGTGTTTAAAGTATCATTAGAAGGTTAATTACCAACAAACTTTTTTTTCAAAAATAGATATTTATATTCTTTAAGTAGTTATACAAAAAAGTTGCCATTCAACAACAAAGCAATTTATGAATACAATGCATCTTGGTTAATGACACCCTTTCCAACATTTCATCTCTCCCTCCCCATCCACCCCTTTCCTCACTTTTCTTAATTTTGTTAGATCTGCATTGATTTCTTTTTTTTTTGGTCAGTCGTGGGGCTTGAACTCTGGGCTAGGACCCTGTCCCTCAGCTCTTCAGCTCAAGGCGAGCGCTCTACCACTTGAGCCACAGTGCCACTTCTGGTTTTCTAGTGCTTTATTGGAGATAAGAGTCTCACGGACTTTCCTGCCTGGGCTGGCTTTGAACTGTGATCCTCAGATCTCAGCCTCCTGAGTAGCTAGGATTACAGGCATAAGCCACCGGCGACCAGCTGCATTGATTTTTTTTTTTTACTGCATTCTTGCCCTTCTCTTCCCTTCCTTTCTCTTTTCTCCCTTTCCCTCTTTTTCCTTCCCCCTTTCCCCTTTCCTTCCTCTTCTCCCCCTTTCTCTTCAACTCCTCTCCTTTTCTCTCCTTTGCTTTCATTCCTTCTCAACTCTTCTTCCTTTTATTTTCTTTGCTAAGGAATTTTATAACTTTTTTAGGATTTTTAAACATGAAGATACTTAATAAAAAGTACATTTCAATGTCTCTAGCTCTACCACTTGTCAACCATGTCAACATCTATTTTGCCATTTATTCTCTTGCTTTCTCCTGTCTCCTGCAAGAGGTTTCCATGTCCGAACAACATGCCTTTTTGTATCTCTGCTTCCTAAATAACTGGGAAATAATTTCTTCAATCACCCTTCCTAGGACAACATGAATGGAGGTTAAAAGAAAACTGTAGCTTGAATTTATGCTTTCAATGTCTGCCTTTAGTCTGCAGGATGAAAGAGGAGAAACAAACCATTGAAAACAGTTTCATGGGACATTTATTTTTCTTTTCTCAAGCACTGATTTTCTTCAGATTCTGTTTCTAGAGAAGAACCACTTATGATAATAAGACTACATATGAGAATCAGGGCCCGTATAGAGGTAAAGTTCATCTCAATGAGGTGTTGTTGACTTGATTGTTTGGCTGATTGATTTGTGCATTCTTTGTAGCTCTGTTTGCAAGATAAAGTTACAAATACATTTTAATTAGCAAGTATGTGCACACCAACCTTCATAGATTAAAATAACAAATTCACTTTTTACTGTAGAGTTGTTATTCAGTGGGGTTGCAGTTACATAAATCAGGTAATAAGTTATGAGTACAATTCTTTTTGAACCATGTCTCCCCTTCTGTTGCTCTCTCCCAGTTTCTCCCTCCTGTTCCTACCCATAGGATGTATAGCTCATTTCCCACATAATGTCTAGTGAATACCACTGTTAATCTTGTTCACCCTTGTTCTACCTTTTGTGTGCCCTTCCTTCCCTCCCAAATGTGAACCAACTAACAAAGATGACAAAAGGAAAAGAAAACAAAAACAGCAACAATGGTAACTAAAAATAGTCTCTTGTTTCCTTTTCTTGGAGTTCATTTAATAGAACATTATTTTATATGATCATATGTACATAGCTATTGAGCCTTTGTCAGCCACTTCTCTGTATATTCTCCTTTGGCCTCAATGTGTGAATGTCTAGAGTCCTATATAATTGATTATTTCTCAGTGTGTGCATATACATATGTGTATATATCATTGATCATTTTATATTTATGTATCATTAGTCAGTCAGTATATTTACTTGTAGATTTATAGCCACATTCTAGTTACCACAAATGCAGCCTGTTTCTTTGTCTCTGGCTTACTTCCCTTAAAATAATTTTTTTCCACATCTTTCCATTTCCTTCTGAATGGTACAATATTCTTTCTGATGAACCATAAACCAGGCCACACAAAAGCCACCAGCACAACCATGTTCACTGCAGTGTTGTTTACCACAGCCAAGATATGGAATCAACTCAGATGTCCCTCACTAGCTGAGTGATTCAGATTCATTTTAAATAATGGCTTATTAAGCTGTATGTAGAGGCTCTTAGTTTTCTCTCTTAACTAGTTTCTAATTAAATTTTGAAACTGCTGATATTGATCACTAAGTTCATTCTATACTCTCAATAATCATAAAGTTTTAAAGTTACCATCTTAGAATAGAGGAGTCATCTAAACAGGAATGTGACCACCAGAATAATAAACAGTAAAAGATATATCAGTGACAGAATGATTCTCATGTATCAGGTTTTGTTTTCTGTAGTTTACCTGCATACATTCAATATTCAAGGGAGCATACTTTCTAGATGAGAAATCTCTAACAGAGAAGTCAGGTAATTGCCCAAGTTTGCACAGTCACTCAATGGAAGAAGAGGACCCAAATACAAGTTACCTGCATCCGAACCTCACATTCCTACTCATTGCCCCAAACTACTGTCTCTCTAACACCATTCATATGTTTGGGTGCAAATACCTTATTAGAAATATGTTTTACAATAAATGTCTAACATTTGTAGTATTTGTCTTCATTTTTCATAATGGTACCTTTTGAGAGTATTTAATTTCAGAGCCTCCTGTTCTGTCTATGTATTTTATTTTAATTTTTTTGGTTGGCCGTGGGGCTTGAACTCTGGGCCTGGGCGCTGTCCCTCAGCTCTTCAGCTCAAGGTGAGCGCTCTACCGCTTGAGCTACAGCGCCACTTCCGGTTTTCTGGTGGTTTATTGGAGATAGGAGTTTCCCGCTCTCTCCTGCTAGGGCTGGCTTTGAACATCCATCCTCAGATCTCAGCCTCCTGAGTAGCTAGGATTACAGGTGTGAGCCACCAGCACCCTGCTATGTCTATGTATTTTAATGTTAGTACCTTTTGATACTACTGTACCTTAAGAGAAAGTTTCAAATCAAGAAGTAAAAATTTTCTACTTTTAGTTTTCCTTTGCTTAGTTTTTCTAGTCTGGTTCCTTTTCATGTAGTTGTATGATCCTCTTTATAAAAACAGTCTAATATTTGATAAGCATTATTCAGAAACTAGAGATCAATTTGGTAGGAATCGTCTCTATTTTATTGAATCCTTATCTCATGAATGTGATGGTCTCATATCTTCCTTAATGTCGCCCATCACTATTAAACAAAGTTAACACCAGTAAGAAGAAAATATTTGGTTGTTTTCAGTGTAAAGATCCCACATTTTCTTGGTCAAATTTAATAATTATTCTATACTACTATAGATGGAATTCACTTTTAAAATTTATTATCTTTAAGTAGCTGTAAAAAGGAATTACCATTTATCAAGGCAGTTCATGAACATAATCATGATCAATGCCAACCCTTTCAACATTCTTACCAATCTTTCCTCTACTCACCCCTTCCCTCACTGTTCTTAATTTTGTAGGATATACATTGGATTCTTGACTGTATCCTCCTCCTCTTAAATGAAATTCATTCCTGCATTTTTTTGTTTGCTTATATTAGTTGTAGTAAGAAAAATTATGAACCCTCAAGGATGCTGATATTCTAAAGCCTGGAAATTGAACAATATGTATCAAAATTGGAATCAAGCTTGCAGATGCAATTGATTGACTTCCAAATAGACAGATTATCTTGTAATATTCTGTTGGAACCATAGGGGACATATGGGACATTAAAAGTGGTAGAGAGACTCAGAGAGAGAGATGTGGCTTTATTGGCTTTGAAGATGGAATTGGGAGGGGGCACAAAATAGGGAATGTGCAAGATCCCTGGATACGCAACCAGACAAGTAAAAGACAAAAACGCTTTACTGGCATCTTCAAAATGCAACACAGGTGAGAGATTCCTCAATCATGTACCTGCTATGTTTTACTTCTTTCCCTTTTCTTTACAGGTATTGGCAGAAAACCTCACCGTGATCACTGAGTTCTTACTCCTGGGTTTCTCAAGCCTTGGTGACGTTCAGCTTGATCTCTTTGTGGTTTTTCTTTTTCTCTATCTAGTCATTCTCAGTGGCAATGCCACTATCGTCAGTATCATCCGCCTGGATCAGAGCCTCCACACACCCATGTACTTCTTCCTTGGCATCCTCTCAACATCTGAGACTTTCTATACTTTTGTCATCTTACCCAAGATGCTCCTTAACCTACTTTCTGTGTCTAGGACAATCTCCTTCACCTGCTGTGCCGTTCAGATGTTCTTCTTCCTTGGTTTTGCCATAACCAATTGCTTGCTGCTGGGGGTAATGGGTTATGATCGTTATGTAGCCATCTGCCATCCTCTCCATTACCCCATCCTGATGAGCTGGCAGGTATGTGGGAAGTTGGCAGCTGCCTGTGGGATTGGAGGTTTCTTGGCTTCTCTTACCGTGGTAAATTTGGTGTTCAGCCTCCCTTTCTGTAGCACCAACGAGGTCAACCATTACTTTTGTGACATCTCACCAGTCATTCGCCTGGCTTGTACCAATACAGATGCCCATGAACTTGTTATATTCATCTGTGGGGTTCTTGTCCTCGTGGTTCCCTTTTTCTTTATTTGTGTTTCTTACCTCTGCATTCTAAGGACTATCCTGAAGATTCCCTCAGCAGAAGGCAAACAGAAAGCCTTTTCCACATGTGCCTCTCACCTCACGGTTGTAGTTATTCACTATGGCTGTGCCTCTTTCATCTACTTAAGGCCTACAGCAAAGTATGTGTCTAATAAGGACAGACTCGTGACAGTGACATACACCATTGTCACTCCGCTACTAAACCCCATGGTCTACAGCCTCAGGAACAAGGATGTTCAACTTGCTATCAGGAAAGTGCTAGTAAGAAAGGATCTCTGAAACCATATATATAAAGCATTACTTGGGGGCTGGGAAGATGGCTCAGTGGTAGAGCACTTGCCTTGCATGCATGAGGCCCTGGGTTCTATTCCTCAGCACCATATAAGCAAAAAGAAAAAAGCCGGAAGTGGTGGTGTGGTTCAAGTGGTAGAGCACTAGCCTTGAGCTGAAGAGCTGAGGGACAGAGCCCAGGCCCAGAGTTCAGGCCCCACAACTGGACGCCCCCCCCCAAAAGCATTACTTGGGGGTAGGGAGGGAAAGTGAGAGGAAAGGAAGGAGATGACAACACTGTTCAACAAGAAATGTACTCATTACCTTACTTATGTAACTGTAACCCCTCAGTACATCACCTTTACAATAAAGTAAAATAAAATTTAAAAAATATTGTATTTTAATTTTTTTATAAGTAATACCCTCTTTTAATAACACATAGTATATCTAATTGAAAAATTATAGTACTCTTGGGACTAGGAATGTAGTTCAATGGCAGAACTCTAAGCATGCTCAAAGCTTGGATTTGATCGCTAGCACCTCTAAACTCCCTTAAAGGAAAAAAAAAATAAGACTTTAGGATCACATCATGAAATGTTTATCTTCTTACAATCCCTTTTTTAAAAAACTTTTTTACCTGTGAGCAAGTAGCTCATGCCTGTAATCCTAGCTATTCAGGAGGATGAGATCTGGGGATCGCGGTTCAAAGCCAGCCCAGGCAGGAAAGTCTGTGAGACTCTTATCTTCAATTAACCACTGGAAAATTGGAAGTGGCACTGTGGTTCAAGTGGTAGAGTGCTAAACTTAAGCTGAAGAGCTGAGGGACAGCGGCCAGGCCCAGGGTTCAAGCCCCCACTGACGAAAAACAAAAAACCTTCTCAAATTATTTTTTATCTTTAAAAAATGTATTGAAAAGGTGATGAATGGGAGGTTACAGTTACATAAGTAAGGTAATGAATGCATTTATTTTTAAATACTTTTAATTTTAATCTGCAAGTCAATGTTCTTCAAGGTTTCAAGTGAAATAACCAGGTCAGTATGATACCAAAAATTGTAAATTCAATCTAAAGCCAAAATTTCTCTCTGTTCTTGGTGTTGGTCTTTTTCAGGGAAGGCAGGCTTTGCTGGGAGCAATGAAGGCTGATGTGTACCTTAGCAGCCACTTCTTCATCTTACCACAGCGACTGTATGCTTAAAAATTACAATAGGAGGGCTGGGAAGGTGGCTCAGTGGTAGAGTGCTTGCCTCACATGCATGAGGCCCTGGGTTTGATTCCTCAGCACCACATAAGCAGAAAAAAGAAAGCCAGAAGTGGCGCTGTGGCTCAAGTGGTAGAGTGCTAGCCTCGAGCTAAAGAGCTCAGGAGACAGCACCCAGGCCCAGAGTTCAGGCCCCACGACCAACCAAAAAAATAAAAATTTACAATGGGAGGTGGAAGGAAGCCCCTCGGGTGAGGGGCTCTTAGGACCATGAGACTGTCCTCACGTAAGGATGTTTAATGGTTTCTTTTCTTTTCTTTTGTGTCAGTCGTGGGGCTTGAACTCTGTTCTTAGGTGCTGTCCCTGTGCTCTTCAGTTCAAGATGAGTGCTCTACACCTGAGCCACAGTGGCACTTCTGGTTTTCTAGTGGTTTATTAGAAATAAGAGTCTCACAGACTTTCCTTCCTGGACTGGTTTTGAATCATGATCCTCAGATCTCAGTCTCCTGAGTAGCCAGGCTTACAGGCGTGAGCCACCGGCGCCGGATGTTTTATGGTTTCTGAAAGAATTGCCTTCTGGGATCTTAGGCCATATTTCCTGAGGTAGAGATGACACCTTGTGAATTTGCTTCTTCGTTCTGAGAAATGGCCCTCTTTCTGGGCCACCAATCTGAGATTTATAGGGAAAACTCCTTTTTAATTGATTCTAGAATGACTTTGTACCAATTTGTCCATATCTAATACAAAAGAAAAAGAAATGAGCATCGTTGCCACTCATCATCACACAGAGTGTCATTTCTACAGCCTGGAGTATCAGGCCAATGACAGAAGATTTCTACCTTTAAATTACTTAGGCCTCATATAGCTATCTATTCTGTCCCTAGAAGATGCAATGTAATTTCCAACTGTGCATTCAGGAGGAAGATAGAACATGTAAAAATTCAATAGTTTCCTAAGAATATATTTGATTCTTTTTTTATTAAAAATAAATATTTTCTTCTTCCAATCTTTGTGATCCAATGAAACTAAGAAAAACATTTGCTTGAAAATATCATTGCAGCCAGGTGTGAGTTAGTCTTGCCTGTAATACTAGCTACCCAGGAGGCTGAGATCTGCAGCTCAAGGTTTGAAAAGTCCAAACAGCAAAGTCAGTGATACTCTTATCTCTATTTAACCAGCAAAAGGCCAAAAGAGGAGCTGTGGCTCAAGGGGTAAAGGGGTGGTCTTAAGTGGAAAAGGTAAGGGACAGAGCTGAGACCCTGAGGTTAAATTCTGGGACCAGCACACACACACACACACACACACACACACACACACACACACACACACACACACACACAATTATGGCATGTTTTTCCTGTAGAAAAAGGTATTATGATGCTATTTATTGGCAAATATTTAAAAAATCCAGAATATAGCTGTGTGTATAACAAGTCAAGCCATTGGCATGCCCAGTATGACCTTAATTTTTCTACATCACATATTGAAATAAACTTTCCTTAAAAGTTTCATAACGAGAAAAGTTTGCTTACTATGTAGTTAAGTTTAAAGTGTTTAAGGTCTACCCATAGACCCACTTAATGAGCTTCCTTTGATGTGGCTAATTTCATATAAACTATTGCACCCAATTTTTTTTTACCATTTACTCTTTTATCACATTTAGCACTTAAGTTTTAAATTTTCTCTAATTTTACAAGAAAAAATTATAACTTTATGTCACATATTTAACATCTTATAACATTATATGACAAAGGAAATGAACTAGCATCTATCTGTGCTGCTCTTTTCTAGATCGCCTTAGTGGATTTCATTTCCCCTTCAAAGTTGACTTTCCACAAAGCTCATGATAGAGTAGAGGAAGAAGCTATCCTGTTTATCATAGCACCCACAGTTACCTAGAGTGATACTCTTTCTTGTTACTTTTATTGAGACAATCAGGATGACCAACAGTATATTTTAGAAAAGGCGTCTGAATACTGACTAGGTACACATTAATATCACTAAATTATGTTTTGTCATGAATGGTGTTTTCTATATTCTCACTTGAGATTTCCCAAGGAAGATCTGTAAGTTTATTAAAAATTATTGTTAAGCTATAACCTGAGACAGTACTATAAAAATTTCCAACAACCAAAGGTGATTATTGATTTTTCAGCCAAACTCTAAAAATTCTTAAAATCCTAAGAGATTTATCATGGTACTTTCACCTTCCATGCAGATTCCCCATACCACTACTTCTAAACTCAAGGGAAATTGTTTCACATCTTTGTTTAGTTTTGTTTGAAACAGTGTTTTAATATGTAGCCCTGGCTGACTTTGAACTCACTGTGTACACCTGCTGGACTCAGACTCCCAGGGCAGGTATACAGACATGTACTATCATGTCTGCTTAGCGCTTCAATTTTTATTACAACTGCATCCTGTCTTTGGATACTAACATCTGAAACATTATTTATTGCTGTATAACAAACTATCTTGAACTTTAGTTGCTTAAAGTAGCAATAATTATGTATTTTGCACATGAATTTACAATTTTGTCAGAGATCAGTGGGGACAGATTGCATTTTCTCTATCCAGATCCAGCTTGATTGTTCCTCTGGGCCATCTCAACATTGTTTACTTACATTGCACATTAGTTCATGTTTGCTACTGATTGTATTCAGCTGGGAATGTTGGCAAGAGTGTTGGTTTTCTGCCACATGGATTCTTCAAGGGTTGCTTGAACTTCCCCAAAATATGGTGGTTAGGATGGAAAAATATTAAAAGATGTTCTAAGAAATAGGAAGAAGAAGGTGCCAGATTCTAAATATCAGAGTTTATAAATGGTTGCAGTGTAACTTTAGTTATAGAATAGTGGCCAAAAAATATCTATCTCCATTTAAGGGGAAGGGCTTTCTAGGTGAGAAGTATAAAGCAAAAGGTCTGGTTGTCTTTAATCTTCTGTACATCTACAAGGAAGATAAAGCCTGTGGATGAATTTTCTCAGCAAAAAAGGTCTAGTCATTGTCCCAATCATAGATAAAACTAAGGATAAAGAAGTCACTACTATTCCTCAGTTAAAAACTTGGGTTTGTTTTTTCTTAACTTCCTATTTCTGCAAGCATCCCTGTCATAACTCATAGAATTGCAGTTTGTAAGAGCTTTTCTAAGAGACATCTATGAGTGTTTAGCATTTGATCATTTGTCAGCTGAAATATTTGGAAGTTATATGAGAAAGAATCAGTGTGGTACCTAAAATATGGAGAGCTCCAAAGCACTCTTCAAATATCTAAACCAAGGTGCAATCAATCACATTTTTCTCCACAACTCCAAACTTCTTTTATTTATTGAACAAATATTTACTAACCTCATATTAAATTGCAGGAATAAAACATGTTTCCTCTGAGTCTTAAATATTTATGCTGCCTCTGACATTCTAATATTCTGTCCTCTGTTCTTCATATCTTTCTTCCCTCTTTTAGACTTGGAAGTGGGAAATATGTTATCTTTAAAAAAGAGCTTTCTTGGCATGTTATATGCATGTATTAAAAATGGCCACAATAAAATACATTATTCTAGACAATATACATTCATTAAAAAGTTATGAAAATGAAAATTTGGAAGCACAGGGTTGAAAAACCCAAAGGAGGCAGTTTCATTGATGTCTAGTTTAAGAAATGGTCGAGAAACCCTCTACTTTCTAATAAGTGTCCAATTAATTTCCATGGTGTATTAGAAAGGGCCTTCTCTTGGGCCAAATAATTCTTATAGTGTATTACCATCTATGATGCTACTTCATAATTGGAGAAAATATGGACAATTTAGGTACAATGTGATAATTAGCTCCCTATGGAGGTAGAGATCTCAGTTACCAATGAAGTAATTGGCACAGAGGTCTTAGCCAATGTAAAGGCAAAGACCATTGGCAATATTCATTGAAGCAACACCTAAGATATTTATAGAGAGAAGACAGGTGATATTCTGATGTGGACTATTTCTTGTGGTCTGGTCTAAAGTGTCTGGGAAATGAAAGAAGAGGCTTCTTGAATTGTAACAGGGAAAACATGTTGGCAAATTGCACTTAGACACTTCCAGAAACCTCCTTCAGGAAACAGCAGGAAGTGCTCAAGAATGAAGACACCTACATGTCATGTTGCAGCAGAACTCAGCTTTGAAGGAATTTGAAATATTCTATTTAGGACCTATGATTTCATAATCTGAAGAACGAGGTCTATGCATAATTTAGTAGTAGGTAAAATTTTAAATTGTGGTGTTTTACTCATGACTTAACTCCCATTTATACCCCTAAATATTAGCCGTAGGAAAGAAACCTGGCAAGTGAATGGTGGAGGTGATGTTCCAGGAAGAACATAGCTGGGGACTTTGCCCCAATCAAATGCATAATGTATGCTTCTTAGTCATTAAGTTTGTAATAAAGCAATTTAGTGAAATATAAAAGTGGTAGTTCATTCAAGCCAAACTAAAAATTTTGTTAAACCTTTGTTTAAGCAAAACAGCAATAGCAGAAATTTAGTTAGCTGCAAAGTAATTCAAACTTCAAAGTAAAGGTGTTAAAATTTTAAAATAGAGCTGGGAAGTTGGCTCAGTGGTAGAGTGCTTACATGCATGAGGCCCTGGATTTGATTCTTCAGTACCACATAAGTAGAAAAAGCCAGAAATGGCACTGTCACTCAAGTGGTAGAGCACTAGCCTTGAGCTGAAGAACTCAGGGACAGCACCCAGAGTTCAGGCCCCCTGACCAACAAAATTGTTTTTAAATGAACAATGAAATAGTAAGCATGAAGACCACTGGATTGGAAATGTAGATAAACTAGCTACTGTTGCTGCTTCTCCTCCTCCTTCTCTTCCTCTTTTTTTCCTCCTTCTCCTCCTCTTCTACTTCTTCTTCCTTCTCCTCCACTTCTTCTTCCTCCTCCTCCCCCTATTTTCTTCTCCCCCCTTCCTCTTTCCTGCAGTTTTGTGAAGGAAAGCTGGCTCTCACAGGTGTCAGGCAAGTGCTCTGCCCACACCCCTACATCCTAACTCCCAACTTCAGAAAGTTAATTAATTAAAAGACTAACATGTTTGGAAAACTCCTAGAGTCTGATAATGAGTTAATGGAGGAATTGGATAATTCATATTTACTTTTTTCAACAAACTTCATAGCCTTTAGCATATACTGAACACTGGTGACAGATATTGGGCATGCTTCATAGACTTGAAGGCAAACATTTATTACAATAGTGTTGCAGCAAATACCTTTAGTGATTACTAAAAAAAAACCTCAGAAGAAGTCATATAGCATGGTTAGCATGCTACAAGATTTCATAAGTCATGTCTTCAAATTGAAAATTGGGAGAAATCCATGAAATTAAGAGAGTTGGGTTTAGGAGACATGAGCGAGAATGGTGTAAGGGGTGATGTTAGGAACTCCCAAACGGATACGTTGAATTGAAATCCCCCGGTATGCAGATTAAAGATGATATAAAAGGATAATGTCAACAAAAAAAATAAGAATGAGATATTTCCAGATGTTGGAAATACTGTGAAAAAATGCCATGATAGTTTAAAATGCCTCAGTGTTGAAGTATGGAAGAAGTGGCAGTTATGAGTAGAAAGGTAGTTTTGAGACAAGTAGGAAGACTCTAGAATATTTTACAGATGATTTAGGGCTGATTAGTTTGGGTAATAAAATAAGATTTGCCCTATGTAAAGCAAAACATCTCTGGAGGATGGTTTGAAGTAAGTAGTGGTAATCTAGGGAGTTCATTTATAATAGTCTTCAGCAAGAGCTAATTTCTTGCAGAAAAGAATGAATCGATTGTAGAGGTTCTTCAGACAAAGAATAAATCAGATCTGGAAGATAAGAAAACTGGTGAGTTTAAATGTTTCTTAGAAAGTAGAGCTGTCATGACTAAGAGTACGGTGAAACGCTATTGAGATGCAGAATCTAGATAGAGGAGCACATTGGACAGAAGGTGAGAAAGGATAAAATGTTTTGATGAAAAGACATAAAATTTAGAGTTCCAGAAATGATAACGCTTTCAGAGAGTTCCAGAAATGATAACTGTTTCAGTGGCTTTAGGGGGAAGTATCTGAACCTCCTTATTCAGGAAATCTGAGGCAGATCCTTCCTGAGGTGACAGTTTGTTGATCCTCTAAGTCAGGGATATCAAAAGTAAGACATAACCGGACCATCAGCATTGATGTGACACTAAATTTTCTAGCCATGTGTTTTCTATAAGGAGAGGTCAGGTCTAGTGGCTGATAAGAGTTTTAGAGAATCATAAAGTTAGTTCTAAGATAGTGGCAGTAGTTTGATACCGAATCAGTTCTAATGGGTGGCTTTGTGGAAGCAGAAAAACCAATTAGTTGTGCCTGGGAACTGTGCTACCAAAGGGCATGTGATCAATGGATGCTTCTCTAGATTGGGAGTAAGTGAAGAGAAGGTGTGTGTGTGTGTGTGTGTGTGTGTGTGTGTGTGTGTGCGTATACTCAGATATTGATGCTATTACTTATATGTGTGTATATGTGTGCATGTATATATACATATATATATCAGTATATTTACTGAGTTTGAGGGAAAAGTCTGATCACTCAAAATAATAAGTAGATAAATGCTTCTGTATAGATTAAACGAGTGAAAAATTAAGCAGATATTGCCTGTCATCGCCTGAACTTGTCCCTCGATTCACAGGAAAATGACTGGCAGGAAGGCAGTGACGTGAGTGCATTTCAATGTACAATAACTCCCAATTCATTAAAAACCTCTCCCCCTCTCTCTCCCACGTTTGCTTCATTCAGACATGACTGGATGGCTGCTTTAGGAGGACAACGGTACTTCTGTCTGATTGACTTTTAGTCCAGGGGAGCAGCTCTTCATGGCTAACTCCTCCTTGGTGACGGAGTTCCTCCTGTTGGGTTTCTCCAGCCTCGGGGACCTGCAGTTTGTTCTTTTTGGGGTGTTTCTCTGCCTCTATCTGGTCATCTTGAGTGGGAACGTCATCATCATCTCAGTGGTCCGCTTGGACCGCAGTCTGCACACACCCATGTACTTCTTTCTGGGTGTTCTTTCCACCTCAGAGATCTTCTATACACTTGTCATCCTGCCCAAGATGCTTATTAACCTGTTCTCTGTCCTGAGGACGCTCTCCTTCGTGAGTTGTGCCACCCAGATGTACTTCTTCCTCGGGTTTGCCCTCACCAATTGCCTGCTGCTGGGGGTGATGGGTTATGACCGCTACGCTGCCATCTGCCACCCCCTGCGGTACCCCACTCTCATGAGCTGGAAAGTGTGTAAGCAGCTGGCAGGAACTTGCATTGCTGTCGGCTTCCTGATGTCTCTAGTAGGGACAAATTTGGTCTTCAATCTCCCTTTCTGTGGTCCGAACAAGGTTGACCATTACTTTTGTGATATCTCACCAGTCATCCGCCTAGCCTGTGCTGAGAGTCACGTCCATGAAATGGTCATCTTCCTCTGTGGGGTTTTCTTGCTCGTGGTGCCCTTGACCTTCATCTGCATCTCTTACAGCTTCATTGTCCGCACCATCCTGAAGATACCATCCACTGAGGGCAAGCAGAAGGCCTTCTCCACCTGTGCCTCCCATCTCATTGTGGTCACCGTCCATTACGGCTGTGCATCATTTGTCTACCTGAGACCCTCCACCAAATATACCACAGGCAAAGACAGGCTAGTGACAGTGACCTACACCATCATTACCCCACTACTGAATCCCATGGTGTACAGCCTCAGGAACAAAGATGTACAGCTGGCCATTCGCAAGGTGATTGGGAGGACTGGCTTTTCTCTTAAGACTTTATAAGCAAAGCATTTAGCAATTTCCTTCTGTGAATCTGGGGGATAAACTCAGGGATTTTTGTTACTAGGTAGGTCCTTTACCACCTGAGCTGTCTCTCAAGTCCTTTTCATTTCGGAAAAGATCTTGTATGATTATAGGGTTGGCTTAGACATCAATCCTCAGGAAGGTGGGGGGACAGGCATATACCACAATGCCCAGCTACTCATTGAGATGAAATCTTAATAACTCTTTGCCCCAATTAGCTTTGAACAGCAATCCTCCTTCATCTTTGCCTTCTAAGTAGCTGGAATTATAGGCATGAGCCATCACAACTGGATATTAGAGTACTTTTTTTTTTTGCATTTTTTAATTGTGAAAATACCATATAGAGGGGTTACAATTACATGAGCAAGGTAATAAGTACATTTCTTATCAAGCATTGTTGCCTCCTCCTTTGTTTTTCCCCTAGTCAGAATACTTTTTAATAGTACATATGTATGTTTGGGCCAATTGTATTCCCTGTTATTTAAGACATGAAAACATTGAGTTTATTTGTCTGTTTATGACCTCGGGTGAGTTGTTTGACATTTTGGCCCTTACTGTTTCCTTTTGTAAATAAAGAATATTTTCTTCTTGAGATTATGGTAAAGATTATATATGTATGCACACAATAGAGCTTTATTTAGCTGTGAAGAAGAATAAAATTATGTTGTCTATGGATGAAACTGATGTTAATGTGAGGTGAAACAAGCCAGTACCACAAAGACAAGTATTGCATAATTTCTCTCATATGTGGAAATTAGTGGAGGAGGGAGGATTTGGAATTAAAATGTAGGCTGCTAGGATTAGAAAAGAGAAGGAAAAAAGAGAGAGGGCAATAAGAAAGAGTAATAAAGGTGGTGAATGTGATTTAAAAGTATAGAATATGATTATATGCATGTGTGGAAATGTCACAATGAAATTCCTCACTTTGTGCAATTAATATGTACTGAAAATAAAGATCAAAAGAATTAAAGTATGATTTTTTCCTCCTTTCTCCCCTCTCTTCCTCCCTTCCTTCTTCCCTTCTTTCTTTCTTCCTCCTCCTCCTTGTCTTCCTTCTTTCTCTTCCTCCTTTTCCTCCTCTTCCTCTTTCTCCTCTTCTTCTCTCTCCAGATTTACAGCTCTCAAAAATTTTTTACAACCATTATTCCTTGCACTGTATTTGACTTGTCTGTCCCCAAACCCAGATTGTATGTTTTGTTTAACGTTATATTCAGCATTAGACCAGGCTGCCAGGCCTGAATATGGCTTTGATCAAATATCATGGCATGGAACAAGGTAATAATACTTGGAATTAGATGAATTAATGACTGGATATTATTTAGGACACAGTCTAAACTATGCTTTTTCTCTGAGTCTAAATTTTAGTATATTTTAGAAAATGCAATTTCTTTCTTTTTTTGGCTTCACAAAAGTTTTGTGTTATATCTAGTAGATAATATAAAAGAAATCATACAAAACATAATACATTGGATGTAAGAGAGTAAATGAAGTTCTGTTCATCTCTGTTAGGACATCATTTCATTCAGATTCTCTAAAAGTTCATCTTGTTCATAAAAAGTTAATAAAAAGATTCCTTTTTATGACCATTCATTTAATGTCTCCATTTACGTGTTCTATGAATGGACAGAAAAATGGTCATGTCTCCTCTCTCACTCGGTTAAAAGTTCTTTCCATAGGATCTCTGTGAACATCCACCTAGAACTCATTAAGAAGGAGCTACACAATTTTAAATCTATCATAACGCTCCATAGTATTAGAGAAGGAATGGCCCTCATGGCCAGCTGGTCCTGCTTCTCACCTGTACAGAAATTCTTTCACCACCGTCTCTGAGGGAATCTCACTCCCATGGACTGAGCATCGGCGATGTCACTAAATGTGACTAAATTCCTTGCTTCTCAGCTCTTGTTAATACTTGCCTCAATTCAACTGCTGTTTGCCTCTGTGATTTCCATAGATTCAGTTTCATGTCACATGATTCATCTTATCTTGATTCCCAAGATGCTTCGGATAGTTTTTCTATGACTTATGTAATCTGAATTTCTGATATCTCCACCACACTAAGTGGGCTGCAGCGTAAAGCACAACAAAAACTAATGTCCAGATCTCATGTGTGACTTCCTGTTCAAGTGTGTGACATTATTTCCCTCTGATCTGTTAATCTAATTTAGATGTTCAGACTAAAGTATAAAATAATCTTCCTTAAATTTTAAAGTTTTTGCCTATGTTTTTCTATTTTCTTCAACTGCTAGATAAAATATTTTTATTAAACTAATTCAATTATTTTATTATAATATATCAATGTGTGTGTGAGAGAGAGAGCAAGTGAGAACGAGCGAGGGCGATCAAGCAGGAGAGAGAGAGAGATCAAGCAGGAGAGAGAGAGAGAGAGAGAGAGAGAGAGAGAGAGAGAGAGAAGGAGGGAGAGGGAGAGGGAAAGGGAGAGGGAGAGGGAGAGAGAGAGCATGAGAAAGGCCCTGTTAGGATTTCTTAGTTCTGAAATAAGTACTTCCTTCATTGCATTTGTGTTTAAAGGCTTTTTGTTATATTTCTAGCAACATCATCTTATGAATTTTGTTGCAATTGTCTTCTTTTGAAATGCTAAAAAGAATGTTTGGGATTTGATGTAGACATTATATCCATTAGTGCTAATGTGACAGAGGCATAAAACCACATAAAAGCGCTCCTCACAAGGGTAAACAGAAAGGGAGAACAACTGGGATGTTTTGAAACAAAGACAAAGGTAGGGGGACAATGAGGATTGCAAGGGTCTAAGCAGAGGAGAGAAAGCAAAAGTGCACCTGCAGACAGGAGGGAGCCAAGCCAGGGCAGGTAGGGACTTCATGGCATCCTTTGTTCATGGTGGGTCACCCAGGTGACAGTGACAAGAGGAAGCTTGGCTTCATGACTGATAGAGAACACAGCCTCTCTGGCAGAGAGTCTCAGATTAACTGCAGCGAAAGACCAGGTCCTCGTCCCATTTTATGAAACCCAGTCCTTTAGTAAACGATGATAATGATGAGTTGCTACGTGCTAAGGAAGTAGATAGTGCTGTCACTACAAACAAGATGCATGTGAGATAATCAGTATATACACTGCAAAACGTCATGTTTTATGTGATATATACAAATTTGTCTGTCATATATATTTAAAATTATATTTAAATAGTTGTACAAATGGATTTCAATTTAACATGTCATTTTATCAAGTCAATGCATCTTGCTCAACTTCTCTAGCCATAAAAGAAATGCAAATCAAAACAACATTGAGATTCCACCTCACCTCAGTTAGAAGGGCTATAATCAAGAAATCTAATAACAACAGAGGCTGGAGGGGATGGGGCCAAAAGGGAACATTAGTGCATTGCTGGTGGGAGTGTAAACTTGTTCAACCATTTTGGAAAGCAGCATGGAGGATCCTCAAAAAAACTACACATAGAAACTCCCCTATAACCCACTTTGGGCATTTACCCAAATGATCACAAACAAGACCACACTAAAGCTACCAGCACAACTATGTTTATTGCAGCATTATTCACCATAGCTAAGATATGGAACCAATTCAGATGATCTTCAGTAGATGAATGGATCAAGAAAATGTGATATATATACACAATGGAATTCTATGCCTCCATCAGAAAGAATGTCATTACCACCTTTGTTAGGAAATGGAAAGACTTGGAAAAAATTATATTAAGTAAAGTAAGCCAGGCCCAAAGAAACATAGGTACCATAGTTTCCCTTATTTGTAATAACTAGTATATGTCTAGGACAAGCAGAAAAGGTCAAAAGCTATGTACATATGACCATAACATGGTGCTAAGTGAAATGAACCCCAAGGTAGGGACACAAGAGGTTTTATCTTTCTTGCTATTTTTTAAATGTACTTATGATGTTCTATGTGATTTTTTTGTTTCTCTTGTATGTTCTTCCCCCATGGTATAACCCATTTTCACTATATTTGATTCCAATGCCCTGAATCTTGTATAAACATTTTTCTAATTTGGGGAGGGGAGGGGAAATAACAAAATGCTGAAATAAGGATACAGGTTGACCCATTGTAACAGTGAGATGTACAAGACACTATGTTGAAAATGAACCTTACAACTTTGTGGAGGGGGGAGGGAGAAGTTGGGGAGGTCAGGAGGGAAGGGATGGTAGGGGAAAAACAAAGGAGGGGGTAACAATGCTCGATAGGAAATATACTTATTGTTGTTTTGGGGTGGTTTACCTTACTCATGTAACTATAACCCCTATGTACAGTATCTTTACAATAAAATATATATTAATAAAAAAGACAATGCATCTTGATTAATGTCACCTCTTCTATCATTCTTTTTCATGTATATATAAATATATATTATTCACTTATATTAATATATAATAAAATATTATATTATGTATAATATGCTACATATTATATGATAATGTAATATAAAATATATAATATGTAATTTATATATAATTTATATTATATATGTATAATACATAACATATATGTTACTAAAATTACGTAAAGGAGGAAAATTAAGTAAAGGAGGAAAAAAGTCAACGTCCAGAAAAATGAAGTGAGACTTATGAACAACTTTGTGCTCTGCTCCTCAGATGTGTCCACCGATGGAGCATTTATATGCCTCAGTAATACCAAATCCTAGAAAGACTGCTGCCTCTGTTGAATCCAGGAGGCGGTCAGTGGGAATCCCTGGAGCAGGACTTCTCTCTGTGCCCCTGTTCCAATGACAGCCTCCCTGGATTCAACAGAGATGGCAGAGCCAGAATGACCCCCTGAGGAGTGTGGGGATCTGAGGTCTGATCAATAGGCATCAGTCCGTGATTGGAAGTGGCCTCTGCTCCAGGCAGGTTGCTACCTTGGCCAAGACTTGTGTGTTGTTGACAAATGTGCCTGAGGGAGCTGACAGCTGGAGTCTTCAGCATCGCCATCAGTGAAGCAACAGGCACTGCATTTGAGGCAGCACGTCTAAGTTTTTCCTGCATAGATAATTCTTGTCTGTAGAAATGTCCCATTTGTTTTCTAATATTTTCTTGTGGGGAGTGGGCGGCCCTTTCCCTGCTTGACTCTGGGAGGATGAGCTAGGATCACAGTGCCAGTTCTGTGGGTGTGGAACGCCCTCTTGTGTTGACATTGGCAAGTACTCAGCTGACACCCCTATAGAAGCTGGCTGAAGGTCTTCTGTTGACAATGAACCCATTGATTTGTAAATTATCACTACACACCATCATTCTGTAGTTTTTCTCTCTCCATATTAAAATTACTAAGTTTATTTTTTCCTTTATTTTCTTCAATATTTCGGGACTTTACTTCAAGTTTCTTGGGTACAATCTTTTTTTTAAATTTTTTTATTGTGAAAATACTGTACAGAGGGGTTACAATTACATGGGCAAGATAATGAGTACATTTCATATCAAGCATTATAGCCCCCTCCTTTGTTTCCCCTTCTCATCCCTTTCCATCCTTCCCCCACCCCCCAAAGTTGTAAAGTTCGTTTTCGACATAACGACTTGTACATCTCATTGTTGCAATGGGTCCACCTGTATCCCTATTTAAACATTTGTTTTTCCCCTTCCCCTCCACAAATTATACCGACATCAAATACAGTGAAAGCAGGGGTTATACCGTGGGGAAGGAACATACAAAGCA